>NW_027121028.1:0-456354 GCF_030686945.1 Centruroides vittatus
TTTACAGTTGGTGCGTATGACTAACTCTGAAAATCCCCTCTTCCCTAGGGTTTTGCCGTCGTCACCCAATTGCCCCATTGCTGGCCAAGTCGAATACATAATGGACTCTCTAAAACAGCCCTACTTCGTGTTCAAAAAGTAAAAAGATTTTTAAAAATACAAAATATAAATATAAAAAGTTGTACGACAAGATTAAAGGTTGGAATTCAAATCGATAAATGACGTGGATACGTTTTTTTTTTATTACAGAACGGAGAATTTCAGAATCGCGCATATTCTCCATCCACAGTCGAAATTTAGCCAATTATTATTCGTATCCTTTAAGTACGTCAACGCTGATTGGAAAATCTGTGTCGCTTACTCTCGACTATTGTCAATTCGAATGGTACCATTGCGTTATTCCCGTTGATAGAGTGAGGACGGAAAATGCCGCCTGCTGTTCTATTAATGTGTTTTTCATTAATTACTCTCTTCAACGTCATACAGTCGAGTAAGTTATTTTTGTTTATTTAATTGTTTTATTAGTAGTATTTTTATGTTGGAATATCGTCTTTTGTAAATAAAATATATGTTAAAGTCGATTTAAGGTCTAAAGAAAGATATAATAAATTTTCTGTTAGAAAAAAAAATGTTTCAGATTGAATAAAATAATCAATATATTTTTAATGACTAATAACCTTCAATTCGTCTCAGTATTTTTTCGCGCAGCTGGATTTTAACGTTTTTAGTGGGAAAATGTCTTAAACTTTTTCATTTGTACTTAAAATAATTAGAAATTCAACTTGATTCGTGTCAAATAATTGAATTTTAAATTAGAATAATATCGTTCTATCGTATTGAAAAATAATTATTATTTTGGGCTGCAATTTTAAAATTGCAGACCTTATAAATTCTTATGGACGTTCGTCTGTTGCACTGTCTGTATAGTTGTCTGTCCTTTCTTAATCTCGTGAACGGAGTTAGACGACTTAACGCTGTGACCATTCGTGGAAAGCTCGTGAACAGGAGGCCCCAATTTACTATACGCGAACCTCCAGTTTAGAGCTGAAATTACATTATTTCAATTTAAATATATTTTCCAAAATAAAGTTATTTTTATGCCATGAATCTCTTGTTAACAAAAAAAGTATGATATACAGGGACAAGAGACTACTAAAAAATTTCTTCCAGGCATTGTCACCATACCCCAATAAACAATTTTTTTATAATTTTAATATCTGATTAGGATCGAAATCCTGTGACATCACAAAAGGTTTTCTCATGCCGGATGATGCAATCATCCGGGTCGTTGAGTTCAGACCGTATTTTAAGCCCTCTTCTCAAGATGTTTCTTCATAAGATGGGTATTCAACACCTAAAAACTAAAATTACTTTAACTATTCCACATTTATTTACGCTTTAATTATTCAGTAGTTCTCAAAATGCTTATCGAAAATTTCTACTTGAAAATAAAATTTCATATTTTTTAAATGCTACATTTAGAAACCAATCAGTTTTATGTAAACTAGAATACACACAGGTATATATTGTATTGTTATGAATATTAAAAAGAAATATTTTAAATTTCAGAATCTGGAGACAAAAAGGAAATATGGAGGTTGCCCTTAACAGTCGTAAGTACTTTCCTTATGTGTGTTTCTCTAAAATGAATTGTTCATCTTAACTTGTTATCAGTGGCGTAACTAACATTTAGCTTTGGGAAATGGTCTCGGAGGTGATCCAAAAAGCACAATCAGAATAAAGTAAAATTAAGCTTACCGTCGTGTACCGTTTATTGATAAACAACAGTCATTTCAATTCTAATACAAAAGTTTTCTATGTTTTCTCACCAACGTCTTTCGTTTAAAATTTCTTCCAAAAGCCTCTGTAGATTGACTACTCACATCATCTCTCATAAGCACACCACAGCATATTATACTTGTTGGCATGGTTATATCATGTTTTAGAAGAAAACGTCTTTCTTCTTAGAATTTACCTGTCATTTTTAATTTTGAAGTAAAGTCTGAATCATTTCTGACTAATTATGATCAAAAATTAAACATTTTTATTAATAATTCTTGTAGATATTGCACAATTCTCTATGTAAGCGATTCCTCCCTGATGCCAAGCTTTAGGGCGGAATCACCTACATAGAGAATTGTGCAAAGAAAGAAAGATAGGAATTTATATACCTATCTTTCATTCTTTGCACACTGTGTTCTGAACAATATACTAACTTTTCTATTGTACAGTCCCGTACAAGTGTTTTTGGACCTGTACGGTACTTTGGACCGGACTATAAAAAGAAGCCGAGTGAAACGAATTCGTGTCGGAAAAGAATTTAGCCACTTTTTGAAAATAATAAGTTTTTTTTTCTTCTAATAAAAAAAATTCTTTAATTCAATGATGCCACAATATTATATTTACGTCACACTAATTATCAATTTACATCGTTATTCTTATATCTTTATTCATTTTCAATTTTCAGACACAAGCCCGTTCAAATTCTACCTGTGAAAAAGAGATTTTCACAAAAAATTATGAAATAACGAATTTGTTGAAAAATATCTTAAATTTCGAGTTAAGTATAAAATTGTTATTAAGTTGTAGGAATTAATTATTACAATATAACTAATTTTATTTTGTCATTGTTTGATCTGTACTTATTAATTAATTTAATTTCTTGATAAAAAATTTTAAACTATACACTCGTTTTACACTATTTATGTGATTATTTGTACAATATTTAAATAGTAGCAATGTCTCTTATATGCCACCTGTCGTGCCAAATTTACTTTCTTAAATATCACTCCATCCTGAAATATTAAACGAAGTAGACACAAACATACGGTACTATACAATCCATTCACTATTCTTTCCTTTTTATTTACTTTTTAGGTTCAGAAAATCGCAAAACGTGAAAACTTGAAAAAATTCAGATGGTCAAATCTGATACGTTTCCAATACTTTTTCGTTATCTATGTTACCGGCCAAACCCGATTTCAGGCCAAATAGCGTGTCCTACGCGTGTCAGGATATACTAGTTTAGTCTAGAACAATCTAGTTTGGCAGTGGTGTAGCGTAGTGGGGCGGCAAAAGCGGCCCGCCCCGGGCGGCACTTATAGGGGGCGGCAAAATTTCACAATAAATAATAATATCTTGTAAAAATATTTAAATAAGGGGACGGCGAAATTTTCCTCCGCCCCGGGCGGCTGACACCCACGCTACGCCACTGTAATTTGGCCTAAATACTTTACGCTTAACTAGTTTGCCTTAGGCCGAACTGATTTAGAATTGTTATTGAAGTATATTAATTAATGGTTAAAATGAAATTAGAAGGCAATCAATTAGGTAAACAATATTTATTCAAACATAGTCTACTTAATTATGAAAAAACTGTATTGATTAGAAGTGACGCAAGACTTGTACAAAACTATAATATAAAAAGAAGCTAGTCAGTACTTATTAGTTGGTATTGTTTTTATTAAGCCATGCACTTTTAAAGGTAATTAACTTTTGAAAATATTTTCAAAAATTTAAACGAAATAATAAAAATAACTTTTAAAGTCAAACTAAAATTAAAAATGAACTTATTTGTGTTTCTTAGTTTAACATATAAAATATTTAATCTTTTATTTAATTTTACAGGGTGAGTTAAAGTGTACCTAGGTAACTCCAATGGGCGCTTCCCACTGTTCGTGCTCCGACGGACTCCTCTCGGAGGGGAGCCGCCGGCAGGCTGCCCAGTGTTTAACGTCACTAGTTATTGATTCACGGTAGTTTTTGAACAAAAGAAAAAAAGGAAACGTCTACTAAAAGTGTACTTAACCTAACCAAACCAACCTAACCGAAACACCGCCATTGGGGTTACCTAGGTACACTTTAACCACAGGGTGTACTGTAGTAGCATTTCGAATTACACAAAATCATTTTTTTTTACACCTGCACCTATTTGTAGTACATAAATCAGTTCGGCCTAGTCAAACTAGTTAAGCCTAAAGTATTTAGGCCAAACTAGATTGTCCTAGGCTAATCTAGTATATCCTGACACGGGTAGGACAAACTAGTTTGGTCTGAAATGGGTTTGGCCGGTAACACAGGCACACACACACACACACACATATATATATATATATTTAATAACCGTGAATCTATAAAATATTATACAGAAACTGTTAAAAACAGATTAAAACTATCAGAATACAATAATACCTCGGTTTTCCTTGACATCGGTTATCGTCGGTTTCGGTTTTCGTCGATTTTTTTCGCGAAAAATTTGTCTCGGATTTCGTCGGCGTGCTCGAGTGACCTCGCTGCTGATTTTGCGAAAACAAAGAGCGACCCACCCGTTTTCCGGCGCAGTGTGGCGTTATTTCTCGTTGCGTGAACATTACCCCGCGACGGCCCACCATTGGCCAACGGTTTCGTTCCCCGAACACTGGGAGTTCGGTCGTGGGTTCGCGCTTCGCCGGAACGGGCTGGCCAGGTGAATTTTCCGGGTTTTCTCCACGTCTGTAACGCCTGAAGAGAGGCCAGTTACCCTTAAACGGAATTCCCGGAAGGCATTATTCCCCTCGATACGACCATCACAAACGCATACAACTACTATTACATGACAATTACGTCACACTTTACTACGGGGCGATATAGGTTAGAAGCTCATATCCAACTAGCTTATACTCAGAAGACATTACCCCGCGTGTCTAGCCGAATAATTCCATTGCTTTCATCTTAATGCTAATTATCTTTACTTTAATCTGAATGCTTTTATCTTTATGCTAATTAGAATTTTCTGTTACCGGTAATTTCTTATTGCTTTTAGTATTTAACGCTATATTAATTCTGTATAAAAATTGTTTTTGGTTTGTATTTTGAAGTGTCTAGAACGAATTAATTAAATTTACATTGATTCATATGGAAATAATTGCCTCGGTTTTCGTCGGTATCGGATTCCGCCGATTGTTTTCGGACGAATTATCGACGAAAACAGAGGTGTCAATGTACACTTCTAATTGTAATTTAAATATAAGTAATTAAAATTAAGATTTACTTTATGTTTTGTAAGAAATTGTATTTAAAAAGGTAAACTTTATATCAATTTTATTATTTTATTAACAACACTAATTTTTTTTTCTTGTCAGATGCACTACACCAAGTGTTTTGCCTCATATACTCTCTGAAATGCTGAAAAGTTTTAATGTATTTGAATTGGTGCAACTAAAATATCAGGTATTTGTGCTTAATATTTCTTAATTTTCCTCCTATTCTAACGCCTTTTGTAGCCAATACGGGTGCACTTATTCTATCAGATCTAGAGTATATAGACTATCAGAGTCGTCACAAACGAGTCATCGCAGTTATGTTCTGGCGACTGTCATCACGTGGTCTATGGGTGTACATTAAGAAATGACGATTATTTCAGTTTAATAAAGCATGTTATTCGTTCTTTTTATTCAAGAATATAACGGATGGATGAATCTTACAGAATCGCTAAGATTTAACTCTCTAGCATTAGTATTTTTAAACAAAAAATTAATTTTGTTTACTTATTCGAAAAACATTTAGATGGAAATTATAAACATTAATTTAAAGCAAACGTAAGAAATCAGTCAGTAGTTAATGAAATAGATATTCGGCTTGTCAAAACTACTACTGTATTTACTAATTTGACGGGATTTAATGTGGGAATATACAACGTACGCGTGCTTATGTAACATGCAAAGGTAAAGCCGGGTGTTGGCCTGACGTAACTCCTCTTTACTCTCCGGGGAAAGCTTCTGAATGTTTTATTATTAATAGTCTTTTTGTGTCGCTTTTATTTAACGTCCCGTCTTTATATTGTAAAAATTATTTATTTTTTCTTTAAATAAAATAAAGTTACAGTAGTTCGTTCTGACACTCGCTGGAGCAAAGATGTGTTTCTCTTCTTTATGTGTTATTTCACTACGTAAAGCTTTTAACATCAAGACTATTGCATTTAAATCTAATTGTCCAACACAAGTAATTATTTCAAATAGTATATTTTCATATAAACTTTCATCTATAGAGTTACCTGAGAAATAGTAAGCTACAACTTGTTTTCATCGTAAAGTAATCCCACGTAGCATAATCACAAATACACGAGTTGCAGCCTCAGAATGTCCACGTAGAATTACATCACCAGTATGTGTGTTACTACTGCTATCAAACATTTTTGAAGGAATTATTGCCATTTCATCTAACAGAATGACATAATTTTTATCCTGCTCATTTTTGAATAATTTCACTTTAAACTTTAAAAATTCGAGAGTTGATATGATTTATTATCATCTTTAATTTTTCCTTCTTCCTTTTCCAAAATTCCAATTTCAAATTTTAATGTTTTGATATTGTTTACGTTTTTAACAATTTTTGTTCACATGATCTTCTGTATAGTTATTTATATATTTTTTAAATTCTGTTGAGACATAAATATATCTTTTGTATGTACTATAGCTAATGTATCATGATTTTCATAAATGTCTTCAGCTAATGTGGTTTCTTTTATAAATGTTGAATATGTGTTAGAATTTGTTGATGGTGTAACAGTAGTATGAGTAGTATTTACTGGAGAAGTAACTTTCGCACTTTTTACTTGTTTTATAACAGTCGAAGAGTTTTCTTTTGGTAATTTTCTGTGAATAATTTGTTTTTTGAATGAAAAGAAATTATATAAATGGCGCCTAGAAATTATAAATTTCTCGGCGCACGTTTTTAGTTAAAATTTTTCTCCAAACAAAATCTCTTGAAAAACATTTCTCGGTATATTCTTTTGCAGAAGAATTAGAACAACCAAAAGCTGAACATCCAGGCATTATTTCAGTGATATCTGCATAATAAAATTAAAGGGTATATTCTAAAACACCATTAATGCATTCAGCAGAATAACAATACAAAAGTACTAGTATGTAAAAGAATCATTTGTATAATGAATTTTTATACGCCTTCTAAATTGTATTAGCTCTACAAATGATGTTTTAAATTATTACATATTACCAAATAAATGCTGCAGTGTTTTATTTATATTTCTTTATTATAATAGTATCGTATTAATATTTTTATAATTATTATACAGTTAAATCGAATTGCTAAAAAAATATTGTATTGCACTAACTGTATTATTCTGTGTTTGGTTACAAAAAAAAAATCGACTATAATTCCCAGTATGGTATCATATGATTAATTTATCCCAGAAACCAAAGAAAAAGATATTCCGCAATTTATTTGCTAACCATCACTATCATTACTGTGACAATGCGCGAAGCGCCCCTATGCTTCGGCACCACTGGACCGAAGGGTCGATACCGCGTTTGCGATGACAATTTCGTCAGGACTGACACCACTGTGTTTTGAAGGTAGACCCGGAAACCTAGATGGCCGCTAATTCGGTATCGATGATATGCATGGCGATCCGGTCAGCAACCGGCGCCAAACTGATTCCGGGTCATTGGTATGAAATGGGCTACCGGGCAAGTGGATGTAGGCAACCAGGAACCACAAACGAAATATTCATCTGGAAGAAATTTGAAATTACATCTAAGGAAAAATTTATCTTTAGGTACTTGGAACGTAAGAGAACTTTTACAGACTGGAAAGCGCTACATAGTAGAAAGAGAGCTTAATCGAGAGAATATACCGATTTGTGGCATTTCCGAAACACATTGCAGAGAGAGGGGTCATTTTGATACAATTGACCACACGATATAATTTTCAGGTACAGTACGACCAGAAATGGACGTAATGGAGTGGTCTTTGTTATTGATAAATGCCTAAGAAAATTTGTGGAAAGCGATGAACCTATCAACGACCGCATAATCAAAATTACAATGTCTTCCATGTTAGCAAAACTTCATATTATTCAGGTTTATATGCCCACTTCGGCTGCTTCGGACGATGAAGTGGACACAGTGTACACACAAATTGAAAATATCATCTCAAAAATACCACAGAAGTATATATTGATAATAATGCGAAATTTTAATGCTAAGATAAACAAGACGAAAAATGATGATGATAATCTACGGTGCAGTATAGGACAATTTGACTGGGTACGAGAAATGAGAGAGGAAATAGACTCCTTCAGTTTGCAATCGATAAGTTTTTCGATAAATAACACCATGTTCAAACACCATTATCGGCGTCTTTCTATTGGACCTCTCCAACAGGTGAATATAAAAACCAAATTGATTACGTATTAATAAGAACAAGAAGGAGATCATCAGTAAATAATGTCAGAGCAAGACCTGGGGCAAACTGCAACTCTGATCATAAGCTACTAAAAGCGGAAGTAACATTAAAACACCATACAATAAAAATATCAAAGATCAACCCAAGTCTTGAGACTCCAGCTAGTTCAATCTTACAACAAACTCCGAAATTTAGACCCTCCATCCTTTACAGACAACCCAGATGATTTATGAACAGAAACAAAAAGTTGGATTTTAACTGGATCACACAATGCACCACACAACATCGGCCGCAAAAAAGAAACATTGGATGACAAATAGTACCCTTGAGTTAATAGATGAAAGGAAAAAATTATTAACTTCAGCAATCGCTGCAGGTGTAAAGAAGAAAGAACGAGACAAAAAGATCAAATAAGCTTGTAAGAAAGACAAAAATGATTATATCGACAGTATATGCAAAGTACTTGCTCGTAAACCATCAATTGATAAATACATCACTCATGCAGAGGATATGGAAAATTAAATGTGGCTTTCATCTTGCCACACTGTCAAACGTCTTTGACACAGATTCTTAGGAAGAAAGCATACCGTTCGAATGTACCTTAGGCCCCTGTACTAAGTCCGGGTTTAACGAAATCTCTCATACAAACTGCGCTATTATCATCTACACTGATGGCTCAAAATGTGCAAATCAAGTCGGGGCTAGCTTCGTAGCCTACCGTAATGATGTTGAGATTTACTGTAATGTTTATCGCCTTGGCGCTTTTTGTAATGTTTTACAGGCCGAGCTTTTTGCAATTTCGAAGGCTATTGATTGTGTGAAGGAGTCGTCAATAATGCAGAATTGAGATAGTAACAGATTCTCTTTCATCACTTATAATGCTCAGGAAAGAGTCTTCTCATCCTCTAGCCCAATGTTTCTCAATCTCTAACAAATCGTTGCCCCCTTCGATAAAACCGTTACGTAGTATCGACCCCTTCACTACGAAAAAAATTTTGTCAATCGGCTAATCAGGACCCCGAATATTATAATTCCTGCCACGTGACAGAAAAGGGTTAAAAGTGGAAGGAAGAAGGATTATAGGAATGCTATTTGTTTAATTATTGTACGATATAATGAATAAATATCTAATTATTCATAATATAATGTTTTACTATATCGCCCCCAGAAAATTGTTTTTCGCTCCCAAATTATAAATTGTTGCTAATCGCCCCCCAACATGGAAAAATAGTCTACCTGGGGGCGATATCGCCTCCGTTGAGAAACATTGCTCTAGCCTTTACCATTCTACGAACATTAATTGACTCAGACAACGAATACTACTACAGTTGGATATGCTCACATAGCACTAACAGGGGGAATGATCGGGCCGACCAACTTGCCAGGTTGGCGGCTGGTGATGAGAATATTGCTATTAGTTATAATAAAATCTCTACCAAAGAGTTAAAAAAGGTACAATGGAATGAAATGCTTCTGGAATGGCAGCGTGACTGGAATGCTAACACGTCTCTTATCAAACTATTTTTCCTGAGATTTTTAAACTTATATATAATACTTGGATTGTTGTTAATCACCAAACTGTTCAATTTTATTCTGGTCACGGGCGTTTTAACTCATATTTAACTCGCTTTACTACATACAACGATAACCTTTGTCTTGTTTGCAATACAACTTATGCCAGTCTTCATTATATATTTGATTGTATTACTACTGAATGTGAAAGAAACAATATACGAACTCACATGATTAGCAAAAATCTTTTTTGGCCCTGTAAAGCCCGTGTGCTTACAGTAGACAAAAAATCTCATGATTTGCTTCTCCAATTAATTGAAAAATATTTTCATGTTACTGCAATCCATTCAGTTTTCTTACTGATAAAATCCTTCTCTTTCACTGATGTATTTCTGGTGGAATGTTGTTTCATACAACATCACCCCTGCTTGTTTGATGGCACGTTTTGATCTACAATTTCCTGTGCAGCTTTGCAACTTTTGGTTTCATTTTCTTTTATGTCAAATCATTCAAGGACTTTTGTAGTGCTGAGGGACAGTCAATGGACTTTCGAGTGGTACAACTCACTTATGGATTTTTGTGGTGTTTAAGGACACCCTCGAACTTTTGCAGCTTTCTCACCCACGGACTTTTGTGGTGTTAAGGATACCCATAAACTTTAGAGTGGTACAACTCACTTATTTTGTGGTGCTAGAGACACCCTCGAACTTTTGCGTCGCTTCTCACTGAGGATACTCATTAACTTATGAAAAGTTCACAGTGAGTCTCATACGTGTTACTCTGCTTTCTTACGTATCAATCTCATACAGGAGATTGGTACATACGTATATACGTAATAATTTGAGATTGATACATACCAAATTATTTACTTTTTAATTGTTAATATAATATTACATATTAGCATTTATGCTTTATTGTTAATTGTTTTACAGCTGCTGTAACATTATTGTTATACTTTGTAACAGTATGTTCTAATTGTATATATAGTTCGGCATGTAAAACATCTGTAATACTCTTCTTGTAAAAAAACTTGCTAACTTCTATGTGTCAACCAATTGCTGTTAGTAATAACGTGGATAATACTATGTACTATCTATGTTTGTAAATCAATAAATGTACTTAATTATCAAGAACTGTCATGTAAAATCAAAACATATACCTGCAATTTTACAACGATACTGTACAGTTATTTTATGTCTGTAAAACCAAGTAACAAATGTATTGTATTATAATACCTGATTGTGCATTTGCGACATCAGGTCATGTAACCTTGTTACATTAATAAATCTACAATGAATGAAATGAAATGAGGTGGAAAGAAGAATGAACTAGACAAAAAAATAAAAAAGGTCTGTAAGAAAGACAAAAATGACTGTATCGACAGTATATGCAATGAAATTGAGGTCCGTGCAAATAATAATCAGACTCGTGAACTATTCGATAAAGTTAGATGTCTAGCAAGAGAGTTCAAACCACGCACACAAATAATTAAAAATGATGAAAATGAAATCATAACTGATGCGGAAGGGATTGCAGATGTCTGGAGAAACTTTATAAAGACACTGGACAAACAAATGGTAATAATAAACTTCAAAATGGGGTCAGGGGAAGTTGAACCATCAATTCTTAAATCAGGGGTAGAAAAAGCCATAAATACATTAAAAAATCACAAAGCGCCGGGACCCGACAACATAACCTCCAAAATTTTAAAAGCAATGGGAGAACTGGGTGTTGACATATTTCATAAAATCTGCTCCCTAATTTCGAAATCTGAGAGATGACCAAAAGAATGCTGTAAATCAATATTTATTCCAATTTATAAAAAAGGCGCACCAACAGACTGTAGTAACTACAGAACTATCGGCCTAATTGACCATGCCAGTAAAGTAATGCTCCAAATAATTAAACGCAGAATTTGCCTCGCTCGCAATGCAACCTCTAAATTATTTAGAATTTGAAAAGATTCTGAAATCACTATTTTTAATAAACTAAAGCTCATAAGAACGCTTATTTTTCCAATTTCCACTTATGCCGCGGAAACCTGGATTATAAATGCCACTTCTCGGAAGAAACTTGATTCCTTTGAAACACGGACATATAGAAGAATGCCGAGAATCTCTTGAATCACCGAACAAATTGCTCCATCCTAAATCAACTGAAAATCGCAAAACTCCTCACCACTAAAATATACCGATCTTACCTTCGCTTCTTCGGACATATTTCCATGCGCAAAAATGGATTTGAGAAAGAAATTCTACAAGGGACGATCGGTGGCAAACGCCCTACAGGCAGAGATCGGATTAGTTGGGTAGACCAAGTAATGATGATTACGGGACATACAATGTATGAAGCCAGCCGTATGGCCCAACACCGAAAACAGTGGAAAGATACAATAAAAGCCGTCAATTCGTAATATCATTACGCACTTTGAAGGGCATAGGACTAAGAAGAAGAGGGTATAAAATGAATATTTCTCTGTTTTGTTTAATAAAATATAAAATGCATGTTGGACATTCGAAAATATTCAAAAAATACAGATTCGTCATCTCAATTTTTTATAAAGGGTATGAAACTCCCATTCTGTTGATCTTTTTTGTCCATGCTTGATATACCCACTTGCGGTGCTTTCTTGATTGCATTTCTTTTTCTTCTTCATCCAAATATATAGCTATCATAGCCAATTCATCCTCACAATTACACAAATCTTATTGTTGGAATAAAATTAATTTAATTAAGTTTAATATATTCTGTTTAATTATCAAAGTTATCGTCATAAAATCAATTTGCAATAATAATTTTTAAAATTTGTTGTAATATCCGAATAAATTCTAATCCGAAAAAAATATATATATATATATATATATTTAGGGTCTTGCTCGTTTGTCTCTGTCGGTCCGTTCGTCTCGTCTAGTTTGTCATTGTGTTCGTTTGCTTTTCGCGCTGTCTGTCTAGCCGCTAAAAAGTATTAAGATTCGCAATTGCGTTCAGTTTTATTAAGTAAATTAAGACTTTCTACTAACAGCCACTTGGCACTAACTTCTACACTTAGCTGTTCGTGGCAGACCTCAATTATTGTTTTTCCCTATATTCAAATTTTTTCTACACCCTTCGGGGAACTACGGCCTTGCAGCCTAAAAACTGCACACCAACATCAAACATACAGGGTACTATAGCATTATGTATTCCGTTCAGAGAGATTCTACTTTTCTCTACTGTCTATCTTCTCTCCCTCCTTCTTCCCCTCCCTTTTCCCTCATTTTCTTTTTTACCGGCTAAACACTTCGTGTACGGCTGATGTCTTGTATGTATGCATGTATGTATGTATCTTCCGTTATTTTTTGTATTTAAACTTTTGTGTTCTAATCTCGTTTAACCTGAAGATGGCCTATTGAATAGCTGAAAGCTAAAAGCGTTAGTTTAACTTTAATAAATATTCTCAGTAACTTAAGGTATATTTTGATTGTCTGACAATCTTGATAAATAAGACCATTAAAGTATTTCTAATATATTACCCGATCGAAATATTTAATTCTCTCGAAGATGGAAAGCCTAGACAAATTCTAACTATATTAGTCATCAGTCAAAGGCAAATTACGCAATTTGTTAAACATAAGATATAGCGGTAGTAATTTTGTGTAAAAGGAAGGTGCAGCCATTAACCAGACAGGCAATCCATAATCAATGCAAAATTGAAAATTAGCATTAAAAAATGGATTAGCAATGCCATTTTATTAAATATAGGTTTATAAAATCGCCATAAAATAATAATAAAAGCTTTTTTATGAGGTACTTCAAAATAGTTATCAAAATGAATTTACAATAATAATATAGAACTTTTACACTCGATGTAATACGATTTGAAATACTTTGTTAACCTATTCCGAGATTTCATTCGTATCGCGTGTATAATGTGCTACTTCCCTTTTCTGTTCTTAATTATAAAGAGTAATCTTTCGTATTTTTATATTATTCAGCTAGCAGATATTTCGCATTCACAAGTACCAGTTACTTTGAATGCATTTCAATATGTGGACTTCCTTTCAGTCAATACAATTGAATCAATTACTTTCATGATAAAGCAAAGAAAGAAGAAACTCGATTGGAAAGCAATTTTCAATTCATTTTCAAAACAGGTACAAGTTTTATAACGACTTTACTTCAATTGTTTTAAAATGCTAACAGATATTTAAAATACAATAATGTCATTTCCTTGTTACCAAACTAATAAGGTTTGGTTATCCTTCGTATTCCGTGTTATTCTCTTCGGATTAATATTCCGAATATTCCTGCGAGACACGGAAGGAAGTCCTTGGACTCTTACAAGTATATACTGGTATCTGCTCCGTACATTATTGTTTCAAGGTAACTTGTAAATAATATAATTTTATCGCAGGTAATATTTAATTTTAAACAGTAATTTTTTTCTATAGGAGTGAATACCAGAAATCTGAATCGTTCGTCGTCTAGAATAACATTTGGAATTTGGTTGCTAATGATAGCCGTATTGTTGTGGGGTTATGCGGGAGTTTTGACTTCTTTTCTGGCCGTGCAAGCGGACGAACCTTTACCGAAAACATTCGATGAATTGGCAGAAGCCATTAAAAGAAAAGAATTTACTTGTTATATAATGGAAGGATATGATATTCGACGGATGTTACAGGTAAGGAATATACTGTAATAATAAAGCGTATTAGAAATTTCGTCTTATTCGTATTGTATTTGTGAGAACTCGCGATGTAGAGATACTAGCGAGGTTGAGGCCGAAGTTTTAAATGCGAAAACGTGTACGTCTGACGTTCGGCGCCGCTTTCCTGTAAGCCTAGAAGTTTGACAATGGCGTTTAGAATGTCGAGCATGATTCCACTGGCTTTCCAAACGCCATTATCAAAGCTGAAATTTATCTTTGTATACTAGTACAAATGTACTAGTATACAAAGATAAATTTAAGATAAGATCAATCAAGATCAGTTTTTATTTAGTCAAGTTTATTTAGAAAGATCAATTTTTATTTAGTTAACAAGTTAACTAAATAAAAAATATTATTTCTGATTAGTAAGACTTTGTATCTGCATCCATAATATTCCAGTATAATAAGTCCTGTTAATTGATAAATGTACTAGTATACAAAGGTAAATTTCAGCTATTATAAAAGACACAAAGCCATTGTCAAACTTCTAGGCTTACAGGAAAACGGCGCTCAACGTCCTACGTACACGTTTTTGCTTCGAAAACTTCGGCCTTAACCTCGCTAGTATCTTTTCCCACCTCCTAACACCCGATGCGAGATCAGGTTCGGAAAACTCGCTCACAAAGTCTGGTATGGCAAAATGAATGATCAAGAAATCGTTAAAATTCCGCTTTTACGTCAGTCCTGACACCAGTTAAGATTTTACGCGTCTTAACTCGCGATTAAACGTATTTATACATATACAGTAGAGAGCCGTTTATCCGAATCAATTGGGGACTCGGGTTGTTCGGATAACCGATTATGTTCGAAAAAATATATTAACCTGTCCGATGTTCAAATTTTTCTCCATTGCGTGTCGCTTCGTGTCGAATTTTCGTCGATTTTAAGCCTAATGAAAATTTTTATAATCATAATCGAGGCTATTGTATCGTTAAAAATTATTTCTTTATTTTGTACAAACAAAATAAATATATTGAAAAATATAAAAACATAAAAATTATACTTTAAAAGTAAATCTAGTATCTAAAATTTCGATTCAGCACGACACAGTCCGACTGGAAAGCGTTCGGATAGCCGGTGTTCGGATACGACTCTCTACTGTATGTTCGAATGGGAAGGGTCATGAGTCGGCGATAGAGCGACCGACATTAAATAAATCAAGTTCAAAACCAGATTAAAACAAAAAAGAACGATTTATTTATTAATAATAAATTGGAGTTCAAATACAAAGAATACATATATATATGAAAGCTAAATACAGTCGAGTCCGAATAAGTCGACACCCGAATAACTCGATACCATCGGTTAAGTAGTCACTTTTCTGCGGTCCCGGCCGACTTACATAGGCATTAATGTTAAAAAAAAACTCCGGTTTACTCTACACCGTTTAACTCGTCACCGCTGGATAAGTCGATATACTTTTGTCGTCCCACACTCCGATAAGTCGTCACCCCCTCTTGAAAAAATGAATTCACTCCGCTCGTGTGGTGCGAACTCATTTTTTTTTTCAGGAGGAAGACTGAAAATACATAAAATGCCTTAACATTTTATGTGTTTTTATGTATAAAATAATAACAGATAAACAAAACGAAAACATACAATCTACATCAACGTCACACCAGAATCCAATTTTGCATTTTCTCACGCTAGAGGCATTAAGAATCTTTAGACGTTACTTGCCAACGATTGACAATTGCGAAGATGACGTTATCGAGACGTTCACGATCGTTGAAAAAGAAAGTCGAGACAGTTAAGTGCTCGAAACAAACAACACTAAACGAATTTTTCAGTTTTTCATCTACGGAGTAATTGTAAACGGAGGACACAATGTATTGTAAGCCTATACTACTGTATAACCCACTACTGTATTTTCCTAATTCTAGTTTTGTGGTTTTTTTTCTAACTTCGCTTTAGTCGTCACATCGGATAACTCGACACATTTCCGCTTTCCATTGGGGTGTCGACTTATGCGGAGTCGACTGTAATTACACGTCTATCTGTATAATGGTTAACAGAGAGAGTTTACAGAAATTTGTGCATAATACTTCTATAATATAATTCTATGCTCATTGACTTATTAGTGGAGCCTCGGGTGGACTGGAAATTTTGAGGAAGGACACAAGACAAACTCGAAAGGTAGAGCTTTTAGAGAACCAGCGAGAGCCTGGAAAAACGGAATGTTTATCCTTTTTATCCCCGCATTTCCTCCAATCGATAGTCAGTATGACACCCCATGCGATGGGATCTGAGGGGCGAGTCACGCCCACAGGATGTATCATAACACTTTGAGATAAGATTATTTCCCTTAGTGAAGTCAGTTATTTTGATACACAGAAGAAAGTTGTGTTTTCCTCTTTTTCCAAATTCGAAAGTGAAAGAAATTTTAAAGATTTTTTCTAACTAAATAATTTCTAAAACCGGTAAACAATTATAGTCAATTTTAAATAATTCTTTTTTAAACGTGGGTAAAACAGGTCAGATAATCTTCAGGCTTTTAATATTACTTAAACGTTACTTTTATTTGAATATTATTTTTATCCTACTCCTACGGAATTGTTACAATTCGCGTGAAAATAAAATATATTACTTTAATATTTTAAAATTGTTCAACAGGAAACAAAAATCAAACACGCAGAACTTTTCTTGGAGGAATGTACCAAATATGGTAAGAAATATCCAGAAATTGTAACCAACGTTACGGTTGTCAACAATATTATGAAAAAATTTAAAACTACGAAACTTCTCTCGGCTCATCACGTGGAAGTAGATTATGTAAAGTTGTACACAAAAATGTTTAAACACGATCGAGTTGCAATAATCGCATCGAAACGTTACGAAGTACCTTTCTCCAAGGCATTCGAGTCGAAGTACGTAACATCCGAAGACGTACTTTTCACAATAAATTACGCATTTCCTATGAGAAAAGGATTCCCACATAAGAAAAAATTGGATCGGACGTAAGTGGAGAATTTCGTAATCATTATTCTCTTAACTTTTTCGAATTATTTATGTTCAATTATCCGTTTTTAGCGTTCGAAGACTGTACCAAAGTGGAATTACTCGTATATCAGATTCCAAGCGTATAATTTCTGACGAAGTTACAAAGCCACTTTCTATGGAACACATGTATGGGGCATTCGCAATTCTATTCATTGGAAATAGTCTAGCGTTCGGGTGTTTTCTGGCAGAAGTAATACTGGGCAAGCTGTTCAAATTCAGAATGTAATAATAATGGTTTACGTTGTTGTTTTATATTTGTTGCTTAAAGCATAACATCTGCTTTGTGATTTAATAAACAGCTTAAGATTTCACTAATGTAGAATTAGAAAATTTCCGATAGTTACTAATATTATTGTACCTTTGTCTTAATTCTACGGGTCAATAGAATAAAAATATAATTAGGGATAATTTGTTTTGTTGGAGATTAACAAACAATGCAATTTTTATGTTGTGTGTAAAGCAATCATTTTGCTAACGGTTTACTTTTTTGTTTTAACAAGGGAATACAATTAATATATATTTACGTATAATTATTATCACTAATGTATATTGCGCATAAACATAAACTGCTACTTCTGGATCATGTTAGATGTCGTAGGAGTGAAGTTAGATTTTATATGATTTGGCATTCATGTTTAATCTTGTTCATTTTATACTGTAAAATAAAATCATGGAAAAAAGCAAATCCTAGCAATTTTCTTGTATGAATTCAAAACGGGACGTAAAACAGTAGAAACTATACCATATCAACCGAGCATTTGACCCCGGGATAGTTAGGAAATGTACGGTACAGCTCAACGTTGGTTCCAAATATTTCGTAACGGAGAGATAAACGTTGAAGGTGAGGAAGGTCACGAAAGTCTTAAGGCGATCGATGACAACAAATTGAGGGCCGTTGTTGAAGCAGAATCCCTGAAAACGTCGCTACAGTTTACAAAAGAACTGAACGTTAACCATTCAACAGTATTTCGATATTTGCATACAGGGATGGCGAACCTTTTTGAGTCCGCGTGCCATATTGTAAGCATACTTAGCTTTAAAGATGTTAATGCGTGACAAAATCTTAGACTTCGAATAATGATATTTAAAGAAATTAAACGAATAAGCTTTAATTCGAATAAATGTAAAAAATCTGATTGATGAAAGGATTTTCAGGTGATAAACAGAAAGGATGATTGAAAAAGACAGAAATCATATGATACGTCACGTGCCAGATGATTTCTCTTACGTTCGCCACCCCTGAAATAGGAAAATCAAAAAGGCTCAACTAATGGATGCCACGTGAGCTGAACGAATATTAAAATAATTTGCCGTTAAAAATCTATTCTATACTTCTTTTGTCAGCAAAATCGACCCTTTTCCCGATTGCATTGTAATATTTCACGAGAAATGGATTCTCTGTGACAACTGATGAAATTTCATACAGTGGTTGAACCGAGACGAACCACTAAAGCACTTCGCCGAATTAAAGTTGAACCAATAAAATATTATAGTCACTTTGGTGGTCGGCAAGTGGAATTGTCCATTACAATTTCATGAATCCTGGCAAAAATATCAGAGCAGAGAAGTATTGTCAACAAATCGAAAACATGCACCGAAACCTGAAATGTTTACGTTTGACTTTGATCAATCAAAAACGAGCAATTCCTCTCCATAACAATGCCCGACCACTTTTTTCACAAATGACTCTGCAGAAATTAAATGAACTAGGCTATGAAACTGTACAGCACTCATCTTACTCATTAGACCTCTTCAACTTATTATCATTTGTTCAAATACGTTGACAACTTCCTGCAGAACAAGGTTTTCAACCACCAAGTAGCAGTTCAAAACAGCTTTAATTAAGAAATTTATTAGTTCCGAGACTTCCGAATTCCATGCTACTGGAATAAATAAACTGGTTTTTTAAATTAACATGCCTCAATGTCCTTAATTTATTGTAATATTATATTCGTCTACTAGTACGTATTTTCTATTATAATGACTTATTAGACTGGTTTTAAGGATTCTGAACACAGTTTCACAGATCAGAAATTTATTTTATTTGATATACCTGATTAGTGGGTGAACAATCCAACGCTTGGCGAATTCTGCTTCGCAATGATAGGAGGAGCCGACATCGAAGGATCAAAAAGCGACGTCCCTGCGAACGCTTGGCCTCCACAAGCCAGTTGCTATCAATGCGAAGCAGAATTCGCCAAGCGTTGGATTGTTCACCCACTAATCAGGTATATCAAATAAAATAAATTTCTGATCTGTGAAACTGTGTTCAGAATCCTTAAAACCAGTCTAATAAGTCATTATAATAGAAAATACGTACTAGTAGACGAAAACAATAATATAAAATTATATGGTTTCTTGTTGGCAAAAATGTATGGATCTAATCTAATGGTTTTTATCTCAAGATACTTTATTGTAAGCTGAGATAAACTGTTTTAAAGATAATGGTTGAAAATTGCAATTATTTTTCACCGACATCTGTATTATAAATAATCATATCAAGTACAAAAACAGGCAACAATGCAATGCGTTATTAATTATATGTTATTGCATAAGTATTTATTTTAATAGAATGGTATATTTCTGATAAACAGTTGACACATTGAAAGTACTATTAACTCGTTACCAGCGAAAAATGTTTGTTTTATTATCGAGTTTTTCGTGTTTCTTGATGTGGTGTTTTTATTAGTAATTTTCTTAACTTGTCTACTGCTACAGTTAGGCATTAATATTACCGTATTTTACGGACTATAAGACGCACTTTTTTCTTCGAAAAATTGCCTCCAAAATGCAGGTGCGTCTTATAGTCCGTAAAATACGGTATATGAATAAGTGGTAATTTTCGTGTATTATTGTGTTTGAGCTGTTTGTTTAATGGTCACTAGCAGCTTACCGGGCACTAGTGACAAGGGCGTACACGCACTTCAGCAAGCTGCAAGATAGAAACGAAGAGTTGAAATATATTAACATGTTAGCTAAGTCATTCGGGGTGAACAGCAAGGCTTTCTCCAACCTCAAACCGCCTAACAACAAAGAGCCAAATAGAAGAAAAGCAGACGAGTGTACAATCATGGAATACAGAGCACAACTAAATAATGTATACAAAAGAATAGGAGCGGCCACAAACAAAAAAATAGTATACAAAAAGAACCCGACAATATATCAACTGCAAAGAGCCGACAAAGACGTACCGAACCTACACCTCATTCCAGGGGTGTACAAAATCCCGGTAATAGATAACAGACGACAAAACGAACTATACTACGTGGGAGCAACAGGAAGATCCCTTAAAGAAAGACTTACCGAGCACCAGAGAGACATAAGACTCGAACATCCTAACATTGCCCTGGCAACGTATATTCTGGCAGACTAACAAGAAGTAAAGGCAGATTGGGATAAAGCAAAGCTCATACAAAAAGTTTACAGCAAAAAACATCTAAAGTATGCGGAAGCATGGAATATCTTCAAAACCAGCTACAAAGGACAGGCTATTAACTTTAGGGAAGCCAGCAAGATCTCATCGGCGTGGAGAAACAGCGTGGTGTAGCGCAGGAAAGGTAGCGCCAGATAAGAAAACCGGCGACAGCAGATTTATATACGAACGCGATATTCATTATAACAGGCAAGGAAATTGCTTATGGGTATTATACTAATATAATACGTATAACAACGGACAAGCTGAGGAATCAGTTAAGGATATATTTTTATAAATTTTTTTGGCTTGTAAACCTCCCGTTAGGAGATCGCGAATAGAACCATTTCAAAAGCTCGTTTACGATTGGCGACGTGTTCTAATTTTTACGACCGCTTTCGAATGTAACTGTTCTTGAGAAAGGTTATTAAAAATAACCGAAAACGTTCGAATATTAGCAATAAACGGCTGTGTTTTAAAGGTATACTAGAGTCTATAGTGCAAATGTACGCAGTCTTTGAAGAGTATATAGTTTGATACAATAGTTTATTCTTTGGATTCGAATAACTCAATATTCCAAAGAATTTCGTATTTTAAATATGTTCTTAACTGTTCTATAGAAAAAAGAACAGTCATCAATATTCCATGATTTTTAAATACCTTAAAATGGCGTGTAGAACAGGCAGAAAATGTCGGTTACGATTAATAAATAATTGTCGGTGAGATAAGATGTTTTTGCCCATGTAAAGAAGCATTTAGCTGGGTATTAATTAAATATTTTATGTTATAATAATGTACACAGTTATGTTAAAATATTTATTATGTATAATTGCGTATTATGTGTTATAATACACAATTATTTAATAATGATCCAATTTACATTCTCTTTTATTTCAAAAAGTGATGATGGCAACAGACAGACTACTGGTGCAGCCGCTCTAAGCGAGGAAAAGTACAATACAGCGCTGTGTTCAGTAATGCAAAATACTAAGTCGAAATTCTGAGCGGTGAAAAGAATATTGTAAACATTATTGAAAAATGATTTTTTGGTAGACAACTAGGAAAACTGGCGGACGACGTTAAAATTAATTAAAAATAAATATAATAAAAAATAAAATCAAAATAGCAATTTTATCTGTAAAAATGAATACGGCACGAGCAGCCGTTATAGTCGTAAGCGTAAAATTCTTCAAAGCAAAAACAGAAAGGCGGAGTGACGCCAATAAGCACAGTAAGTCTGCTAAAAGTAGTCTGAGTGAATGAATAAGAATTTTTACAGTGAGAGGAGTCAGAATTACTAAGAATATCGGTTAGTATCGTGGCACTGCTGACTAAGTCAGAATTCTGCATACTGAACACGACCCAGAACACGCCTAGCCTGATGGAGTGGAAACAAGGACCTCCTGTATCTCCCTTGTAATAGCGTTCTTGATTTTAATAAAATATTAACTTCAGTGTTCCGAAGCGCTCTTTACATTTAGAAG
Organism: Centruroides vittatus; assembly: GCF_030686945.1. NCBI lineage: Eukaryota > Metazoa > Arthropoda > Arachnida > Scorpiones > Buthidae > Centruroides > Centruroides vittatus. Next base: position 22,280 of record NW_027121028.1, read on the forward strand.
ACCAGAGTAAACGGTATGAAGCAAACTTGCCATCTGAAATATTTCAATAATATTGTATATTAATTTAGACATTGCATTTACTCTATTAATTAAAAATTCACTTCTTGTACTTACTTTTAAAGGAAACTTTTTGGTAACATTAAAGCACTTTCCGACTGAGAAACACAATGATGCTTTACCAAATCTCTTCGTGAAATTCAGAATCTAGAAAATAATTAATTTTTTAATTGTTTTACAATTCACACAAAAATATAATAAAGTTTCATTTAAAAAAGAACATATTTTAGAAGTAAAACCTTCAACTTCTGTTCTAATGTGAGATTGCAATCTGCAAATCGTCTGACATCTTGAAATGATGTTTGCATCTGAAAGAAGAAAAATACATATTTTAGCAATTATGTAAATGAAGTAAATCGTATTATTTCTGAGAAGATGAATTACAACAGATGTGAATCTAGAAAAGAAGAATCCTAACAAAATACACAGAAATGTGATATCAATGCAGAGTACAAAATTAATAACTTTAAGCGCAACTTCAATTTTCGAAAAGATGAAAATAAAATAAAGTAGACTGGTCTGCATTATTAGAAAACTATATAGTATTGTAAACGCATAATTCAATGGACTGTCATTAAGTTGATTGGCATAATTCCACAGTGCATCGTGGTGTGCAATAATTTCTTCCAGTTCAGACTTAAAATGTGAATTATTCTTTTTCAACAGATACAAATCATCCGATAGTTTCTGAAATGCGTTCATGATAATACGCGCAATCAATACAAGGCAAACAATGAGATAAACTACACCACCAACGCTTACAGTAATCCAGGTTCCAACTTCGATGCAACAGAAAAGAGCTTCGAATCTAAAGAATTCCTGTTTTTTTCAAAGCAGGGTAAAATAACAAAACGTTTATATATTGGATCCACACTGTATAACACTCGCAATCGTAATTATAGTGACGATTGGTATATAAGAATTAATAGGAAATACTTGATTGTCGGAACAGCAATGTGACTTTTTCAATTGTATTTTTGGATATAGTTTGACTCTTTTAACAATGCTGAATATTGTGGCTAACATCAAGGCAAACGTGGCGATGCGTACTCTGATCCAGATGCCGAATTGAACATTTTCGATAATCGAATACCACGAAATGCGAGGTTTTTTTGTAGATATGTAAGGAATTGTCATAAAGAACGTAAGAAAGAAGTGCTCCCAGTATAGACATTCGATAAAGGAAGTATAGAACTTTATGAAAATTTTCCGGAAGTAACTATTATTGTTAATTTCGCAGGAACAAGGCGCGAAGAAATTCCATCCGTAAACTATTGACGTTGATGTAAATGATGACAGAAAACATGGCAGACATAATTCCTGTGTCAGATTTATCACTCTAGGTCTAACTCTTGAAGTTTCGATGTTCATTTTCTTAAATAACTGTATTAATTGTAATGAAATAAAATTGATATCGTTCTGTTTATAGATTGTTCTGGTGCGCAATTATTCCCTGCAGAAAGCTGAATCGAAGATATATTACAAAAACAGTAACGCTGTGTATTCGCTTACGTAAGTATCGATCAAACTACGTCATATCTGCTTTCGAGACATTTAGTTTGTAAACGAAAACTTTAGTTTAAAAGTTTACGAAACAAAAGTGAATATAAGTGCATTAATTGCTAAGAATAGAATAGCTTCGAATATTAAATATCGATTTACTCAGATTTATGAGAGAATATCGTGAAATGAATACATTTAGATTGTATTTTATTGCTGTAATACACAAATTACTGTAGTAAATGTAATCAATAAATATGCAATTTTTAGCTTAACATAAATCTATAAATTAAATTAATAAAATTATATTTATTATAAAATGTAGATCGAATAAATGAATTTTTAAAATTATTTAACTTAACACGAGATGGCGGTTTAACGCCTGCCTTTAGACAAATTACTTGTTAATTAATAGCCGTATTATCCACGTAGATAATCCTTTGAAATCTATTGGTGTTTTAGACGAATTTTTTTAATTTAGAAATTAATTGTGTTCTGAAGTAATTACTTAATTGTAAATATAATTAGCAGTCTAAGCGTTTGATAATCAGTTTACATAAAAATAAATTCGTGTTGGTTTGTCCTTTATACAAATTTTTATTGTTAAACCGATCTGTACCAAAGTAATTATGAATATTACGTAGACCCCAGAATTGACACTAAGCTAAACGAGGAGATGGACAAGTGGGCGGGACATCGTCAAGTAGGCATGGCACATATCCATGCTTTGTTGGCATCAGAGTTAATGTTGAATTAGATAGCAAACGTAAACATCAAATTTCTCAGGTACAGTAGTGAACCGAAAATTGGAAACCCGGTAATTGGAATCGCCGGTAATCGGCACGATTTTCAGTCGGACTGTGTCGTGCTGAATCGAACGTTTTTGATACTAAATTTACTTCTAAAGTATAATTTTCATGTTTTTATATTCTTCAATATATTTATTTTGTTTGTACAAAATGCAGAAATAATTTTTAACGATACGATAGCCTCGATTATTATTATAAAAATTTTCGTTAGGCTTAAAATCGACGAAAATTCAACTCGAAGCGACACGCAACGGAGAAAAATTTGAACATCAAACAGATTAATATATTTTTTCGTACATAAACCGTAATCGGAACAAATCCCTAATCTGAACAACCCCAGTCCCCAATTGATTCCGACTTTCGGTTCACTACTGTAGTGTTAACGTATTGAATAAATTGTATATAGTGCAATATATATATATATATATGTATATGTTACGCAAAAAAATCCTACACCGTTCAACGTATCCACACAAAATTTAGCATCATATTCTTCGAACTCCCTAGAAAAAACCTGCAACGAGTTGCTCAACTTTTCCCGCAACATTTAAAATTTTGGTGGCGCTATCTGTTATCATATTTTATTTTTAAAACTTTTTATATTTTTAACTATTATAAAATTGCAAAAAGCTTACTTTTGAGGGTAGGGATGAGTATTATAAAAAAAAACTGTAAATGTTAATAACAAGTAAAATCGTCATTAAGTCCGACTTTACTGAAGATGCACACGACCCCCACTATCTCCCCACTCCCTCGAACTTTAATCACCAAAATTTAACAGTATCGATTCTTCTGATACACAAACCACCCTGCAAAATGTCAGAAAATTCAAGCACAAAAGTTATTAACCTTGAATGAGAGTGAACAAAATCGTGTCATACACACACATACTAAAATCCATAAATACAAATTACCCCGAATTATTATGCATCTCTCAACGTTTCAAGTTGTCTTAAGTCCGAAAATGTTCAGATGGTTATTTTTTGATCGATCGCTAAATTTTCCTTCTGTTAAATATAGCAGATTGAGGGAGACACAGATCGACAATCCTGGACAGATCCAATCTTGTGTTCCAGTTCCAGAAGGTTACCGAACAATGCCACTACCACAAACTGCTAGCGAGATATTCCTGAAAGTTCCAGAATATTTTGGTTGGAGAAAATTGTGGAAAATTCTCCCCTTATTAGAGCTAGTGAAAGGTGCCATCTAGTGGGGATGAGACAATACTACTGCCACTACAGCTGCTGCAAAGTGCAGCACGTGAAGGCTGTCCACATAGAACGTACACCTAGTTTCCTTTTCTTTGAACTCGGATAACTTTTCCATAATTCAACCTAAATTCACCAAACTCGGCAAAGATATGAAACAATTCTCTGGCTTTATATTCCAAGAAACAGCATCCAAAAATGTCAGAATTATTTTTTGTTATTAAGCGTCAAAGAGGCGAAAGTCGATGTTTTCGTTTTTTGATTATATGTAATCTCGATTTTATGCACATGCCAGGATTCCACTGTTTATTTCGACATCAAAATGGTGAAAAACTAACGTGAAAATTTAAAAAAAAAATGTAATAAAAACTCCGAAACGAAACCTCAAAAGTCATCCCAGAAGCCTGAGCTCGCTTACTGATATCTGTAATAATCTGAACATTTGTGTGGGAACAGGTGTGTGGGAACTTTTTTTCGGCGAACAGGTCGGCAAGACCCACCCCACTGTCAAGGATGGCTTAATTTTTGATGATATCCCGACTCGTCGGAATTGGGTAATTAATTGTTAGGTCGAGTGGAGGAAATGTGTGAATTTGTCGATAAGGTTAAGGCGATATTCGAAATAACGGAGCCAGGATAAAACAAATAACGATTTATTTGGATAGAGAACCTAATATGGAGAATCTACGCTTCCCGTCCCTAATCGCGGGAGAGAGAGCTCACAAGGGTTGGGGAAATCATACCTCGTCTTCTGATATATCGACAACAATCGTAGGAGTGATCGGTCGGTGAAAGGAGGGTCGGTCGTACTTCGGCTCTGGCGGTGAGCGGAAGGATCGGGCTTGGCGGCTCGTAGTTGACGCCCCCGGCGTCTTCGGGTTTGGCCTTCGATTCGGATTCCGGATTCGCCGGGACGTTCGTCGTCTTCGGACGTTCAGCCACCTCCTTCTTAGATATCTCCCCCCTTTATATACTCCAGGTCTCGCCGGCTGCGATCACCAATCGCGACGGTGGGTGATGAGTCGATCCCCGTGACTCAGAGGTCGGAAGCGTGTTTGATGGCGGAAGGCTGCACATCCTTTGAATCTTGATCGCTGGACTGATATCTCCCGAGGGGATTTGAACAATAAAATTTAAAAATCTGTTGGGCCGGTTTAACCCGGTCCTCACATTTGTAATAATAATAATAATCGCAGCTTATTGAAATATGCTTATTATTATTTTTAAAAAATATGCTACTTTATCTTCTAAAGGTAATAGTTTTTCAATTGAAAATATACGATGCGACACGGCACTGTCCGTATTGGCGACCTCTGTCAGAGAAAATCTGAAACTAAGCTCGACAAGCTAGATGCACGAGCCTTTAATATAACGTAGGCCAGGTTTAATTAATTAATTTTTTTTTTATATTTTAAAATTTCTTAATTAATAAATGGCATAAAATAAATATGTAATAATTTTTATTTATATGATGTCACCAGTGTGTACTTTCTCGACGAATGAGAAAAGAGACTGTTGTCACGTGGTTCTCACGGCGGTTTGGGTTTTGAATTGATGTTTGAGAATGGAGAACGTCGATTCTCCCGATGTTATATGTTTATCGGATAGCGAAGATGTAATTGTGTGTCCGGAGAAGGTAAAGTAATATACATTTATAACTTTAACGGCATAATGATTAACTTTAAAGCCGTAGAATTCATTAATTACAAGGCAATTTGATCCAAATTAAAGTCACGTATCAAACACTATAAGACTGTAGTCAATTGTGTCAGGAAAAAGGTAAACCGACCAACCTTATAAATGGAATGCAGTATAGTTTAATACAAATGAAGTACAAACGTTTTCGATCTACATAGACCTTCAGGTTAATGTGTTCCAAAATAGTATGCGAGGAAAGGAACATTCTATTTTGAAACACGTTAACCTGAAGAAGGATTATTTACCTACAAGAAAGATTAGAAAGAAATCTCGCACGCAAATACCACGAGAAATTGAATTGGATTCTCGAGAAACTACGTCGAGTATTGGTGTACGACTTTGGCCTCGATATGTTGGGACGATGTGTTTCCCTCGTTGTTCCTTGTTGAACTTGGCCCCGTGTTTGCACCCGAACTATGGATTGCCACCCCGAAGACGTGCCGAACGGCGAGAGGCTCGTCGTCGGCATTGATGAATGCCAAAAGGAATTTTATCGACGGAAAACGATTTTTGGGAAGAAATTGCATGGAAACTTCTACGAGAGAGTAAGAAATGGATGTCTGACGATTGTGTTGTCTTGTTAAAAGCCGATAAAAGTAGATTGATAGTACTGTTGATAAAAGAGAAATATAAAGCCCTTTTAAACCAATATATTTGAGATACCTGCTGCCAACAGATTGAAAATAACTGTCGACAAATTGCATAGATGCTAGACTCTCACATATGGCGTGGGCCAAAAAATTAAAAATTGATGGGATGGTTACGACTTGTTCCGATGCCCTAAACTATTTCTGTTTGCAAAGACCCGCAAGCCGGGCAGCACTATATGGCCCATTGTCGATAAGGCTAAATTACCTATTAGGCTTTTAGAAAACCGGGTAAAAAATTTACTCAAATAGCGTCTTAGAATTAGTGCATGTGTTATGCTATTCCTCTTTCAATGTGATTTCAAAACATATATATAAAAATGAGGCATACCTACGGACAGCCCCTATCACAGACCTTTGTGAGATGGTCGTTAGATTATTAGAAAGAACTGTCTTATCTTTGTTCTTTCCTAGCATTATCATCTGCAGAAGGTGCGTCGATGCTATTTTTACAATATGGAAAACAGACTGTACTGTTTTCGTAGTTAATCTGATTCGGTATCTTCCTTCTTGTGACATGCTTGTACTGTTATAGTTTTCTTTCTTGTATTTTGTTGCCAATATCAATTACTTTAATTATACCTTAAATGCACTCATTTCTATTTAATTAGCTTTTATTACACTACACATTCATCTAATCATTTCTGATTGAATTCTTATATTAGGCTTTAGTGTTAGTCTAGGCTGATGAAACATTTGTTTTGAACAGGATAGTACTGTTTTATTCTTTTGTCACAGGACAGTTAATAAAAGTCTCGTCTTTGGTTTAGTAAAAATCTCAGTTGTCCTGTTTTTATAAATACTTTAAAATGTGCTTAAATGTTGTCCTGTAAACAAGTTTATGTCACTGGTAGTTGTTACATAGTTTTGTGTCTCGGTACAAATAGTCAATAGCTGGACAAAGCTTTACTTTTTCACATTTTATTTAATACATTTAAGTATACGGTAGGATTTCATTTTAACGGATTGTGGAATTACGGGTGTTTTTCCCGGGTTCTGCCAAATCAGTGTAATTATCCCTCCTTTAGCAGACCCATAACTCCGAATAATAGATTTTTTTTCTAGCCTCATTTATTGTAAACTTTGCATTGTTTTCAACATTTAGTTAATAGTTGGATTTTTCTGGGAATTTATAGAGTTAAAAATGAACTTGTTACATCTGGGATATGTGCAGTACAATTGAAGAATTGTACGAAGAGAGTCGGCACGAATTCTATGATTGAGGAGGAGCCATCTAGTGAATATTGTCATGTAGGTTTAAGTGTAGTGCTGAAATATAGTGAGGACATCAAGTCTTTCCAAGTCACGAAGACCGTGACGAGTTTCATCATAAATGAACAGGCTGTACTATACGTGACATTGTTAATATCAAGCAGTTGTTGCATTCAATGGACAGAAAAGCAGCATCAAAACAAACCAAAGTGGATGAGTTTTTTAACAATAATTGTGAAGTTGAGTGAAATGCTAATCAGCATATGTACTTTGTCTCTTTTTGTGCTTATGATACATATAGTTTCCTTGTGCTTTGTTGTACACCTGTAAGGTATATGCGATCTTAAAACATGTATGTCTCTATAGAATATAGAATAGAGATCTCAAAAGACTGAATAATTTCAAGTATTGGTATTTCTTATATGTAGGGGTTTAATAATGGATACTTTCCTATTATGTGCGGAAAATCCGTTATTCTCAATATAATGGATTTTCGGCAGCCCAAGCAATCCATTAAAATGATATTCTACTGTATGTTTATTGTATTATTCCAGTTGTTAATGCAGTGCGGACATGAGTGCAGAAAGCCAGTAATTAAGATGTGAAGTAATTATTGATAACATTTTAAAAGTGATCTCAAGCCCAAGGGTGATTGGTGTAGTTTGGGAGAGAGATGTGCCAATCAAGATTAACAAGAGAAAAAATAAGAGTTTGAACATTTGCATGTCTTGGATACCATATCTGATGTGTAGAATTAGTTATTGTTTTGTGATCTTGCTGATTGCAACATACCATGCCACATATTGTTTAAGTTTTTGTTTTGTGGCCACAAATTAAAAATGTCAAAGAGAGAAAAGTGCACATTCAATGATAATCTTCAAAAAGAAATCAAATTTATCAAACTGGATTAATTAGAGTGATAAGATGAAAGTGATTTTTTTTTGTTCATGGAGATAGGAGTGACATCAATAAACAACTACATATCCAAAAACATAAAGATGTTGAGAAAACAAGAACAACTCTTTTATTATGAGACATGAAAGTGCTAAATTGCAGCATGCAAAACTAGGATAGTTTTGATATCACATGGATATGGATACTGGTACTCATTGATATCGAAAGAGTGTGTCAAAAGAGTTGTAGATATTAATCAGTATCAAAATAAAACCTAGTTTTACTAAAAGTGAATAGAAAGAAGTGTTTTCAAGTGCCAATTATCAGTCCAATTTGCCTGAAAAAAATTATAACTTCATAATTTTAAGAACAACATTTAGATGGATATTGATCACTATTTAACATATTTTATGATGTATACATTGGTCAAACTGTGGCTCTTCTAGACCCCTACTGTGGCTTTCGTACATTGAACTCCTTCCCCTAATGTAGGATGCAGCTCTCGTGTATTTGATATGTAATGTATGGTTCCTATTGTGAGAAGTTTCGGCCACTCCTGGCATATAACATACATCTCCATTACAGCATAAAATATTTAATGTAAGTAAGGTAAATTTTAGAATGTAAACTTTTATTTTTCAGGGAAAAATAAGAGATTAAAAGAAATCATTTACAATTAAAGTATTCTACATAAATACATGTAAAAGCAGCTTATTTATAACAAAGCAAATGATAATATGTTTAATTAAACAATAACAATTTTATTCAAGAGTTAGGCTAGGTAGAGATAGCCTGTATTCTGCTAAAGGCTGAGGAATTCATTAATATATGGGAGATTGCTACTTCACATATAAGACCAAGGAATAACAATTTTTTTTTCTTTTTAGCTTTTACTCCAAGAAGTCACATCTTATATGCTATAAAATAAGGTATATTTGATTTTCCTTGAGTCATGTTTTTCATTTTTCAAAACAATTTTCTAAAAATTGAGATGAGAATTATCAAGAATTTTTACATATATACACTATACTTCAGTGTGTGACAATTAGGAACAGTTAACTGGGCACAGTGGGCAACAGAAACTTAAAAATTTTGCATAATTAGAAGGCATATAATTTGGCAGATTTTTCTCCTGAGTATTGGTAAATCATATTAAAATATAAATGTGGTTATGACTTATGAATTATTTTCACAAAATTGATAAAAAGAAGTAAAAATAATTCAGACCTAATGACCTAAGCTTAGCTGCGTGAATTTGTCATTGATATTCTAATTTTTGACAAGTTAAAAAGTGTTATTTTTTCAAAGAATTTATCGTTCGAAAAATTTGCGATATTATAAAATTCTTATATATAGAAGTACCGCATAAGTGTCTACTTTCTTTCGTAATGTCCTTTACCCGCTTTGGGAACAGAGTCCTTACGACAGAGTCGACTTTCCTATATATATATTTGTTGTAAGTTCCTCGTGTGATGTAAATTACTGAAAAAAGCCAAAAATTTAGGCTTAAAAAATCCACATTTAGTGGTAATGGAAAGGATCGATTAAATTAATTTAAAATTGGTAAAATTTGAAAAAAATGAAGTGAATTATTATAAAAGACAATTATACGAGCACTGTAGATAAATTGCGGCATCCGATACGAGAATAGACTGTGTGCAAATAGATTGATTTAAATTAAATAGCAGCGAGTTAAAACTTCGGTGTATATTAATGTCTTTTAAGTGTTCGTGTTAGAAAAGAAGGAAAGAAAAAAGTGGTAAATCTCTTTTTTGATAAGAGTTTTCTAAATATTGTTTTTAATTAAAATTGTTATAAAATATTTTATAGAATACGGGTATCCCTCGTCCAACACTGTTTGAAAATTGGGGAATTCCCCATACAACACTGCTTCCAGTTTTGCTCTAACACTGTTTTGGAAAGCCTTCATACAAAATTTCACAATTTTTAAGTGTAAACTTAATTAATAATAATACACAAACACCTAATTACTTTTATGGTATTATTATTGGTAAATCTGCTGAGGAAGTAAGGATTGTAAACTTAATTATTCAATATTTCTTTTTTATATATTCAAATAAGCATTTGTGTTGTTTCAAATTTTCTTGTGAACTTTAGAATATTGAAATTTTCAAATTATTCAGATATACTTAATGAAAACTGATATGACAAGATGAAAAAACGTTGCGCTAATGTGAGCCCGCAGGTTTTGAGGGCGTAAATTCGAGAGTTAAAAGGGGGTTCGTGACCCGCAAGTTCGATAGGAAATCGATCGGATGTTGATTACACATCCGATCCGATCAGAAAGAGAAAACAAAAGTCCTAGTCATCGCGAGTCAGCAAATTAGTCATTGAACATTGAATGATAGGCTGGCTCGGTGCCAACAACAATCGTATAAAAATCCGATTGACTCTGGAAAGAGGGCGATCATCCAGGAAGATCCGAATCCAGTGTCTCCAGTCCCGGACATAAGACTGATTCTAGCTTTTGTAGTCCAGGAGGTTGTCGCATACTGTCATCGGACCACATATTAAGGTATATCGATGTAACCTTTGTAAGCTCTTTCCCCCTAGAAGTTAGGCACGTAACCACTTTATTGGTTAGATCGCGGTTAGCGATAGGGATATTTTCTCTGCATTTTAGCAGTAGTTATCTTTATATCTTTATTGTATGTTCGCTTTTGTTATTTAATAAACCTTTATTGTTAGTTGTTAAACCTGTCTCCTGTCAAAGTATGGACACCCGTCGACTTACCGATGCACCTCCCCACTCACTTTTTGCTCTCCTAGCCATCCGACGACAACGAGGTCGGGTTTTACCAACCCGTGCAGTGTAAGTGGTCGGTGAGGTTTTTCCCCCTGGCCCTCTGCTTATCTCACACTAACTTTCCTATCAACCAGATGTCGTTGCTTTCAGACTTGCCCTTAAGACTGTCACTATGATTCCTTTTTATAGATTGATCTTCATATTTAGTAAACTTTATTTAAACATTTTTTATGATGTTAAATTTCTTTTAACTGTAGGTAGGCTATCATTTGTAAAATCAAGAAAGAAATACGGCTGTATCTTCGTACTGGACCGAACAAATGTGACCCACTAGAACAAATTTTCAATTAATAACATATTTATATTTTTCATTCCATAAAGTAAAATATATGAAAATGTTGTTTAAGATCAAGATCGGCAAAAAAGCTGAGATGACGACGATACCTTGTAAAAATGTTATCCTCATTTAACTAAAAGTAATATAAGTAATATTAATATGTAATACAGTACTTTTAATTAATTATCGATTGGAAATAAATTATGAATTGGTTTAATAAACATATTTCTCTTAGTAACAAAAAACAATAGTATACTTTTCCTAACTTTGGAACCTAATTCTACATTTTGCATTAGTCCTTCGTTTCGTATAGCACAGATTTGCATAACACTACACTTTTTTGGAATATAATTACCATGTTATACAAGGGATACCTGTACTTGTAATCACCAGTTTATGTACTATTGAATGTAATAATTTATGCTGGCCTTCTTTACATGCTTATGTATAGACAGAATGTATTCTGTTGAGACAGATAAGTTAAAAAATAAATGGGATAACTATTTTGTAATTTTGTTGTAAAATAATTTAAAATTAGGTTTTAGAGAGTTTTTTGTAACCTTCTGCCGAAGAAGGACGTCGGTTCGATATGCCAAATAATTAGCATACAGATTTGTGTTACGGTAAATATCTGAAAAACAATTGCCATCTTTAGTTTTTGTGCACTCTTCTCCTTGATATAACAAGTCATTAAACAAAATAAGGTTCTTGTAAACATTTTTCTACAACACTTACAATAAAGGACAAGAAACATTAATCATAATAGCATTTAATTATTATTATTAGCAGTAATGTAGCCCAATCTAATCTAGCAATAATTTAGCTTTAGTAATCCATATTTGTCAGATTCATTTATCATTTTTTTTTATGATAGTTTCAAAAGATCTGTTGTTTTCTTAATGCTAAATTGTTAAATTTGAATGATCTTCGTGTTTATCATAATTTTGCTAACATAATGTGAAATCTTTTATAATTTAAAGGTTTCCTCGAAACTTCAAGAAGTTTTGATAACTCTCGAATCCGACGATTCTTCCGACGAAGAAAACGTAAATTTTTTGAGGAAAAGAGTAACTCGGCGTGGCTTAAAACTCGACGATTTCGATTCGTCGAACGCCGAATTGGAAGAAGAATTGGAAACGTCGAACATTTATACTTCCAGAGTATATTCATTCAGAAAAGAAAGGAATCATTTTTATGAAAGTAAGTACATTTTATAACATTCAATGATAGGATTTTATAATTTCGGAAGTATAAAGAAATATTTTTCAATAAACAATCTTCATTCCTATCTTTGTATATAATAAATGTAAGAAGATAGGAATGAAGATTGTTTTTGAAGAAGCTAGAAGCGGATTCCCACAATATACAATAAAATATTACATGACTCCTGCAAAACAAATGGATAGGCTGGAATGCTAGACTGTGTAACAGTAGAGCGCCGTTACCATTTAATAGGCAATATAGATAGTGGAACTCGAGTTGAAGATTTAATGTTGCCGTACTTAAGGGTGTTTGCCATCGACCGACAATCCGTAGCCAAAAAGCAGCAATTAATTTTAATACAGAAAACAGTATCGGTTAAAAAAACAGATTTTAAAAACTTTTGGCCATAATTATGAGCATGAAGAAAGTGTAAGATACTGTAATTTGACACAATTTACTGTATTTCAGCATAACACCTACAGAAAATTTACTTGAAGCTTCCTGTTCTTTAAATGTTGGGTTTCTAAATCATATAGTATATTAATAATTCAAGGACTTCATACAGGAATAGACTTCATTTAGATGGACAAATCAAATCTTTGACATAGTCATTCTGCAAGATACATTTAGGGTCTGGATACCTCTTCAGTTGCAGACTGCAGAAAAAGTTGAAAATGGTAATTGGGGGCTCTGCTAATTTAATAATTAGTATTAAATTAGCAGAGGCATAGCCCAATTATTTAGGCAATTGTTTGGTGATGTTTTTAAAAATAATTACTATGAAATAAAAATATATATGGCTGCCAGTGAGTCACACTGCTCTAAGGTAAAATAAGACTAACCCAATGTCATGTGACAAGCTGGCAGTCATGGGCACATACGTATGCCAACTTTGTGGTGTGACCAATATTAATACATTTGATTGTAATGTAAGATTCTGAACATCTATGTCATTTTATTTCTTTGTTCTACAAAGGGATAAAAAAACGGGGCAGTCAACGTGTTAATTAAACACTGTTATCAAATGTGTTACTCGAAATTACTCATTAGAACATTATTCAAAAATAATTCCTATTTCTAAGTGACAGCTTAACATCCTACTTTTAATATCCAGTCTCCAAGCTCATAAGGCTAGCAACACTGTATTAATTACATAGTAAAACTGTTGGCAATAAAAATTTAAACCTGGCAAAATGGTGGAGATATTTTTTAATTTTTTACAGTGATCTCTGTGTTGGGAGTATCACATGGTACCTTTTCTTTTAGTAAATGGTCTCATTGAATGGGCTGGTACCATGTAACACTCCCAATGCATTTGTGTTGCTACTTGCATAACTGAAGATTAATTAAGCACCTGGGAGTGTTACCTAAATTTCACGAAGGATGGATGATTCTTTCACATAATTCTTTTTAGGTTTTATATTCTTGTACTTAAATGTTATACTTTTGGGTTAAGTAAGCTTCATTGAAACCAATAATTTATCAACTAACATAAATATAAAAATTTGCATAAAGTCATACTTATAGACGACATATCCCAGGAGTTTCTTCATTTAGAATAATAGAGACTTATACAAAAAAATATAGGACCAGGGAAAGAAAAGACTCTATAAAAACTTTATATATTTTTTTTGTATAAGTCTCTATTATTCTAAATAAATATATAAACAATAACACTAAATAATTTAAATCTGAAACACTTTTAAAATGATTATTTTGTATTAAGTTATATTATCCGTGTGAATGAAATTACATTGTACTAGTTGTTTGGTTCCAAACTATGGGAATAAACTTTGGAAATAAATTCCTGGTAGGACAAAGAACAAAAATGGTTAAAAAATGCAATTGTACCAGATAGACTGCACTACTGGGCATCACAAGCTGCTCACACAGGATGTAACATTTCATAGCATATGGCATATGTATATCAGGCAGAGTCACATTGATATATTTGAAATGTCCTCCATGGACTTCAATGCAAACTGTTGCATGTTGCGTTGTAAACTGATGCATCCTTTGAATGTTTCTACCTGTTCCGAACAGTGCTATAAGTGGCATCCAGGTGTTGTTGTAACATCTATCAGCAACTAGTTTAGTGTACACAACACTTTAAAATATTCCCATATGTAAAATTCAAGGTGGTTGAGGTCTGGCAACCATGAAGCCCTCTCAACAAATTTGCCTGTCAGAGGTGGCAGCAAACAGATATTTAGAAGTAGTCCTATCTCTGCACCAGTGTATTTTTAGACGGCTATTTTTCTTTCTCTGCCAGGAATTCACACCTGAAGTTTGTTCTTATAATTTTGAATTATCCTGTATATGAAATATGTACAGTACATAACAAGTGTCTTGTACAGTTTAAATAAATGTATATTATGCATGTAGCATCTGTTTGCTAAAATCATAGCAATTTATATTGTTGACAAAACGTATAATAAAATCATTCTAGTAAATGTAACTTTTCCATTTTAAAATCTGTTTTGTTCTATAGCAATTCATTATACGATTATATTAATGGGTCATTATAGAACATAAAATATTACTTCCAGATTTACCTGCTTTCTTGTCTTCCATTCCACTGGATAATGATGTTGAAGTATTGGATAAGAAAAGTGAAGAACAAGAAAATGTTAGCAATGCTTGCAAAAGACTTTGTGTACATAATGTAAATAATTCACCTCCATCTGTAGTAGAAAGGTAATGCAGTAATTTTCACAATTTAAACACATATATATTTTAATGGTGTATTATGTCTAGACCAGTGGCATACTGTGACATTTGATTATAGGGAAGCTGTGTTTCTGTAAGAGCCGACTTCCAGGGAAAATCGGTTAATTCCGAAATTGGTGATGGTCTAGGGTTCATTCGTACGTGTGGGGTGACGGAAAAGACAAAGACAAGTATCTGACAAAAACTGTTTATTTTAACATAAAATAAACATACACTATGTACAAAATAGTTTGCTTTACGACAATCGGGCGTCCCGGGCGTCAATGTGGTTCTTTGATCGTCGATCGAAGGTGGTCCCGGGACAGTGGTGTTGACGAGTCTGTAAGACACAAGGAAACTTTGTCCATTGGCGTCAGGGACATGGTCTAAGTCCGAAATGGCACGGGTTACGGGTTGGCACAATAGACGAGAATTTTTTTTTTGCGCATTGACACATGATGTTTTGGTTATTCGGAACATTAACCAAGTGCGAGGTATCCTCGATTGTCGGGGATTATATCAATCTCCATTCTTTCTTTCGTCCATTTTGATTGGTCATTCTGGAGCGCGATAAAAGTCAAAATCGAAGACAAATTCGATCTTCCACCGATCATGGGACGACTTCCTTCTGCAATTTACGGTTTCTGCCTGGCAGTTTGATATAAACAATGGTTGTCTGACTACAAACGACTTTTACCTGTTTTTTAAAACTAATAAATTTTTTTCTAAATTAACCGTTTTTTCAAGTCTTTCGTGACAGGTCAGACCTGTCCGGAACCTCACATTTCCATAAAAATTTTAAACAATTACTGGAAAAGGCAAAAATAAACAATTTATGTATTTTAGTTCTAAAATACAAATAATACATACGTAATACAAATTGATACGATACAAACAATAATAGAAAAACTTGTTTTTTTAATTTTTCGTGAACTAACTATGGCGATTTTTGTCTTCTCCCCCCCTGCAAAGTCATTAAATACTTTATTATAAAAGTTGTTGGTCGTCAATTCCACGAATGTATTTGAAAGCTCTTTTTCTATAGAAAGCAACGCTAGTGACGACAATCTTTCCTCCGACCGATTGTTCCCGGCCAATGTATGAATTTGCTTCGTGGTCGAAAAACTGCGCTCAACAGACCCACTGGTAGATGTTACCGTAAAAATTAACGATATTAAATCATATAATTCTTTTAGTACATCTTTGTTCGGATTGTCATTAATTATAATACTTTTTATGTCTAAGAGTTACTAGTCAATATAGTCCAGACACAAATGTAAATATTGCAATTCACTACATAATTTAGATAAATCAAAAAATTTCCCATAAAATTTACTTAATTTATAGAATTAAAATGCGCTTGGAAAAATTGTATTTCATAATATTAAAATTATTAACATCTAAAAGTGATAAAAATTCTAAAGATTTTATGTATAAAAATCTGTCAATATAATTACAGTATAATTAAATGTAACTTTGCAAAGAAACGTACATAAAAATAACATTGAATACTCTTTACTTTTTAAATCTTAAAACAATTTACTTAGTCAGATAGCTTCCTGCCAATGACTAAGGGAAGCGTTATACGATATTTTGGTGCGTAGCTTCCGCCAGCCGAACAGGGTGAGGTTGGTGCTCTGTAAAGCGCATGCGCCAATGCCTATAATCTGGCTGCTTTACACCATTCGGTTATTCTCGGCATGGAAGCCGCCTCGTAAGCGCTTCTGTTCCGCCACAGATATTCGAATATACAATAGCAATCTTATCGTTTTTTTCACACGTAGTATAGAAATTTGTAATAAGATACATAATGCAGGTATAATAAAATATTAATTTTAATTAATTCAAAGTACGTTAAAATACGAAAATAATCGCTCGGTACGAATTTATATTTTAGAAAATACGAGGAAAGCGGCGCTTCCACCGCTTCCAATGACGGCATGCCACCGGTCTAGACTAAATTAAATTCTATTTTTAGATTTATATTTTTCTGAAACTGTAAGTAATATCATTAATCACCTGTGGGCCATCTCTAAAATCTTTTTTTTCACACTTCCTTAAAAACTACTTTTGTTGCATATCTTAATTTTTTATTCTAGTTAAATTTATTACTCTCAGTTATTACAATTCAGTTATTTTAATTTGAATTGCAGCTTAGAGGCCTGTCAAGTCTCTGTAACAAGTCAGTACCCAGTATGAGAGATAATAAAATAATAATGTATTATTCAAAACAATTTATTTGGTTACTTTTATTTATAATCTGGTTTCTAATGATTTTTATAAACAATAAAAAAATAGACCATTTGATCACACATAATTTTAGCATTTTCTGGTATATTAAACTGTAAGTAAAGGGCAAAAAATTAAAGAAAAGAAAATTAAATGCCATTATTATCCTACTGAAAAGAACTTTCACAAATTCCAGCTTATTTTAGAAAGACTATGACAGTATTTAACATTAATTATTTAAAAGTTATTAAAATATCCCTATTGTAGTATTATTGATTATAGTTGATATCTACCAATTTTGGTTAATTCCGAAGAAGAAGAAAAAGGCCGGGTCAAGAGTATATCAGAAATATAAGCTGTTAGAGATGTTTTGGTTAAATTTACAACATTTTTTTAAATATTTGCAAGGTGATAAGCCCAAAACTTTGTACAGAATAGCTGAAGAAATCTGTATCTAAGCCTACAGGAAAAAAATTCTGGAGCTGGAGCCAAGAATTTTTTAATGAATCCAACTCTCTGCCATGGAAAGAGTACCTCAGAAATATTGCAAAGAATATTACAGTTTGTTTTCTTTTAAAGCCGCGTAAACACTCGTAGTGTAAGTTATTTAAAAATATACAATAGATGCTTGATAGGTCAAACTTTTTTAACTCTAATTTTATTTTTGCCCTGACTTAACTCTCCTGTTTCACTATATATTAAATGCATTCTGTGTTTCTATAAGTCAAAGTAGTTTTGAAAACACATTTTCACCAACTTAAAATTTAAGATCCGAGATTTTGTGTGTCGACAGACACTCGACTAAACTTAAAATAAATAAATAAGAAATTTAAAAATAAGTTAAACATAAAATAAAGTCATTGATATAATTTATAGAATTAATTCAAATTATACAGCAATAAACTGCAAATCTTAACGAGAGTTACGGAATTTAACTCGTGCATAGTTACTTTGAGAATTATAAATTTTATTGGTTAAATCAGCAGTTGCAGATTAATATTATGTATGCTTTAACTGTTTTTAGGAGAAGTCCCTCGCCGCCACCCCAAATAACTACCGTTCCAATTAATTTTTCAAAAAGGAATAGAAGAACGACAAATAAGATACTAAGGTAAGTAAAAGTTACAAACACGCAAATATAAACATCTGTATGCCCGATAGTTATATTTAAGTCAAACAATTGCTACTATTAATAATTAAATGCTAAGTAATTTGGCCTAGAACAGAGGTCGACAACTTGCGGCTCTTTTTCAGTTAGTAAATAACATACATATAACAAAATGAAATTTTAAATTTAAGTAAAAGAAAAAGATAACTCATAAATATCTCCACTAATATTTTTTTAAATACTTTTTATTTCATTTATCACTTATCTCTTTACTATCAGAGTAATCACGAGGCTTAATAATGATAATTGAATAACACCTTGACAAAAACATGCCAAATTAACCTAGCAAAGATAAAATTTATCACTTTAGCAGATGGTGCGTAAGCAGTGGTGTCGTATTGTCGTAATATTATGTGATCATCTTCGGGCACTTTCGTCCGTGTCCCTCACGGTTTCGTCTAAAAATATAACCTGTAAGATATCCTGACCGTAAGGCAAATTTAAAATTGTAGACATTAACCATCACAAATATTCCAATGCAGTTTCTCCTGCCCGACTTAATTAAAAAATAGCAACACGAACAATCGTGTTGTCTTGGCGTATGGCAGTTCTATACCATTATGTAATGATATGTCATCTTAGCCGTCGACATATCATTACACCTGACGACAACAAATCTTTTAAAAGAATCCCACTCTATCAGAAATTTTTCTTTGTCTATTCCACTGGTCTGTGGTTGCAAGAACTTGTGAATATCTGCCATTTAATTGTGATTGTATTTGGTAAATTCACTAGAGACTGAACTCAAAATATTTCTTGGCAGCAGTATTGCAAACAGTTTTAACTGTCCCAAATCAGAAAATCTGTTTTCTAAATTGGCAGTTAAAGTGGATAGGAAAATTTGCCTCACACTTTTCAAAGAACTCTATTCCTGTAGATTGTCTTTTACCGTGTGGCCACAAAACACGAATTCACCAGTAATTGTGATATTGTTGGGCACTTTAGTTAAATAACAGTATAACAACAAGTAGGCCAAACAAGCTTAATGGAATTTTCCCATCTGCCGAATGGCATTCGAAAATTAAATAGATATAACATCTTAAAAACTATATACAAACTTCTGATGCAAACCAGAAGTCGTGTTATTTCAATTTAAAAATTTTTCCCAAAAGGTGTTAGATAGATAACAGGCACGATTCTAATGTTAATTATAATTAGAATGTCATTTTATCATTATAAGTAAACATACTAAATATTAGAAATAATTTTTATGTACGGTAGTTTTGTTTATATTTTAAACTTTTTTGCCGACACTTAAATATTTTTTCCAATTGCCGGACGTGATTTGAAACTAGATAGCTCAATACTCCAATGTTAACTCACTTATAATTAAAATTTTTAAAAAAACAGACAAATTTATGAAACAAAAATTAATGAAATTACCAAAAAAATCAAATTTAAATTTATTTTAATTATCTTTTGTGCAAAACAGCACTCAATTTCAATAGTTATGTTGCAAAAGAAAAGAAAAAGAGTTACAATTAATTAAAAGAATTGTTATTAAAAGCTCAAAAAATTCAGGTAAAATTGGATAAATAAAATAAAGTATTAAAAATGTTTTCTTTTTGTTTTATTAATATTTACTAGAAAATAATAATTTATTTCCTTTATAGTGAAATGGAAAATAGTAAACGTATCTATAATGCTAGCAGAAAGAATTATGATTTCGAAAAATCTCAGATGTTGGATCCCGATTTACTAGACATTAACTACCAAAGAACATTAATGGTAAAATTTAGATGGCAAGATACAATCCTAAGAATACCTATGCAAATGGTAAGAAATCTTTCAATTAAATATATTTTTTTATTTGTTAATAATATTTATTGGTGTAATTTTTTCAAAATAGTTATAAAGAAAATTACCCTGTGTAATGCCATTTTTGTAAAATACAAAATAAAACTGTACTTTAATCAAACTACTTGTTTATAATTATTATTTATATATAAAGGATCTGAAAGTAACTTAAATAAAAGATTGGATGTCACGCGAACAATTTTACTGATTCAAGAGAAAAATTCACAAAAAAGTCATTAAAGAACATTTAAAGAAACGTCGTCTTCGGGCGGAACCGGAATCAAATAGGTTTTCAAACAAACTTTTTAAATTGATGCATGACGACGCTACGTGTATTTTTAATTCTAATACTTTATTTTTAAATTTGTTTTGTTCCGAGCGGCTAATTCCATTTTTGTTCCAATTTAAAACGTTTGTTCGAAAACCTATTTAATTCCGGTTTTGCCCGAAGACGACGTTTATAAATACATCAAAAGCGCTCGCAGGATGATGATAATACATTTCTTTGAGTGTTACTTAACACTGTTTTTGTGGATTTGAAAGTTTTTCATTTTTAATCTGTATGAATTTTATTGTAATAAAAACCAGTTTTCTTGTATCACAATAGCATATAAGATGTGTTTGAAAGATTCTAGGAGTGGATCAAAAAAACCAACGTTAAATTATATAGAAATTTATTTAAATGTTCTTCGTAATAATTGTTTTAAACACCAGTATAGCTTCTCTTGTGATTACTCCTTGGAAAACATTTAGGAGAAAATGCTTCTTTTGGGTGGGAAATTCTCAGTCTGTCTGTTTTACTGACTTGAATTATTTTCCTTTTAAAGTTGACCACCAGCGGCTGTGTGGATAATACCATCAAACACTGGTGGTCTGTTCTGTGTTTGTACCTGACCAATGGGCTAGCTGCTCGGAGTTTACTGGGTTTTTCCATATACGTAATGCCTAAATTAGGGACCAGTTTCCCTTGAAGAATCACCCTTGATAGATTATCTATGTTGCATTGCCTTTCCTGCATCTTTTTAAAGTTTGTTTTCTACTTTCAGAGTCTTATTTTATATCTTATTCTTCCAATTTACTCTTAAAGAGCTTTTCTTTACCTAAACTTGAAGAAAACTTTAAAGGGAAAATAATTTGAGTCAATAGAACTTAACAAAGATGATTACACTAAAATTTTGTCATCTCTGAAAGACAGTAATTTTTTCAATTACTTGCTAAATTGCAGAAATTGTTGGGAAAAGCATATTTATTTTATTTCAAGATATATTTTGACACCAGATTATATGCATTTTACAAGACATCACATTTCAAAGATCTGTTTGCAAAAGGAATTCTTTAATTTTCTGAATCCTTTTGTCACTTACAAATTGTCACAAAGTCCATTTCCAACATTCAATGATATTTTTATTTTAGAAAGGAAAATGTTTTTGTAAAATATAGTTGTGATGCTGTAAAAATAAATTAGTAGTGTGTCCTACACTGTTGATGGTAAAGAACTCGGTTATCTATCCGCACACTACTTAAACCGTATTGCAGATAAACGGTGAATCACCTATGTCTTCATTCACTGTTTGTAAATATTACTTTAGATAATGACAACTTCTATGCCAAAATGTTCTTTTTTCGTTAACGTAATGTAAGAGATATGTAATGTGTGAATGTGAATTTTTCCTCTCTGGCTAAACATCATAGAATTCTATTTAAAAACATGACTAGATCAGTCTGTGGTTCGAGGATCTTATTTTGAGAAACTGCTGGTGTGTCTTACAATTAAAGAAATACAGTTAGGGTTGTTTGCCTTATGTCTTCCAATTATTCTAAAATAACACTTAAGTAAAAATAAGATACTTTAATTTTAAAATTGTGTTTAAAATCTAATATTTCAGAAACAAAAATTTGCAACCGTTTTACCCGAATTAGCGGAAAAATGCAAAGCCGACATTTCCGATATTTTTCTCGCGATAAAGGAAGAGAGTATTAAAGCCGAAGATTCTCCCGACTCGCACGGTTTAACTTCGGCCGACATAATCGGTAAAATTTTATCTTCTTTGTTGTTTAATTTTTATTCTACAAACTTTAGAGTGATGTAATGTTTGAAAATTGCATTTGTGTTTGCAGAATGTTATATTATCAAATCGTCAAATTTGGAAAATGATGAAAACAAACTTAATTTGAAAATTCAAGCTAGTGACAGTAAAAAGAAAATTACCATCTCAATAAATAAGGTATTTTTCATTTCTCAAAATAATGTATTTGTTATAATAGTTACATGAGTGTAAAAAATATGAAAAAGTAAGAGTTAACAACTTACTTCCTTCACAAATTATTTAAAAAATAATAACTTAGAAAAATGTATGAAATCTATTGGGAAATACTGTGGGTGATCGGTTAACGAACGTAATCCGTTCCGAGACTTTGTTTGTTATCCGAATTTTTCTTTAACCGATTATCGACTTACCATAGGTTTTAATGAGAATTCAATTAATTCGTTCTGGAGATCCCAAAAAATAAAAAATATATACAGTAGGGACTTGTAAATTGGAACCCCAGTAATCGGAATCGCCGGTAATCGGCACGATTTTCAGTCAGACTGTGTCGTGCTGAATCGAACGTTTTTGATACTAAATTTACTTCTAAAGTATAATTTTCTTGTTTTTATATTTTTCAATATATTTATTTTGTTTGTACAAAATAAAGAAATAATTTTTAACGATACGATAGCCTCGATTATTATTATAAAAATTTTCGTTAGGCTTAAACTCGATGAAAATTCAACACGAAGCAACACGCAACGGAGAAAAATTCAACACGAAGCGACACGCAACGGAGAAAAATTTGAACATCGGACAGGTTAATATATTTATTCGTACATAATGGGTAATCAGAACAAATCCCTAATCTGAACAACCGAAAATCGAATCAATTGGGTGAACCGAAAATCGGAATCAATCGAGTGAACCGAAAATCGGAATCAATTGGGGACTGGTCCCCAATTGATTCCGATTTTCGGTTCACTACTGTACTTTCTTACTACATTTATTTATATGTAATAATAAAAATACATATATACACAGTCTTTCATTTTTATTAGTCGTGTTTTTTCCGTTTGAGGGGGTTAAAGAATCTATCTAATGTTGATTGCTTTTCTCTGTTTTTCAGGATTTTTCAGAAGTAATTAATAGTATTATAATTGTAGAAATTCCCAAGCCTCAACCTAATTTGGATGCTATTCTATGACCGTTGTTCTGACATCCTCTTACTTTTTCAAAAGATGTTTAATAGCAGACATCGTCATTAATCCTCTTTTTCAGAAAAAAAAAAATATCTCGCCGAGTTTCTTGGCGTTCTTCTGTCATCAGATCAGTTTCGGGTTCCATTACGAGCTCTTCAATGTTCTTTATTTCTCAAATGTGATTTTTGTTATTCCTTTAGCTGCTTGAGTCTTCTCGATTATATTGTATCTTTCTTAAATAAGATTACACTGCAGCACACTGTAGACCTGTTCGAGCCATACTGCCCAGCAACATTAGGCATCTTCTACCCACTCTGTACCTTCGTTATTATATTCTCACCTTTCGAAAAGAAAATGTCATTAATCTCGACGCAAACCAATTTGACCTACTAGAGGGACCTGCCCAATAACCATAAAATATTTTATGGTTCTTTGTCTTTAATTTCTTCTTTGTTCTGAATGCAATCTGTCGACACGTACGAACATTTGCCCCACAGTTGTGTAAAGACTTGTTTAATCAAGGAATTAATGTACAAATAAAGATACTTTGACCACTACAATGTGTTTCCTCTGTGTGTGTCTCCATTGTTTCTGGATTAACAACAGAAAAACCCACATAAAACTTAATGAGTGTCCGCCCAACAGTTTCGCGAATACTATAAAAATATCATTTCTGTTAGAAAAATAAAAGGCTGGAATTACAAGGGAGTTTCAAAGTTTGGAGGAATACTATCCGATCAGTATATACCGGCATCGATGTCGACGTCTCCCACACACTGAAAAGTTTTGAATTGTTGCCCAAAGATGAGGGAAGACCAATGGGTATTCATTATTTTACATCACTTCTTCTTGGGTTTGTTCTGTGAGGTGTTCGTTATCTGATTTGTTCATTAACCGATCACCCACTGTATTTCAGTTTTTATGCATATTTTTACAGAAACATTTTTAAGAATTAAAAATCTTTATAACTTAAGATTTTTGAAATAAATTTCTTTTAATTCTTTTTCTCACAAGCACTAAGAGACTTTTTTTCCTGAAATAAAGGCCGTCTTAATGTGCATGCCCATAACAGAAACATTCGAGGTATTTGGGGTGGACTAACCGTGCAAAACTTATGGGATGCTTTTTGATTATCCGGAATTAATCCCAGGTTTCCAAGGGCAGTAGGCTGATGTCTTAACCACCTTAGCCATCTGGTCATCAAAGTGAAATAATTACTGAATAAGTTGTTATATTGAGGAAAATTAAGCAACTTGACAAATAATCAAATAGTTTCTAATAACTTTCAGAAGTATTCCTAATCTGTCTAAGTTTGTTCTCAAAACACTAGTTTCTTTCCTCCATTTATCTATTTTTCTTCTAATATATGTAAAGGTTTTACTTAAAATTTTCAATTCAGTTAGTTGAAATTTAATCATTTGATCCGTCATAGATGTTTTATTGTATTCGTGACTAATTGATTAGCATATTTGAAAGTTAATCAATCACTGACTGGATTTTCACAATATATATTTTTATGAGATTGAAAATATACTCATTGCCATAAAAATTAGTGCACCAAGAAGGAGCTATTGAAATTGAACAAAATTGTACATGTGAGAGTAACAGTAATTACAAGTAATGAGTAATTACAAAATAAAAGCAAAAGGATCATTTATTGCAGAAAAAATTACAAACGAAAGGAGGTTCTAATACCTTGTTGGGTCATCTCTAGCATGAGTACACAATGTGATGTGGACAAACATGGAGGAATACAGATGCTATACAGTGTCCTGTGGCATTTTGTCCAGTTGTTACAAGCAGTCCTCTAGTTCGGCCAAACTCCTGGAAAACTTGGCATTCTAGGTAATCTCAGACATGTTCAATTGGTGACAAATTGGGGGACTGGGCAGGCCAGGAAAGTATAGAGACAGTCCTGTGAAACCCTTGCTGTGTAGTCTAACATTGTCCTGTTAGAAAATGGCTCTTTGGGAGCCCTGCCACAAGAGGCAACATGTGGTCAGGATGTCACTAATGTGCAACTGGGCTGTTGTGGTTCCTTAGATTACTCCTAGAGGTGACAGTTGTCTTATATGATGGAATCCCAGGCCATCACACCAGCTGTGGGAGTGGTGTGCTGCTCCTAAGTGTAGGTAGGATTAAGGTATTTACCATGGGTCTTCCAGACACAAACATGACATCGTCGGTGTCCAAACTGAATCTGGATTCATTGCCGTAGACAACCCAGTTCCATTCTGTTGTGGTCCAGTCCTGTTAGGAGCAACATCACTCCAAACAGAGATGACAATGTGTGTCTGTCAATGGCAGCACGTGAATGGCTGCCACAATACCAAATGTTCCTCACCCAGATGTCGCAAAATGGTTCAGACAGACACAGGGGTCTATAATGATGGCTCCATCTGTGTCTGGATGGCAAACAATGATATGGTCAGCTGTGTGTGTACTTGTTGGAGGATCGTGCAGTCCTCTCGGCTAGTGGTCTGCCCAGGGTGTCTCAAGCCTGTGTACTGTACCATGTGTGCAAGCTCTCTCTTGACCACTAGCTCTGATACCTCTTCACAGTGTTGTCAGAACAGCCTGGGTGGGGGCTATTTGGTGACGTGTGACCATCCAGCTTCTCTCACCCTGATGATTCTTCCCCTCTCAAACCTGGTTAGTTGTTCTGAAGGTCTTTGATTGCATTGTGAAGGCATCTCTAGTGATACAGTGTCCCTATGCAACAGATAAACTTCAGAAAGGATGCCTTTGTGCTTTTTTTTATAGGCCAAGAGGAGTACTTTAATGCCCTCTACTGGCATGACATAACTAATCAGTTTCATATTTGCTTGAGACTTATCTGCATGCCAAGTTTCGCAGCAATTTTATATTAATTTTTTAAAAGAATGACATTTAATCACAGTATATTCTGGATAAACCTCTAGTTTTGAGTAATTTTCTAGGAAATTTTATACTGTTAACTCTTAAAGGCCTGTTTATAGTCCAGAGGCAATATAGAATTTCAAAGTCACTGGAGTCTACAAGAATAGCATCCAGTTTATAGTTGGACTTTTGTCTAACTCATTGTGGCATTGGCATCAGACATTGAAGTTGATAATCATTCAACCTTCGAATTTGTAGCTAGACTAGAAGTATGCATCTATAGTTTGAGAGTAATAAAGTATCAAACCATGAACGTACTGGAACTCTGTTGTTGCGGTGTCATTCTGCTTCTTGATTAACCTGATTTTTAATTAATAATCCTTTCAGTTACTTTGAAAAAATTTGATCTGAATTAATTTATAATCAGTAGTAAACTATCATTTATCAAGAATTATGCTAATCAAGATATCAAAATACTTATGGATGAGTCATTATATTGCTCCCAGATTAATTTAACTCGTTTACTTTGGCAAGGAGCATGAAAAGAGAATTACATACTTCTGAAATGTTTAGTTTATTATGAATAACTGCACAAGTTAGACTTACGCATTGCTTTCGTCACATTTCTTTCTAAATTTACGTGTTTCGGTGTCTGGATATAGGATTTAAATGGTACCGAGTTAACCAGGATGGCATTATTTTCATTCATTTTCGATAATTGAGAGTCCGCATAACAAAATACAATTTTGAAGTCTATTGAAAAAGTTAAACTAATGAAATGTTAAGAATATTTGATAGTGACTCAAAGTTTTTCATTTTCAGTTTTTTTTTTATTTCTAGTTAAGTCCAATGTCCTGTTTAATGGAAGAATATGCAAAACAGAGAGACATTTCGCTGGAGAAACTGAAATTTATGTTTGATGGAGAACTGCTGAAGAGTACAGATACTGCATTTGATCTAGAAATGGAAAACGATAGTTGTATTGATGTTGTTGTATCTCAATAAGGCATTTGTTAAATCTGTGTATTTTATTATCTGTTCAATATCTTTTATGTAAAAAATACAATAAAACTTTAATTTATTTCTACATTTTACTAAAAAATATTATTTTAAGTCTTAAAGTTATGATGTTTCTTAGTTTTGGTAAAAGTAATATAAATATAATTGTTATTACTTTGTTGGCATGAAATAGTAATATATATCGAATTTGTAAATTTAGAAGTGTTGGCCAATCAAACTAGGATATTAGTAATGCTGCGAGTCTGCCTCGTGTCACCAAGCAAGAAGTTTGGTGACACGAGGCAGACTCGCAGCATTACTAAAATCCTTGTGCCTTATCTCACAAGTTCCACTGCTGTTTGATCACTTAGCAGGAAAGTCTGAGCTAGTTTTGCATTATATGTAGGAAAATGTGTGTAGCCGGTTATATTTCTATATATAAAATTAATTCATGATACAAATATTTAAGTTTTAATCCAGTTATTTTAGGCATTTTCTCACATTCATTTAGAGGATGTCTCATTTTAAAACTTGCCACGAGAGAAATACGGGGTGTTCGAAAAGTTATCGTGCAACAAGAAATTTATAATGGCATCAAAGTTATGCATACGGTATTGCATACGAGAGTTGTAAGTTGTCCATTTATCGAATGCCGGCCGACTGCATATTATCCCGTACAATGTACTGGTTGGTAATGCTGTACATATAACTTTAATTTTATTACAAATTTCTCACAGCACAATAACTTATCAAACACCCTGTATATAAATAAGCGTTTCTTGGAGCGTAGTTTGTATATTAATTAATCCGTTAAGAAGTGAAGTTTGATTTAAACGGATTGTCCGACACGTATCGATCTTCCAAACTTAACTTACTTACGTTCGGGTGTCGTAAATTAACTATATTTATGTATATTATCAATAATTATAATTGTATTAGAATGCATTTTTACGTCACGTCACATATAGCATCCTGTAAATAGAATTTTGCTTCATTTTATTCATGCAAATCAGATAAATTGTTCTTATCCATTAACATTTTAACTATACATAATTGTATATAATTCATTAGTGCCTCTCACTGCCTTTTATTGTTGATTATTTTTTAAATTTATGTGAATATTTAATTTTTTTGTATAATTTGTATCATAACTAACTAAATTTTGTAATTACTAAATTCTTTGTGAAATAAAACTAATTTCTTTATAGTTTGTTGTTTACTTACTTTTAACCTTTTTTAAATTTGACAATATATGTAAAGTAAATTGTTAATAAATTTCAGTGCTAATTACAAGTATGCATTTAAATGATGGACTAGGTGTTCAACAGGAATCTAATAAATGTATAAGAAACCAAAAAAGTTGGTCTCTCGTACCATTTCTACGTTTGGATACATAAATACTTATCGTTGCGTTACGTACGGCCTATACAAGCGGTAGACTATGCCCAATAGGTTTCTAAGTATTCCGTGCAACATCTCCCATTCCTCGCCGTTCGACCAAATCTGTAAAGGGTGCCCATAGATCAGACCGAGTTAAAAATAAAAAATGACCCTCGACGTATTTTTTGGAATGTATTCTCATCATTAAGTGATGCATACCCATATTTATATCATATAAACATTTGTCATCACTGCAACATAAATTCACACCGTAATATTTAATAACCATATATGAACTATTGAAAATGAGTGGGTAAATCAGTTTTTCTAAAACTGTTGTGGAGTTCAGTTCCCGACAGCATTATTTACATATTAGTTGCAAAGAAGGGTGATCGTTATGCCCTTGTACAAAGGAAATTTTACCACTTATTAACAAAACATTTAATGTGTGAACCTACTTATAAAACATGAATTCTCAGGAAATTCTGTTTAGGAACTCAAGAAGCTTCTAAAATTGGCAAGATATTCTGCAAATGCAATAAAATTGCATCTATAATTAGAACATTTTTTCATAGAAGTTTTAATAATGTAAACTGACTCAATATATCAGGAAGCATATTAATGGAAAAAATTACTAATTTTGATATTCCTGTAAATTTTATTAGCATAATCTTTGTAAATCCTTTTAAATTCTATTTATATGTGAAATTTTAAATGAAAACAAAATTTTTTCAAAGCTCTATCTTAGAAGTAATCCTTTACCCTTAATGAAAATCAGCGAAACTTGATGCAAGTTGTCCAGGTAGATGGGAATTGCACTTACACCAAGAACATCAGAATTTAATTCTCAGTTTAAATTGATCCAGCGAAAGAATCATTGCTTAGGATTTGTTTCCATCCTGCTCAGAACTCAACATAAAGTTTAGTTTTGATGGGATAAGATTGTAACACAATTGCAATCTGCCAAGAGGGATGCTTTCTAGGAAGATTTTCTACAAACTACCCCTGTTAGAAGTTACATGTAGAAAATCGTGTGGCCGTCCCGTCGGTTTGGTGCGAACCCACAACTACCGGCGTTCGGCGGTTTATCCGCTCGGCTACCGGCGAGCTAGTTAAGAAAGACCAGAAAGTTCTGTAAGGATCCGTTAATGGTGTCTAATATATTGAATTGAATGTCACCGTATGCAATAATGGTAGAATACAAGGGTTTGGGGCCGAATTTATAAAAGTTTTTTAGCAAAAATAATTTATGGAACTGGTCTTCAAAATGCCCTCCTGATGGTTTTACAAATTTTTGTAAAATCACGAGGAGGACATTTTGAAGACCGGTTCCATAAATATCTTTCTTCACGAAATGATACTTTTGGAATGTTTAGTTACAACCTCTCGAATTTTTGAAATTTTCTCCTTTTCTGAGCAAATTTTAATTTGGAGAACAGAACTCCCACAGCAGTTCGGCAAACCCCAAATGACTACTTCCTGGGCATACATGCAGATATTTGTATAGATCACAGAGGAATGTGTTTTGAAGATTGATATTAAATTGGATTACATCTGCCAGGAACTTTATATGAATTTACTCCAAACTTAATAGCATTGACAATTTTCTTATAAAACACGTTCCTACCCTCAAAATTGAGCTTTTTTTCCATTTTATAATTGAAAATTAAAATTTTTTTAAAATAAAATAAAACAATAGATGGCGTCACAAAAATTTTAAACGTTGCCGGAATAGTTATGCAACCCGATGCTGTATTTTTATTTATACAGCTACGATCGATGTAGTAGCAGTTCTAATATTTGTATATTGACAATTAAAATTTTGTTCATTAAAACTAAACGATTAAACAATTTTCAACACAACACGAAACCTTCGCGACTTTTGTTTAATCTGGCAACAAATCACCAAATCGATGGTAAAACTAAAACCTTCTCGGATAATTTTAAAAGGTAGCGTTAAATTATAAATGTGATTAGTTATTTATTTACCCGACGTTTATTTATAAATTAATAAATCGATAAAAATTTAAATTAAAACAAAAAATTATTATTATTTCGGTTGCGAACCAGCAGGTGGTGCATTTGTCGTAAAATGGCGTCGTGACATGTGGTTTTTGTTTGGCTGGTCTCATCGTATCGCTGGATGTTTAAGATGAGTTGGAGGTGTTACTTTTATTTGCCCTCTTGGAAACCGACAGCAAACGAATGGATGTTTTGTAATCGGTGCATTCAAAGCGAAGAAAAAGAACGAATAAGAAAATTTGTGTATAAAAAGGATGCGATTGCATCAATGGTAAATTTCTTGGTTAATGTTACCTTTGGTTCCAAGATGGCGGCTCGTCTGATTCCAACAAGGAAACAGTGGGGACACACGTTTTAACCTAACCTAACCGGTTAATATGCACCTAGGTAGTCCAAGATGGCGGCGTTTCCGGGAAAGCGGTATGTTGATAACTGTAGAGGGCGTTTTTCACAATCTAGCATTTTTAATTTGTTTCGCAGTCGTGGCGTATGCAAGACGTTTGTTTCTTTAGAATTTTCATAGTACTGTACGTTTCGTATATTTAATATCGTTTTTTCTATTTCGTATTATTTTAATTAATTATTTGCTTCTGTATTGAATTATATTTCGAAATTAACAAATAATGACGTCCGAAGATATTTTTTCTGAAGAATTCTGGAGTAAGTGTGATTCACGAATGTTCTTCCGCTTACTTGGAAATGAATATAACGATTTAAAGGTGGATAAGAGAATTTCGTCAGATGTGAAGCTAGCTGTAAAACTTGGTTTACAGCATGTCGAAGGTGTTTGTAATAATTGCTCCCGTACGTGTAAATTGGTGTACCGTGCCGACAGGAATTCCGTAGTGATGAGATGCGCCTATTGTAAAAAAAATGGCTCTGCTTTCGACGGTACCTTTAAAGGCAAGTGTGGACATATTTCTTGGGGCACTATATTTTCCTTCATATGGCACTTGCTGTGCATAGAATGCACGCTAACAAATGCAGCCTTTGCGTGTAGTATTAGTAATCATACGTCTGTTGATTGGGCAAACTACTTACGTTTAGTTATGATGATAGCCGTGGATAATGTTTCGTCATTTAAAATAGGAGGACCCAACAGAACTGTTGAAATTGATGAAACCGTAATATCCAGACAAAAATATGAAAAGGGTCGCAAACTGAAGGGCACAAGATGGATAGTTGGCGGAGTGTGTCGTGAGGATAACACATGCTTTGTTTGCAAGGTTAACGACAGGAGTGAGGAGACATTGAATTGGATAATTTCGAAATTTGTTAATTCCGGAAGTACAGTTTTGACTGATGACTGGAGGGGTTATAATCACATAAATGACCTCGAAGGTGTAGAAATAGTTCACAAGACTGTGAATCATTCAGAAAATTTCGTGAACCCTCACACTGGTGTACATACTCGAAAGATAGAAAGTTTATGGGGTGTCTTAAAAAACAGGAAACATTTGTTTAAACATTATACCGAGGATTTGTCGGATTCCTATCTGTATATGTTCATGTACAAGAAGTTGTTTAAATGGCATACAATGAGCCCCGGAAAACGATTCCAATTGTTTGTGAAACATTTAAGTTATATATATCCAGGATCAGGTAAGATCCCTGTATGGAAGGAACCAGAGTCTGTGCCTGCTGCCCCAGAACCCCGAAAGAAAAAGGAGGAAACGGAAACAAAGAAAAAAAACAAATCTGAGAACAGTGGGAATGTAAAATTGACGAGTAAAAGAAAAGAATCATCCCAACCCGAAACAAATGCCAGTTATGTCGTTGCTAAAAGAAAGAAAAGAAAATGACAAACTTTGAAAACGTAAGTAAAAAACATCATTTTTATTTGTAAACACGGTGTGCGTAATGTATATATTTTTTAATACTTAATAATAGATTTTATGTAGTCTGTAATGTAGAATAAGTGTGTAAATAAAAAAATTTAGTTAGGCATCAGCGTTTCCTAGGTTGTCACGTGATCGCGTTTTGCTTCCAACAGTTGCTGTTGGGAGCATCAGTAGTCCTAACCGGAAATGCCGCCATCTTGGACTATCTAGGTGCATATTAACCACCTAACCTATTCTAATAAATTACTATAATTATTGCCAACCAAATTATTAGAACAGGTTAGGTTAGAACACTCCCTTTCCTGTCACAGATCACTCCGAAATCACCACTACTCTTCATATTTTAACCTAGTTTCCCTTAAGTGATTAAAAACATGTTAAAATACAACCACTCAAAAACTGTGTTAACTCGATGTAAAGCTACAAAAAACCAAACAAGAGGCAGAAATATGCAGTGCCTTGAGACCTGGAGCCCGTTATACTTCACCATCTGTGACTTCCAATCTCTATATCTGTCTGTCCACGTCGAACTGTGCTTCTGCTCTCTCCGTAACTTTCTCCTTTCGAATATCCAAGGCTCGGTTAAGCACCACTGTAATGTGTGAGAACTGGTCGATTTCCTATGCCACGCTTCCTTCTTCACCTTCGAAGGCGTTACATTTCTACAAGGTGGGGCAATCTTCTCTTGGGCACCTTTTCTGATCTAGTTATTCGGCAGCTTGAGACTTCCGTCCTTCCCATCCTTGACCACTGCATTCTCACGACACGATACGTTGACGACATTCTCGTCGTATGGCAGCGTAAGTCCTGTATTTGAGCCTTTGTGAAAAAAATGGACGACAACCCCTAATGCAGTGGTTTCCAACCTTTTTGTACTTGCTCCCCCCTTAAAAACTTGTTGCGCCCCCTTAATTTTTCTAACAATCTAATTTCATAAATACTCAACTGATATTATAATTTATTTAATGGGCTACAAAATAATATACAATATTATGTAAAAATATACATAAAAAATAATTATTTATTATAAGAAATTATAATTTTAAATGTACTAAAAATAATGTACTATTATAACAGTTATGAAATTTACCTCAATATTAATTTAGAAGTTACCAAAGCGAAGTGTTTCATTCTATATATCAATGTGGTTATCGCAAGCACTACTAACGAACTAATTCTGTTCATAGACAACAGAAAAAAAACAGATGCTTCTGTTTAGTGAAGTTTGGCGCGAGTAAGCACGAGAATACCCGGGATGTTCCGAGTGCTTGTCTTTTGTTTCCTCATCCCGCTGGCGCTTGGCTCCAAACGCGAAAGCGAGATGTTTTCGTTCCAGCAAGAGTATGGATGGATGTTTCAGCATTTGTACCCAAAAAATTCGCGGCGAGGATTGTGGATTACGTATACCTATTTTGCTGATTCATTTTTTTGACACCTATTCGACTTTTTTGGTTTGTATTCGAAAATGATATTTTGGAAACAGCTGCATGCCCCCCTTGCAACAGTCTCGCGGCCCCCTAGGGGGGTGCGCCCCACAGGTTGGAAACCACTGCCCTAATGCCTTTGTCTCTGCCTTGAATGAGATGGCGATTGAGGGGTCCTCTTCTTTGATCTCTGGCTTAAGGATGCATCACAACTAAAGTTTATAGGAAGCCTACAAACCATCCAACCTTCATCCCTGCCCATCTCCACAAACCTTTTATCTTTGAGATAGCTGGCTTCGACGTCCTAGTTTGTAGGCCTTCGCCTATTTGTCAGACACGCATGACTGGGATACAGAGGTTCTAACCATTACCCAATACACAACTCTGCGTGGCTACTCTCCACTCACCATTAAGGGCCCTATGTGTTGTCTTTCTGCCGTCACACCAAACATTTGTACCCAGGACACAGTTTACAAGACCGTAACGTACGATAGAAGACTAGCTATCTCGTACAAACAGATATCCAGGAACAATAATTTTTGTTTAGTCTTCTGTAGAAGTTCCTCAATTTTCACCCTTCTCCGCAACACTAAAGACCATCCCAACGTGCACCTTCAACCAGGCATCTACACTATTCCTGTTATTGATCATAGATCTAACTGCAACTTAGAGTACATAGGTGCTACGATTCACCCTTTAAATACTCGCCTCAAAGAACGTCGGAATATCATCCCGAAAGGATCAGATAGCACTGCATAGCACTGCAGTGATAGCTATACTTGCCTCTGACCCCAACATTGATGTGGATTTTGACCATGCATACCTTATTTGTAGCTCTTCCCAGCAACCCTTTCTCAGACACTTAGAGCAAGTGGATAATATTGCTATTAACTTCCCTGATGTAGACTCCTTCCCACAGCATGGAAGTTTTTTTTTGAACTGTAAACTTACTTTCCTCTCTCCCTCCCCACTCTTCGTTATGTTATCTCATCTTTTCACACATGTATGGCAATCCCCCATTGTTTCAACAACTGCAGGATTAGTTAGCCTGAGGATTCCCATTCAACTTAGCATTAGCAAAAACATTAGCACTTTCAAATTTTTTCTGCTGGTGGTTTGGTTTTTCTGTAGCTTTATAAAATACATTAGAAACCCTTTCCTTAACCCTAACTGTAAAATCTTAGGACATAATATGTACATGTGTATAAGTGAATTTATCACATTTAAATCTTTTTCCTGTACTTATTTGACTTTTCTTCATAAAATTGCAGTTCTGAATGAGAAGGTTGGACTCCCCTCAAAATTTTAGACCACTTTTGACAGCCAAAAATGTCAAAGGAATCATATTTCCGACTTTAACCCTACAATGTATACCGTACCTTTGCACTTGTATCATATTGTATATACTATTGTATTATACCTGCTTTTATATCTTATCATTACTTTTATTTTTGTAACCATTTTGTATTTGCTATTTTATTACTATATAATTTTGTAATCATCCTATTATATTCTGTAACCATTTAGCTTTATCCTGTAATCACTGTTCACCTATGTGAACATTGCTTATTGTATTTGTACTGTCTCCTGTAATCAACTATACTTTTGCCATCACGTGTTATATCACATTTCTGTTCTACTCCCGGCAATGCTTTGCGGTACCGGGCATGTACTATTTTGTACCTAATAAAAAGATATTGATTGATTGATTTAACCCTTGACGAGATATTAGCCTCAGAATTGGGTGGTTGGGATTATCTCAATTCCAAAGTCCCAACTGCTTCATTCAGAGCTGCATTTGTACCCTTTTCTGACCTTATTTATAAAAGCAGTGTCTATTTGTGAGGAAAACAAAGCAGTCCTGGTGGTTTGTTAAATTAGACAGGTGCAGTCCAATTTAACAAACCACTTAGTGGCATGAAAACAACTACAATTAGACGAGTAAACACGTTGGAAGATGACCACTCGCATTTGGGTCAGTGCGAATGTAAAAGAAAGCTTTGCATGTGACTATCTTTCTGATTGGTTGGAAGTTGGCTCCCAAAAAACATTTAAATTGGAGAGATCAGAGAAAAAGGCAGGATAAGGGATAAGGATAAGGGTCAGAATTGATAGCACATAGATCTGATACTCAGCAAGCCCACTGAAGATAGAGAGGTTAGACTCCTCAAGAAAGGACTCT
The DNA here is from genome assembly GCF_030686945.1 of Centruroides vittatus. NCBI lineage: Eukaryota > Metazoa > Arthropoda > Arachnida > Scorpiones > Buthidae > Centruroides > Centruroides vittatus. Next base: position 58,454 of record NW_027121028.1, read on the forward strand.
CGGGTACAGGTGAGATCTGCAGTCAAATGACAAGTAGAGACGAAGCCTATCCACAGTTCTGAAATTATCAAGAAGACATCCAATCCCTGATTATTCCAGTCTATCTTCGATTGTTTGTGTCAATCGGTACAGTATGGTTCTGGGATAAACTGTATATACCAAATCAAGTTGAGTGTGGAGGTATATTTCCCTGCTTACTAAAGAAATCTTCTTGAGGAGACAGAGGACAGAGAGAAACTTTTACTGACAGCATGATTTTCTTTCAGTACAAATCAGTCTTTGTGATCATCTTTGTGGCTCACCCAGCATTGATTATGATCTTTTTCAACTAACTTTGCTTATAGAATCCACTTTTCATCACCAGTGATGAGTTGTTTGAGGAAGGACTTGTCTTCATTGTGTTAATGTAACAAAATGCAAGCAGAAATGCAGTCCACTAAATTTTTATCACACAGTTGACGTGGCATTCAAGCTTCTTGACCAGTCCAAGCTTTCACAAATGGCTTAAAACCATAATAGCATTAATGTTTAGTGTCACCAATTTCACGTGTCATCAAATTACAACTGCTATCAATCATAGCATTGATTTTATCAACATCTGTGGTGACAGGTTGGCCAGTGTGAAATTCATCTTTGACATCAAAATTTCACTCTAAATCTCTGGAATCTAAGTGTTGAATATAGCCATAAAACTACATTTTTTATCTGGGAACATTGAAATGGTAAAAAGAAAAAAATATTAGCTATACTTGTATATTTGAATCTCATAGATGAAGCATTCTACTACTAACACAGTTGGACAGATTAAGTACACTTGTACAGTACAAACCAAGCCCAAATCATCTTACTAATGAAATAATTAAGCCAGATTTATTATCAAGCAGCATTTGGCTAATTAAATATACAAATGTCATATAATAGTAGGCATTTAAGTCATTAACTTGTATTAAATTTGATACAAGTGATTCCTCTAGAATAGGGTGGCCAACCTTTTTTTACAGGTGTGTCTATAAATGGGTACGAATTTTTTGGTGAGCCACCGTTCTACCACCCCCTTCATTTGATTTAAATTAATAGTTATTGAAAGCCCGTACCACCACATCATTTTCGTGCTTTCGTTTAGACCTCGCCGTGTAGATACAATTCCCGATCAACATACTTTCTCTCTTCTTTTTTCTAAAGTTATTTTTTTCATATATAGGTTGGAAGATTAATGTTAAGAAAATTAATTTCCGAAATTTTAAACTTAAATTACGGCGAAGTCGGCTTCGAAAGATCCTCCAAAGAAAGACCCGTCTTACGTAAAGATTTATCGGTAAAGTATCCGTCGCTCGACTTTAACCTTTCTCACCAAGGAGATTATTGCGTCTGTGCTGCAGAAATAAATAATAAAGTAGGCATCGACGTTATGAAAATAAGCTATACAGGTAACAAAAATATTTTATTATTGAAACATTTATTATTCCGACGGCCGTTTTACAAGAGTTTATTTACGTAACAGGTGGAAAATCCATATCCGAGTTTTTTAACCTGATGAAAAGACAGTTTACTTCTGAAGAATGGGATTTCATTGAATTGCCCAGTTTAGAAATGGAAAAACTTGAAAAATTCTACAGACTTTGGGTTTGTTATTACTTTAATAACTATATAGAAATATATTAACCGATTTACTGTTTCCATATGTAGCATTTTTCTGTATCAAAATACTATGCATAATAAAATGGAAAGTGCTTTACTAACTTTTTATTAGTACAGCAATTTCCACCTTTTTTGTTGGTTTTCTTTTCAGTTGCCCTTCTCTAATTTTTCACATAAACCTGTTGTAAAAGCCTTTTTTCCTCCATTTTAAAACAGGTTTATGTGAAAAATTATATATATACCTATCTAAACCATCATAATCTTTCTCTAATAGACTTTCTAAGCCCAAGCTTTCATTAAACCCTTCAAGTTTTTCCTGCTACGATGATCATAAATTTCATTTGTAATTTTGTCTTAAGATGTTCTTAAATGGATTAAAGTTTTTTATTATAGTTAATTCTTCCAGTGCTTGAAAGAAAGTTATGTAAAGGCTATTGGAGTTGGTATTAGTTACAGTTTGCAACAATTGTCTTTCTGCTGCAAATCTCCAAATCTTCGGACGGACGTCGTAACGACGGATACCGAATTATATATAAATAACGAACGTGAAACTAATTGGATGTTTCAGGAAACTTTACTCGACGAGCAACATTGCGTTGCAGTTGCTGTCAATAAAACTCAGGTAAAATAAGGTTGCTTTTTATAGCTTATGCAATATAATGTAGTGATTAACATAAGAAGAATGGAATATGAACTTCCTAAAGAGTTTAAAATATACATTTTTCTGTTTCCTCGGAGACTTAGATATCTCAACCTGAGGGAGGTGTTACCGAGATTTATACATGTTGCTCCTTTTTTATATGCAAAATGAAAATTGTTAAAGGTAAAACAAAGCATTTTCTAAAATAACAACATAACAGAGCTATGATCATTCATCTAAAGAACAAGTCACTTTGCGTTTCTTTCCATTGTGTTTCAGTTAGAAAAAAGGTTAATGAGAAGTTGTTTCGCAGAGCAAAGTACTACAAACCCTCGTTGACAGCTCCATATTTTTCACAAATTTTTTAAACTAAAATTCCTATAGAAATTGCAAATATTTTTGTGGTTTGACTGGCCATATTACCAATTACATTGGACTTGTTGGCTAGGCTTTGTGTGGGTATACAAGGTGGATGGAAAGTGACTAGGCATTGAGAAATTTTGCTATGATTTCTATATTTCTAAAACACAGATGATGAAAATTATTTGACGTGTACATATTAAATGGAAATATGATGCATACTTTAAAATTCAATGTAGGCACTAGTGCCATCCACCAATGAAACCTTAGTTCGTGATGTGAATGGAATGCCATTTCTCTATGCGTCTATAACTGAACCTGTGATCGTTAGCTTCGGATGACAATTCTTGATTGTTTCTGAATGGATTGTAGCATAACATGTACACCACCATCTCTGCACTGCAATCACTAATTTCAACACCTCATTGCATGCAGCAATCTGTGCTCGTTCTCGAACAGACGAGCTATTGGCCATCTTTTTGCCGTTGCACTCGTGGCCTCTCTCGGTCCCGAGCCACCGAAGCGGGAATTATAAAGTTCCATCAATTGATATACAGCATGTTTATTTTTAAAGCATTATTACAAGATAGTGCTGTATTGGAATATGTTTTGTTTACTAATGCATTTCACACCAAGTGGAGAGCTAGTGTAAGTGTGATGTTGGTTTGAAAAAAGACATCAACCACGTACAAACCTGCACAGTGAAAATTCTTCCAACAGACAAAACTTGGACTTCAAACAGATCCTGAAATGCACTTAATCATAACAATAGATACGATTTTTAATTTATTACAATAGTTTTTGATTCGACACTGTAGTAAAACACTAAAATTAAAACGTGACACGAGTGTAAAATACTTAATTAATTATTCAAAATCTTTTTAAATTTTTCTTGCTGTGTTTTCCTTTACAATAAATATCTTCAAATATTTCTTATAATAGAAACCAACTCGATAATTAAATTAATTTTTATTTTTTGACGATCAAAAACGGGAATTATTCGTCTTTGGAATAGTTTTTCTACGTAATCAATAGTTCTTGGAATGGGATGTTCATTCCTACTCTTGCTTTTAAAATTAGTTGTATTAAAATTGTATTCTTAGCGTCCTCCTCCTCATCTACTTTTATTGTTAAAAAAGTAGCTAAAGAAACTTGCTGTGACATAACAATGGATTTCTCACCAAGCGGTCATTCAGCTTGATATGAAAAGCAGGGAATGCAATGCTAATACTGAGCAATTAAAATAAAAATTGCTGCATTCAGGAAGGCAAATTAATTGTTAAGATTTCTGCATACAAATTGAGAGAAGAGGAAAGTTCTATAGATGTAAAAATAAATATTCATATAAAGATTGTAAGATAAATTGCAGTACAATTCAAAGGATTCATCTCAGATTACTTTACTCTATTTTTTAGAGATAATATTTGACTTCGAACATGCAGATTCTCTTTTTGTAAAAAAGAAACTTTATGTTATCTGCTTGTAAAAATGTTTTTATTTTTCAGAAAGACGAAGATTTCGTTCCCAATTTCAAACTTCTGACATATCGAGATTTAATAGAAAATGCCGAACCGTTGTCGGAAGAGGATACTTTGTGCGGAGAAGAATTTTACGGAAAACCGGAACGGCCTCGATAAAAATGTTCATTAGTATATATGAATTTATGTGCGTAAATTTTTATATTAAAATTTATTTATTAATAAAAATTACAGTATTTCAATACAAAAATATTTTTATTAATACACTGTTTACCAGTACACCTACAATAATTATACAGCTCATAATATTTTTCAGTTTTAACTTTAGAAATTCTTACTTTAGATAATAGTACAGGTACTCCTCGCTTTATGACCGAGTTCCGTTAAGCGAATTGGTCGATAAGCGAGGAGCTTACGCCGGGAATATAGGATTGTTGTAAAATTATACAAATTATGCAACAAGCTTCAAATTTATTCATAAAAAGACTATTATAGTACGCTATTAGCCTATTATAGTACACGCAGTGCGCGTGTCACCATTCGCCACCGATCGAGACTTGAGCCGAGAAAGGGGATTCCCCGAATTGCAGGTCGAAATTCAAGTGGTCGTAAAGTCGGGAGTACCTGTATTTTAAATTTTTGAAACAGTAAATAACTTATAATATGAAGAATGTGTTACAGTAGAATGTAATTTAAACATTCTTGAAGTGTTAAAAAATATGTTCCTATGGTTATAAGTATTTATTTTTATTCATACATTGATTGAAATAACAAGAGGAAAGTTTAAAAATATCTTAGTTATCAGCTTCATTAATTAAAATTTATTAATATAGGATGGATGGAAAGTAACTAGGCATTGAGAAATCATCACAATTTTTGTATAATAATGCAGTCGTAATAAAATTGTCTGTGCGTGTACCTCGTCGAATGGAATTTTATAATTCTTTCATCGGTGATGTGGGCAATGGCAAAAAAGATGGCCAATTGCTGCATGTTGTGAGGTGTGGATATTAGTGGTTACTGTGCAGAGATGGTAGCATATGTCATGCCACAGTCAAGAATTGTTACTTGGTTGCAGATGAACAGAGAAGTGGCCATCCATCCACATTATTACTGGGAAAAACATGGTGGATGGTGCTGCTGCCTACATTGAATTTTAAGGTATACATCCATATTTCTATTTAATAAAGTATGTGTCAAATCATCTTTACATTAGAGGTATGGAAATTATAGGGATTTCTTAATGCCCGGTTACATTCCATCCACCCTGTGGATTATGTTTGGAAAAGCAATATCTTATGACCATTAAAACGAAACTGGCGAGACAAAAAAATTACCGTCGGCATTAAAACACAAGCACTTTTGACATTTTTATCAATGTCATCTTCAGGTAAAGAATAATAATTTTAGAACAATTCAATTTTTAAAAAAAAAAAAAAAAAAGGACCATTACATAAATATAAAAACGATTATATTTAATATATAATATGATACTATATTTTGTATACTAGTGTTTGGATGACAAGCATTTTACAGAAAGTCACAAATCAACATTACAATTCCCAGGTATGTTAGTTTCTGCATTTGATGATTTTTTAAGTCTGTTCAGAATCTTTTGATTGGTTCATAATCTGGTTGACATTTTGGGAAATTTACATGGTTCTGTACATGCCATTCTTCACAATGACTGGAGAATGCCTCAAATCTGTTCACATTGTTCTTCATCTATTAACTTTCTCAGAACAATCACTCATCAGTAGAGAACTAATGTGTACAGTTCACAAAAATCTGATATTTCTTGTATAACTTTTTAGAGAAAATGCATCTCATTGATATGGAAATCAGCTTTTCTCAACAGTTCTAAGGGAAAGGCAATGCTGTGGCCTCCTTTGATGTAAAAGGATGCATTACAAGTTAGCAGTATGCCACCTTGCTGATGGGTCTAAGTTCTAGTGGGTGATTCTAGAAAGACATTTATTTTTTCTTTTCCCACAAAACTTGTCTTTATTTGAGATTTAGTTGCCTCTGTGTTGCAATAAGATGAAAATAGTCTCATTTTTGGCAGCAAAATCTCAAATTCTCAGATGTATGCTTCTAATCTATATCATCAATTAAATGATGATATAGATTAGAAGTACCTATAAATTGTAGACCTATAAATTCTCACTGTTGTTTATCTGTCTTTCCTTAATCTCAAGAACGGTATTAGGTAAACGAAATGAAAGACCAGATATGGAAAGCTTTGAGACAGGAGACCCCAATTAACCGAATATAAACTTTTGATGCAAACCGGAAATCGCATTATTTCAAATCAAAACTTTCCCCGAAAGCAGTTAGTAGACGACTGGCACTACTCCATTTGTCGTGTACAGTACACGGGCAAGACACTACTAATTTGAGGTGGGGGCATATATTTTAAATTAAATAAATTAAGAATATGATTGAAAATTGCAACCTGGCATTGTGACGATGTCACAATAAATAATTGCTTGTTAGTAATAAATAAATATAACAATAATGCCAATGAGGCTCATAAGTACAGATTAATCGCACACCTTTTTGATTTTTATTCATCAATGCGCGATGCCTCGGAATTATTTCGGTTTATCGACAGCCTTCGTAAGCCGGATTACACATATATTTTCAACATCGTGATATTATAATTAAAATACTATTTTTATTTATTAAATTCTCTTATATTCATACAAACTGACAAGAGGGCTGTTGAATAAACCGAAATGCATTCCGGGACATCATGCACGAATGAATAAAAATCGAAAAGGTGTGATTAATCTGTACTTATAACACTTGAGACCAACGAGGCTCATAGTTATTTAGGCGACTCATTTGCCAAATCGATTAACTCCATAAAACAAAAGGTGGAGAAAAGTGACAAAATAATATATACATTCTTTGTTAAAATTCCTTTTAAAATATAAATTCAAATAAACATTGTATTATTATAGATGTAGCTTTTATTTAACATTCTATAATGTATAAGATAACAACGATTATAGCAGTTGTATGCAATTACAATTTTGATATGATTGAGGGAGTTAATCAATTTGGCAAGTGAAGAAAGTAATAATGCCAAATTCAGTCTTAAAATTGATTTTTGTCGTCATTTTGTTTAAATTGGTTATTCGGCAACATAAATGACAACTTCTTCGTCAACTGTATTTGAGGTCCCATCGTGTCGACGTGTTATTAAATTTTTGTAAGAATTATGTTTAATAGGAGGGATAGAAAATATATTTTTAGTTTCATCCATCTTGATATAACTTTTCGTTTTTCTAAGAACAATTGCCACCAAAATTAAAACAATCATTCAATAATCCGAAAGTATACTTACTTCTGCAGCAGTTGGACTGTAACTAATTAATTTCTTTTACGTATTTAATATTATTTCGTCACAAAACGTAACTTACAGTTATCCGCAAGGCACTGGACACTGCGATTGCAATGCTGCAGTGTGTGCTGGCAGATTTACATCACAGTATGGAGTTAATTAGATTGGCTTCTGAAATAAATATTTTTTTCAATGGCCAATAAAATTTGTCATTAAGTGGTATTAATCATTATTATTATGGGATACTTCTTACGAAAATAAAAAATTAGGAGTATACGAAATGCTTTGACACTAAAATTTTAAAGAATTTAAAGTGAGTTAATCGATTTGGTTTGTGAATGCTCATTTATTACTAATTAATTTCAAATTCTTCATGTCAACACTGGAACTCTCTCCAAATTATGAATATTGGCAAAAGCCTGGCACTTGTATTTCTACAGACTTTGCTTACACATACTTTCATGCCTCCACCAAAACATTTCACTTAAGAATTGGAAATTTAAATCAATGAGCAATTATTTATTGTGACATCATCACAATGCCGGTCTGCAATTTTTAATCATACTCTTAATGTATTTAATTTAAAATAAATGCCCTCCACCTCAAATTAGTAGGGGCTTGTCCCTGTACATCATCCTTTTCATTTAACAATAGTCATGCTGGTCTAACACCTTTTGAAGGAAAATTTTTGAATTGAAATAATGACTTCTGGTTTGCTACGGAAGCTTTTATATAGTTAACCGGAGTCTCCTACCCCTAAGTTCCCATATCTGATCTCGTCTTTCATCTATCTAACTCTAAGGAAAGACAGATGGACAATAGTGGGAATTTATAGGTTACAATTTTTTCAAATTGCAGCCCAACAAGTGAAAGATGAGTGTGTTGTTACTGCAAGTTAACACAGAATAAGTGGATTGTAGCTGCATAAGAAACTTACTTTAAAGGTGGTATTGTGTATGTACTGTACACTTTTAATATTTACAATAACACAAATAGTAAGTTATTACTTTTGCAGAAATATTACTACTTAGGCAAAGAACCCCCAAACAAATGACACCGCTATTAAAACAATTGCGACATTGACGTTACAGACGGAATCCCAAAATCGATCGGGTTTCAAAAAATGCAAAATCTTCTCTATTTCTTCTTCGGGAGAAAGCTTTCGCGTTTCCTGCTTTTTCTCTTTAGAGTTCTTCACTCCACACAGACGATAAAATGTTTTTTTTATTAATGAGGGTTTTGATCCTATAAAAAATATTATTATAAATCAATAAAAAGATATATCTGATGTTTTACATAAAAGCACTGAAATTTGATTATTAAAACCAGTTTGTATGTATTAGTAAGGTTGTAAGGTATTAGTCTACTTTTAAAGTTTAAGGATACAAAAGATAAATATTTCTAAACTGCATGACAAGCATTATTGTTCAATGAAACCTTCATTTTGAGTATTGTGAACAGTGTCAAACAGTTTAGAAAACAATTTCTCTCTCTTTAGTTGCTTCTTCAAAGGGTCAGCTATTACAAATGTGAGACTGTTCCTCCATAAATTATAAGTTTCTAAAACTTATTCACACTGGTTAATTGGTTGGTGAGTCATAACATTTTCATTACTCCTTCTGGTCTCTTCTTAATTCAAATAGGCTTATAAGTTTTTTGGTATGTGTATAAATATAAATATGAAGTATTACATCATAAATCTGAAATTTTATGATATGCATATTTGATGAATAATAATGCATTCAAATAGCCATCGTTTCATTACATTTGTGACAATAAATAAACACTACTATGCACTTCTAATGTTCTATACTAGTCTCACTCTATCATGCAATATTCTCATGTTGTATTTACTAAATACAACCTTGTAAATTAAAGAATTTACTATTTCCAAATTGTCTTTTGCTTTCTCTGATTTAAATGCTCTTAGGGGACATTTCTAATTAAATAATACTAACCGTCTACAACCACTTGATTACTCTTTTTGATATTATGCCGAACCTCCGATTTTTCTGACGACGATTCCGTAAAAATATCCTCTTCGACTCTGACGGTACGTGTTCTGTCGGATACCCTCTTCCGTCTTCTTTCCGAGATAATTTGGACATCTAAATCGTCTCTTAACTGCACGCTGTATCTTGACCAGATTGTTAATCGATACAACTGTCCAATGAAAAGAACTTATTGGTTAGGTTAGTGACAAGAAATTTCATATTATCTGACTTGCCTGATTTTCAGGTATAGCTTCAGTTGACAAACTAACTGCAATAGTAATTATGCACACAATAACAAATAATATAATTCCAAAATGTAAATAATTTATTTTAGAAATAATATTGGACGTAGGATCCGGTAACTTGTCTAAGCAAGGAGGAACGGTGCTATTTAATTCAAGTACAAAGCGAATCATGCCTATGACAAAACCTGCCACGAGTCCCCAAAATGCACCCTGTAACAGTAAAAGTATAAAAAAGATATTTTATGTCAAATTGAAAGTGAAAACTGATAAACACCAACCAAATGCCGAAATTCTATCGGGCTAGTTTAAGGCTAATTACTAAATAAATTACGTAAGAATTTACTTTAGTAATTAGCCTTAAACTAGCCCGATAGAATTTTGGCATTTGGTTGGTGTTTAGCTTTAATATAACGGGTTTAGAGATGATGATTATGTGAAAACTCATTATTATTTTTTACCTTTTCATTGATTCTTGGCCATAAAATGGCAAGAAGATAAATTGCACATACCGGAGGTGACAAATAACTGGAAATACTCTGTATGTAATGAAAGAGTTCTATTTGTGAGGTTTGTATAATTGGTATCCAAGCGATGCTGATTCCAACAAGAATCAGTACAAATATCCTATATGAAGAACAGATGTAAATGTATTTATAATTTCAAGTTTTCCATAGAATTACAATTTTATAAGTCACCTTCCTACTATCAGCAGCTCCATTTGAGTTGGTTGTTTCCTGAAAGTTGCCCAGATGTCCATAGTAAAAATTGTGGAACTACTATTAAAAATCGAAGTGAGCGAACTCATTAGCGCAGCCAAAAGTACGAACATCATCATGCCACGGGCACCTGTACATAAAATTTTGCTTATACTTACAATAAAAGCAATAGCAGTGGGCTTATTCTTACCTTGACCCTATGGTCAAGGTGGTAAGAATCAACGTGCTGCTCCGTAGACCTGGATCTGATTCCAGGTCAGGAGCCTAGCAATTTTTCCTAGTATTTTCAGGGTGGAGAGAGTCAAAGAACAAATAATACAAAACAAATGTTATGTTGGGCGTAGCAATCTGACTATATCTAATATCCAACTTAAAATCTTTGAGTCAAACATGGAGTTATTAAATAGGACTGTATGAGACTTGACTTACCTGCTGGCATTAGATTCAGAATTAATAAAGGATAGGCAATGTTCGTGCAGCCATTCTTGTTTCCGCATTCTTCTTGACACTTTTCTGGTTTGGAGCATCCAACAATATCTATTTAATTTCAATTAATAATAATTTTAAAATGATTGTTATTTTCTTATTAATTAAAACATGATGATTTTTCACAAAAATCTCACCTGGATACAAAACTCTGGCTGCCATTCCTGGTAGAACAAGAAGGAAAAGTGTTGATAACTTGATGTAACAGGCAAAAATGCATCCTCCTCTAGCATGTGTTATATTTTTGGCAGATAAAACTCTTTGGACAATAACCTATTTACATAAATAATTAAAATCAATATCTTAAAAATATATAATCAGTTATGAACTTAGATATTAAAATACAAATTAAGAAGAATAAGATGTAACCTCTTCAAAAATCTGAAAGGTTTCACATATTCTACTGATGAAAAAATGACTTTGTATTGTTACTTCAATGATGTATTTGGCCAGATTCACATTGGCTGTCTGTCAGACAAGTGATAGGAGCTAATATATATGGACAAACCATAAATTCTTGAGGCTTCTGAACCAGAGTAAAACTTTGGTACTCCAGAGCATCAGAATGATGGCTTTGTCTTCACAGCCTTCTGCTTATCTTTGATTTGATAATTGAAACTAACGTAGAGTATCTTTTTACCTGATCGGTGCACCAGTACCATACAGCTGGTATCATAGATCCAAAAGTGACACCGGGCCAAGGAAGATTGGGATCGCTAGCGGGTCTCAGGAGGTGGTCGTAATACAGAGAAAGTGCACTACACGATCGATTATTTATGTCGTATCTGACGTAATCGCTACCGGGTTTAGATTTTGGATACTTTTCCATTAATTCTTTATAGCCTCCCACTTTTTCAAATGCTAGAATATCAAAAGTTTGTAAATCTAATTGTAAATAGCAGTACCTGGATGAAACTTATACTCACTTAACAACATCAAAATGAATGCACCATTGACCATTAACACAGTCTGTACAGAATCTGTCCACATAACTGCAGTTAGACCACCTGAAATATCAAATGTATGTTGTAAATGTAATGAAATATTATTCTCTTTAAAAAGAATATAACATTTACTTGCCAGATATTGTAAAAAGAGCAGAGATTACAAGTAATACTAAAATGGAACCATACAAGTCCAATTTGATTGTCTGTTTTATAAATATTGCTCCTGCATACAAATCTGCCTTAAAGTAAATATTAAATTAATACACCTACTTATTATAGACAGTAGATGATTCATGGTTATATATTAGGTAATTGTCCAAAAATGGACATATTTTAAAAATAAAACAGTCAATAGAAAAATTAATTATTTTATTTTTTTTTAATCACTGGAATTTAACATATTGGATTTATTTTTATGGTACCACTACACTCTGGTGCTTCATTTTTGTCTATTACAGACACATCTAACCTTCAGCAGAGTAACTCAACATGGGTAAGAATCCAATTAAACCTCTCATGAAAAATTATGAAAATGTGCATTGGGTTCAAATCAGGATCTTTCTCAGGTTGGAAAATGTCTTACCTTTATTGGGCAATTTCAATTTTTTTAGGATGCAGCCACATAATCTAGCAATTGACTATCAATGTGAGGCACCAGAACATTGTAGACTGTCCGTCCGGCCAGCCACGATTTTTCCTGTGTACTGGTTTTGACTGCACAGGCAGGATGAGAGAAAATGCTCCAATCTCTGCAGTCCAATAATTTATGGTGATTTAAACCAAGTTTGAACCCAGATCCTCGTGACAATGGACCAAATGCCCGGCCATGCAGCAAGCAATCTTCCTAATCATCATCTGTGATTTGGATGGGTGTATAGCCAAAGTTTTGACTGGCTTAAAAACTGTGAGTGGGTTACTCGCTTATTTTGGTCCTCGAATTCTGCCATTACGTGTTCCCATTGAATCCACAATGGGTATGGTTACATATAGTTGAAACTAAAAAAGTGAAGACTTACCGAAATCTTAGTAAATATATATAGAAACAGTGTAAGAGTTGATAGATAAATCCCTATTCTTCTGCCTCCGAAACGTTTCCTAAGATATTCAGGCATTGTGTATATCTTTAAAAAAAAATAAATGTTTGTTGATTATTTTTATTACAGTAGATAAGACAAAATACAATAAATTGTTATATAATCATTAATCACCCAATTTTTGCAATTAAACATTATTTCCGTGAAAGCAAAGAAACAAAACTGTTTTGTATTTCATAGAGAGATTGTTTGAAAGAGAATTGAAAACATTGTTCTCCATCTTTTTATTCTCATTTAAAGGTGACGGTTCCATCAATCACCAATATGGACCTTTGGGTACGATTTGCAAAACGTGGTACCGTCGTACGAGGTATAGATAGCCGAGAAGTTAATGCGGCAGCCCACCGATCTGGGAAATCTGCCATCGAATCCATACGGTTTGTAAAACCCCAGAAATTTTTTGGGAGCAACCTGTCTCTATATGTCGTACTGTACTTCACCACCCAGCCAGCTCTCTTGCGGGCCCGGCCAAACCCATAATGGGTTTGCTAAAAGGCCTTTATTTTTTAATATTCCAGTGGTACTGTGAATATCATCCATAATATATACACTGTGTGGGGAATGATACCTTGAATATTCTTACAGATAGTCATTACATTTTGGTAGTGAATATTGTAATTTTTTGACCGATATAACTTACTATTTATGTGACAATTATGGTCAAGAGCTATAAACATCATAGGAACAATTGGACAAAGCAACTGAGCTGGATAAAATATGAAACTCCCACATAGTATAAGTGACAAGTAGTTTCATGAGAGGTAATGGCCTGTCCCCAAAGTTAATCTGCACATGTGTAACTTTGTAGCAGACACTAGCATTTTATCATAAACTATGGAACAAAAACATTCTGGGGATACTGAAGCACATAAGTTCAGTGGAATAGATGCAGCTTCTGCATATGTTTGTGGCCATCTTCTGCGAAAACTTTTGCAGAAACACGATTGTAATGAATGTTCCACACTTGCATCAGATTCAGACAGCAGTGTGTCCATAATAGTTACTTTTAATATTATGTAAGTTGTTTTACGTTAAAATAAACGGTTTTGTTAGACACTTGTTATCTTTCTGTCCGCTGCCACTACCCACATACGAAAGGACACGGAATAAACTGATTCCCCCTGAAAATCGGCAAACTTACAAAAGGGACCGCCTCTAACGAAACTACTTGCCGCTTATACTATGACTCCCACAGTTTCTACGTGTACCAGGATATGTGATGTAATTTCAATTTTAAATTTAGTATTTTTCAATATAATTTTTGAGCTTTTATGTTCAAAAATTGTCATTTATTTTATTCTAATTGCTATGTTAAAGAGGACTCAGAAGACAGTCGAACGACATACAAGAATAAAATAAAAAAGAATTCATCTAGGAGAAGATTTAGGTGTGCAGGACGTCCCTTCCTGAGGTTTTTCCGAGAAAGCCGGGTACCTCAGGTAGTGAACATTTTTGAAAGACGTGTTATTTCCATTCTGCACCCCCACTAAAGATTCGTGGAGCCGCTATTGCCTAGATTCACCACAGACAATCGACAGAAAAGTACTGTTATGAAAATTGTCTTTTTCTCATTTAAAGCAAGCTGACCGGAAAATCTTTTACACGAATTTTCACAATAATTGTTTATTCTAAAATCGGACTTATCGTATTCCAGACAATTTTAACGGGTAAAAATATATTTTACTTACTCCGGAAGCCATGTACACCGGAAGGAAAAGCCAGCCCAAAATTAGAATAATATACAGTGCCTAGAATTAAAAAAAAAGTTTTCTGCACATAACTATTTATTATATAAATTAACTTTTAACACGTAAAAAATGAAAACTATACGTACATTTAATTCAAAAGTTGCCATTCCAATTCCGAATCGCGCACCCGCACTGGCTAAACCAATGAAATGCCCGCTTCCTATGTTGCTGGCAAACAGGGATGCTCCTATCTGAAAATTTACACAAGAACATCGTGCCTAAACGAGTGAATGCGTGTTCATAAATTATTCAAAAGACTTGGATCTTCATTTATATTCGGAATTCGGGAAATTTCTGGTCTTTGTCGATCGTTTGGTCATGGGGTTTTTTTCATTGCCAACCAGACAATGCAACAATCGGGCGATCTGACAATGGGGATGTCTTTCACGATTTTCAATGGAAGATTGGCTCTTACTCGGGTGAAATTCAACAGTTACTTGACTCAGTTAAGAGATGCTCCAACCGATGGATTGTAGCTTTTTGCTAGTGTGTTTCTAATTACTAAGGTGACCAATTTTTTATAATGAAAAGGAGGGCACATAAATTGAAGAAAAAAATAAAATATTTGTAAATAAAAGAAACATTTTATTCATTGCAATAATAATACACTATAATAATCTCTACTGCATGCGCAGTGGCGTAGCTAGCATGGGTGACACCCGGGGCGGATATCGTGGTGTCACCCCAAGTCATACCGTGGGTGTCACCCTTCTTAACTGTTTTATAAAACAGTATCGGATTATTGAATTGTAATATGCCCGCACTCGAGCAAACTCGAACGCTATATCGAGTAAGCAATATCATCACACAGGTTTATATTGACTAGCGTGAATCCGTTGACTTTTTTTTTCTTTTAGTCATGGGTTGTTGAGTCGGTCGAACTTTCCATGACTTAATGTTAAAGCGCGTTGTCAAGGTTTATTTCGCGACTTATTTTTTCTTAGTCGGGTGTCGAGGGAAGACAGAACTTACAAAAGAAGGACGGTTGTCACCTTATAATTGCACGTGCATCTAATAACAAGTTATCAATTGAGGTCCCGGATAGAAGTCGACTTAACGAGAAAATTGTTACCTCCTTTTACGACTGTCCTGACAAACACACCCCCATTGGCAAACCTTACACAATATCCAACATACAACATACAGAATAAATACGAGTAAATAAGGAGACAATGGATCTCCCTAAGGGATACCACGAGTTATAAATTCTAGAAATATTTGGTTACCACGTAGTATACTAACTTCTTTAAAATTTCTTTCCAGATCCTTTCAAATTAAGTTTATTAATCAGTGTTTGAACACGAGGTGAATCAAATGCCTTCGTTATATCAACAAGTGCAACAAAGTTTTCTGTGTTTGTTAATTATATGTAATTGAATTAATGAAGACAAAAAATATGAGATGAAACTACAAAATTGATGGTAGTAGGAAAATAATCTGATATATCACATGTTAAAACCTCCAATTTAGTACATAAGTCGAACATTAATTCAGAACAAATCGTAAAATCTATAACACATTTTCCTTTATTAGTTATAGTTTGTTCAGATGGATAATCATTCTGTACACGGCCATTCAATATATATAACTGAAAATCTTGCACAGACTACAATAATTCAAAACCTAATTTATTAAATTTTCGTTTTTTTTTAAATCGTTAATCGTTTCGTTTAATCTAAATTTATTAAATTAGATTTTCGGTTCATTTCGACCATCCAATAATTGTGCTATTCTTGAGTTAAAATCTCCGATAATTAATATTTAAGGAGATTAATGTGTCCATCGATCTAACAATTTAAATGCATAATGCCATAATTCATAGTATTTAATCGTCTTTAATTGAAGAAATTTGATAACAACTTCTAGTAATGAGAAGTTAGTCAATGTCTACAATTCTAGACCATAAAACTGCAGTTGAAATGTTTCCATCATCTTCGAACGATGGTCTTCCTCTTTTGAACGGGGATCTTTGCAAAAGACCGGGATTTAACTGTATTCCAGAAATAACTAGTAATAACTAAATTGTAAAACATTTTCCTTCAGATAACTTTAACAATAAGCTTTCAAACAAAACACGCCAACACCGAAGTAAGATTGGAGTGCCCAGCGAGATAGAATGACGAGTGCTAGTAGCAGCGATTGCAGCGCCACTTTTTGAAGTAAATTGAAGAGAAAGACGCCATGACAGTTTCAGTGTGTTTATACCGTAAGAAATAATCATGCCACATTTTTGTGCCGCTATCAATTGTAACAAGAAAGGTTCGGGAATTTCATTTCACAAGTTATAAACGAACATCTAAAGACCCTATTTCAGAAGCCCGTAAAGAAAAAATTGCAAAGAGAATACGAAGTATCGGTCTCTCGTCGTCACACATCGTTTGCCATCTCCAAAGAAGGTGCGTGAAATGTTAATTTAACAGGACAGAAATGTGAACGGCTACAAAAGATACTTAAAACAATGCAGACAGTCTAATAAAAGAAATTCAAATAAGATCGTCGATTCAAAAACATTATTCATGCTTTATAAATCGGATGCTACAATGATAGAAAATAACTTTAATGGACTGCTTCGTCATCAATTAAAACATCAGCTTTTTGGTAATGAAGGCAATGAATATCCAGAAGGTAAAAAGTTTTCTTTAAATTCTGGTAAGGCATACGAGTATGTAAGATTACCTGCTACTACTACTCTACAGAAATGGTCTTATAATGATGTAGTCCTGGCTTGACTGAACAGTCTAATTGGTCTAACAATTGATTTAAAAAATATAGAACAAATAGCAAATCACTGTGTTTGGAGTAAAAAGCCATTATTAAATTATCTTCTAACAAAAAACTTCAGCCAAGATCACATTGAGTTTTTTTTTCCTGCAATTAGAAATAGGTGATAACAACAACAATTCCACAGTTTACATCAGCGTATAGGAAGTGTTAGCTAGAGTTTTTCCATCTCCAAGCGCAAGACAAATGTTACCAAAAATGATTACATTTAAAGAACTGATACACATCACCATTTTTTAAGTATGATATACAGTGTGTGTAATATATTTTGCATTGCACTGTAAAATTTTATGCTTAATGCGTAATGTAATGTCGGTATGTGTATATTAACATTAATTTTTATCATTTAATTACCCGGTTTAGCACTCTGTTATTCAATCTCGTTGGGAGTGCCCGTCCCCCGGATACATTAATATTTGAGATTTGTTAATGGGCATTATACTTACAGGAAACCAATGCATACTCCTGTTCGCTAGGAAGTAACTGCCGACGCTGTCGTTGGTATACTTGTAAGACGACTGGAATAATAATAAAAAAAGAACACTAAGCATCCATCTTCTTCACATTAGCACGAAACTAGAACTGATCTCGAGCTTAACATTAATGTTTCAATATTAAAAGTTAACATTGTTAATAAATATGAATATTAATACTTTGGGTGATCTTCACACAGGCGCAGTGAGCGCCTGTGTGAAGATCCTCCATTGCAAAAGTCACGTGGACGTAGATTTTAATACCAGATGGCCCAACAGCAGATTAACAATTAACAGAGTTAATGTGGCATAGAAGGCGCTCTTGCTGTCAGCTTCATTAAGATATGAAGAATAAGTGTGAAGAAACTGGATACTCGGATCCTGATACTCGAATTTCAAAACGCGAAAATTAATGCTAAATTTAATATACGGCTCAAATTATTATTATTCTGAAGTAAATTAATTAATTAATGGACGCTTAATATAACAAAAAACTTAAAGTTGGGGGAGTGAAAAGTGTGCCAAGTATTCAGCATACTTGGCATCGAATTCTGTTATTTCCATCGCAGGAGTTGCGTACGTAGTTACGTAGATTTGTTTATTGTATCGGGAGAGATTTGGCTTAATTTCTTGCATTTCTAATACCCTATTTTGGTATAAATATATAAATTGGGGAAATTTTTCCATATATTTCTATAAGTAATTAGCAAATGACAACCTTATTCCTCATTGAATATCATCTTAAATGAATTATTCAAAACGTTTACCCGTCCAACATGGAATTTTGTAGAAATCACTTACCCAAAATCCTACGACAAGCACTAACACAAAAAATAAAACCAGCATTAAAATGTCCTCCCAGTACAGTTCCGTATTCCCTATTTTGCCTGCGGAGTTCGAGTACGAATGGTTATAGAAACTAATTATATAAAACTGTCCCATTCTGGAGAAAATGAAATTACGGAAATGGCGACGTTTAAATAAAGTCTATACAGTTTAAACGAGAGATTAGTACAGTGTACATACAGCATCTGTCACGTTGCGAAATAAAAATAACCGGTTTTCCTAGTAGAAATTTAATAGGAAACATATAATCTATACACAATGTAAAGAAAAATAAATAATTTGATAGGCAATTAGTATAGTCTGTTTGTATCATACTGTATATAGCGCTCGTAAAGTCTCTACAAGTAAGAGTGCCATTCGAGTGTCTCCCGATATCTTAGTTTTTTGGATTTATGAATTGAATCCGAATGATAAATTCAGTAGATGATGAATCCTGTCTTTCTTCGGATCCATAATTTACAACAGATGTAATTTGTTTAGGGCATTTAGGATGAAAAATTTCTCAAACTCTCTGCGCAACTAACAGTTCTTAGAAATTGCTTTAATGTTTACTATAAATGCTACTGTTTAAAAATATACGTATCCAGGTAACTTCTTAAACCTTGACCCGCTGTAATCTAACTCGTTCTATATGAGTTCGTGCGGGTCAAGGTTTATAAATTTACCAGTAAAAAAAAAAGAGTTCTCTGGCCACTTCCTCGCGGCATTCTTTGCCAAGGACGAACGCTCACTTGTGTTGTCATTTACTGAATTAATGTGAATTAATAACGCAGTTAACACTGTTAAAAATTTAAGGTATAGAACACATCAGCACTGGGTATTGTGTTAAACAGGAAAAGAAATTCGGTTGTCCTGTGTATTATTTAACAAGAAACTCATAGTACTAGCCACGTGTTTAAGCGTAAAAATTGATTGAAGCCTTACCTCTTTTCCGTTTCCGATTGTCGCTTACCAGACTGGGCTACACTTTTTCAGTCATTTTCCATTACAAAAAATCCAGCTCAAGTCGCTTAACTTTTCCGGCAACATTTGGTGGCGCCATCTGTTATGATATTTTGTTTAAAAACTTTTTTATATTTTTAACTATTATAGAAAGGCAAAAACCTTAATTTGAAGGTAGGGATGGATTTTATATAAAACATTGTGAATGCTAAATGACCCCCAAGACCCGGAAAAATAAAAATATCTGTTTGTTGTTGGTCTAGTGTCGTCCAGACTATGGCACTTACAGACAATTCGCCTTACTAACTAGAGGTCGTTGCGGTTGTCGTCGTTTAAATCGTGTTGCCAATTCGCTGGAAATTATTTAAATTTTTCGGTATTTTTAACCGCAGTGGGTAATTTGGCGATAACTTTAGGATAAGATATTAAAACTTCCTAAAGTTGAATACATTTGTTGCGATTTTCATTTATTTCCACTCTTGACAAGAATTTTGGTATAATAATTGGTTCATTTGGCTTTAAGTAAAACAATGAGAAAGGTGTACGTAGAAAGAACTGATTCCTTGGAGAATTTTATTAAATCAAAAATAATTTATTAGGCCATCTTTACAAATGAATAGATAATTTTACGTATATGACAGACATATTCTAGATACTATTGTATATTCTACGACGTTCTCGACAAGAATTTACTCTGGAAACTGCAGTATCTACGTTATCTTGCAATATCCCTTATACGAAACATAAATTAGAAACATTAAAACTTCGATATAACGCTCTCCTAATTAGCGATTCCTCCTAAATTGCAACTCTTACGCGAATCTTCCTCATAAATATTAAATACCTTTAGCATTTATAAACCAATTTTGCATGGCAAAAGGCTTTGTTAACATCCAAATCACGCGATCTTCAAATTCTAACTTCTAAATAAACCTCATTACTATAGACTCTTCGGTTTAGCGTCACACTCGATTTATTGCCAACCACCGAGACAACAAATGGCGGTGTTAAATCGAAGTTTTATTGTATTTCTCGTCATTTCTGTCAGTCTAGTGTACTTGAGTAAACATAATCTTGAACTAATTCCTTTAAATTACGCCGAGACACCACGAGAAAGCTTTCAGCATCAAAATTAATGTGTAATTTACAATAAAAGTATAAATATTTAATTATATTTTAGCGGTAATTAAGTTTCTTCTACGCGAAATAACCATAAAGAAAGGATGCTATTATTAGGACAAATACAGCATTCATGTTGCAGACGGTTTCCAAAATTGGATTATCTTCCGTAAATTCCAATGCTCTTCTTACTTCTTCTTGTGGAGAAATTCTCTCCATTTCATGATCTTTATTCTTTCTTAAAGTTTCGCTTATTCCGCAAACAATATAAAATGCTCTTGTAGAAAACGATGGTTCGGATGCTGTAGTGAACATAAAAATTCATTCCAAGCAATTTACTATTCTTAATTTATACTACAGATATAATTAGTGTAAAATTGTAATTAAAATACCCGTATTGAAAGTTGCCTGGACAGACATTTAATAGTCCAAATGCAGTCAAATCTGTACGGCGACATTTTGGAACACGCGAGAGACATTTCCGTAAGAAAAACTAAAGCTAAAACTTACCGCTGTGGCGCTGCAAGCTAGAAAAAATTAGAGTCAGGTGTGGATTCGTAGTCACATTTATCCTTAGGCCATTGTACTTCGAAGTAGCTAGTCCAAATTAGCCTGTGACGTGCTCAATAACGGTCTAGAGATATCGAAAGATGCTTAATACCCCAACTGCAACAGCGACGTGTGATTTTTTGATGGTGCGGACAATTAAAAATTGTGGTTTATTGAAAACATTTTACAAATTGTCAGCCTCGAAAGACAGCATCACATTGCGTATGAGAAGAATGGGGACCACGTTGAGCAGTGTTCCCTGAATCGCTAAGTTTTGTACAAATAAAACGTTTGCGCTCGAAGCGCTAAAAGTGCCATAGTGGCTTCTTTTGCTACTAATTATTTTATGAAAATGTCTTCGGCGTCTTGAAATGTTACTATACCAGATTTAGTTACATATTGACTACTAAATATCACTGTAAACAGCATTGAATGGGGGTATTTTAATTACGATTACTCGGTACAAAAAATGGAAAATAATACTGACCAGTTCTTTTATTTCTGTCTTCAACATCACTTTGTTGAATATTGGAATCGTCGTTAAACATTTCAACGTCTTTTTCTTCAAAGAATTCCGGATTTTCTATCCCTTCTGATAGTCCATCCATTGTTATGGTTTCTGAATACGTTTCGTTTAAATCTTCCCTTAATTCGGGACTATTTTTGGACCAAAATGTCAGTCGGTATAACTATTAACAACAAATTATTTAGTGTACATTTGTATAATATTTAGGCAGGTTCGGATTTAGAGCTGTTGTAAACCTACGCCGCGAGGTCATCCCCGATCACACAGTAGAAATTTAAAAGCGTGCGGTCCCGACTCATAGCTCTTGTTAATCCGGCCCTGCCATTGGGACATATATTTTGTAATTTTATACTTACATTCTTCTCTGGAATGGGTTTTGTCATTAAACTAACAACAGTGGCGATTATGCAGACTGAGACGAACAATATACATCCGAAATGTAAAAAGTGAACTTTAGAAATGATAGCGGGCCTAGGGTCAGGTAATTTTGAAGCACAGGGAGGAACTGTATAGGAGTATTCTAGCCCGAAACGAATCAAACCTATGACTAGTCCGGACACGAGTCCCCAAAATGCACCCTAAAATACGAAATAAATGTTAGAAAATCGCTCAAATATTCCGAATAAAAACCTCATCTTCTTTACCTTTTCGTTAATTCGTGGGAATAGAACACCTAAAAGAAAGACTGCACACACGGGTGGAGACAGATAACTCGATATGCTTTGCACGTAAAGAAACAATTGACTCTCGTGATTATTCTTGATGATTGGTATCCAAGCCACACCGATGGCCACAAGAATTAATACAAAAACTCTGAAAAGGTTATGCAGTTTTCTCGTAAATTTTCGTAAAAAGTTTTAAAACTATATAACAATTACCTTCCCACTATTAGCAGTTCCATTTCAGAAGGGTGTTTTCTGATTGTTGTCCACACATCCATTGTGAATATAGTAGTACTACTGTTAAAAATCGAGGTGAGAGAACTTATTAATGCACCTAACATCACAAATAACATCATGCCACGAACGCCTGTAAGATAACTTATCATTTACATGCACATAAACTGTGTAAAGTAATTTATCTTAATATAAAAGTAGTATTTAGTAAAGGAACAATTGATATTGTTGCCTGCAAAAACATGGATTAATAGATGACGATATGTGTTTTATGGTGGCATCAACATCCGATTAAAAGTAAACGATATGTTCTGACAGTAAACTGATTAAATAGTTTAGAAAACAATACAGATTTACAGCTTTCAAATTCTTCTCGTCACACTTCTCTTCATTTACATTCAATGAAGTGCAAACTAAGAGAAGAATTAGCTAAGAGTGTAGACAAAAATGAAGACACACGCAGATCTCTAAACGCGAAAAGATGTAGTGTTTATATCTTAAGTATTGAAAATACCTGCTGGCATAAGATGAAGAACTAATTGAGGATAAGCGATGTTTGTGCATCCGTTCGCATTCCCGCAGATTGCTTCACACTTCTCCGGATTGGAACAAGCAAGGATATCTGTTAATCAATAAATTTGGCAAGTAATTAATTAATAATACAATTGTGAAAGCGTATCGTCGTCGAATGCATACCTGGAAACAATACTCGTGCGGCCATACCCGGAATTACTAGAAAGAATAGTGGGCTTAATTTACAATAACCGGCCAATATGCATCCTGCTTTAGCGTGAGAGATGCTCTTTGCCGATAAGGCTCTTTGTACAATAACCTACGAAAAGAAATAAATTGTTAATTTTATGATTTTTCTAGTGTTGGGAACGAACATTTTGAAATATGCTACTGATCCGTCTTGCTGAATCCTGCGTAAAGAGGAAAGTGTGAGCACTTTTGATTTTACCCTCTTAGAGCAAATACAGTTTTTAAAAACGGAAAGAGCGGGTGGACACTAAGAGGGCCTGTCTAGCAAGCCCATTGTGGGTTCCAACAGACCCACGATGGTCAGCCGGATGGTGATGAATGGCACCCGATATATCCTTGAATTTGTCGATCCGTTCAGGTTCTCCAGATTGATAAGCTTCCACCCGTCTGCGTCACCCGTTTATCCCCACACCAACAATGTTACACTAGCCGAGCAGATTAAACCACTGAACGCGGTTGGTAGTGGGTTCGCACCTCCACGTGGAACATCTGAATAGGGGCCAGTTTACAATAAAAAGTCTTCTCCAACGTGCCTCCAGGGAGAACTTTGCAGCTTCATTTTATGGTTAGGATAATGGCAACTAATTCCAAGTTTAGATACTCACGATTTGTTTGTATACGGCAATACGACACGTGGGCGATCTGCCGAGGGAGGGAAGACTTTCTAAGAGAAACCGCCCCTATTTAGGTGTTACAGGTATTTAGGTTTACCTGATCGGCACACCAATACCAAATTGACGCTATTGTCGATCCAAACACAACACCCGTAAAAGGGAGCTCCGGATCTGTTATGGGCCTCATAAAATGTTTATAATACGGATTGGGTAAGCTGCAGGATCGGTTATTTCTATCGTAGCCGACTAAACTATCGTTTGTAGGTACAGCCGTTGCATACTTTTCCATTAACTTATTAAAGCCTCCCACTTGTATTAGACCTAGAATAAGAAAATAAAAGTTAAAATTAACTTTTATTCGTAAATCCCGTGTTGTAAATCGTGACGAAACTCACTGAGGATCATCAGAACTAGCGCACCCGACAGCATTACTAAAGTCTGTATAGTGTCAGTCCACATAACTGCTGTTAATCCGCCTGAAATTTAGTTTTATAACGAATTATTTAACAGCTATTATTAATTTTAATTGATAAAAAGTTTTAATTTTACTTACCGGTCATTGTTACTAAAGCCGCGATGATTATTAATGTTAAAACAGAACTATACAGTTCTAGTTTTATGGACTGGTTAATAAACAATGCTCCTGCGTATAAATCCGCCTGAAAATGTAAATTTTATTAGTCTAGAATTTACGCGGTGTTTTCTTTTTATAAATTTCTTTGTCATTTTTACAATATTTGTCTGTAATAAAATATTACAATAAAAAGAAGTAGCGTACCGAAATTTTAGTGAAGACATAAATAAGAAAAGCCAGAACGGCTAAATAAATTCGAATTCTTCTTCCTCCGAAACGTTTTCTCAGATATTCGGGCATCGTGTATACCTGAAATTAAGAAAAATATATATTCAAACGTGTAAAAATGTTATGTAATGCACGGTCCTATCTCCCAAATTTAATGTTTGATTACAAATGAAAGACGAAGTGTGCAAATCTTACTCAGATACCATTCAAACCAGAATGCCAATGGCCGAGTGAACCGAGTGGGTTCGCTCCTCGGTCACGTGGAATTTTCCGGGTTTTTCCTCACCTTTGTAACACCTAACTATGGTCAATTTCCCATAGAAAGTCCTCCCGGGAGCTATCCCCCTCGGCAAATCGCCCACGTGTCAGGTTTCCGTATATAACTAATCCAAACCAGAATGTTGAAACCATTTACATCACATTGTGTTTAATAAGTTTACCTTCAACAATATTTATATCATAGAAATCATCATGAAAGGGACTTAGTTGATCTTCATATTCTCCAGATTTGAACACTCGACATTTCTATCCGTGGAGACATTTTGAGGATGAAGTGGACCAAACTAACCATAAGACTAGAGGAGCTCTTGGCGAGTGTAATCCTAGAGATATTCTTAAAGTGTTTTTCCGTAGTTTTGCATTACATTTCATAAGATCGAAGTACACAATCGATGGTTTCCCTAGTGTTTTTCAACCGGGATGCCGCAACCAGACTTCGGGGGTGCTGCTAAATATGATGCTGAGCAGCACCATCACACTTACTGTTAAAAGGACAAAAAATTCAGCAACTCTGTATTGATAAAGAAAAAAATATACCGCAAGATCGAGGTGGGGGTGCAACTATTTAAAAAGGGTTGAAAAGCAATGGATGAACACTTGTATTTGGTCTCAGATTTGCGCGCCTAACCAATGAGATTCTTCGCGTTTCTAACACTTAATTGGAGGCCAGTTTGTATAGAAAATCCTCTTGGGAGGCACCCTCTTGATAGTTCAGCCTGGTGTTGCAATATTCTAACTTCCAACTCTGGTGAGATTAAGCAAGAACCACACATTAAATACATTGTAATCTAAGTAGATGGCTTCAAGTACTGATAACGATATTTGAGTAAGATTTGTTACTTTGTCCTAAAAACGGTTACTTTTGGGTCGCTGTATGCCCATGACAATGTAATTTTGGTTCCTTATGTATAGAATATATGAACTTACCCCGGATGCCATGTAGACTGGGATGAAAAGCCAACCCAAAATTAAAAGAACGTATAAAGCCTACAATGTAAAAGACAGTATTATACCTTACACGAAAGGATTGCGCGTTATTCAGTGAAGAATTTCCTACATTTAGTTCGAAGACAGCAATTCCTATGCCTGAACCAGCACCAGAACCGGCCAGGCCAATAAAATGCTCGCTTCCTATATTACTAGAAAACAAAGATGCACCCACCTGAAAAATTTTATTAAATTTACAATTAATCTATGTAATATAAATACACGAAGGGGTATCCGAAATTCGGTTAACCGAATTAACCTTTAAGGATAATAAATTTGGTACAATAGTAGTTACAATTCAGGTTTGGTTCGGCTAACCGACTTTCGGACTACCCCGTATTAATTAACATAATAGAAATGTCGCCATCTTGAGAAAGATTACAATTAAATTATTATTCGTATTATATTAATTTATATTTACCATAAACCAGTTCATACTTCTGTTGGCAAGAAAGTAACCACTGACGCTATCCTTTGTACTCTTGTAGGACGACTAAAATTAACCCACCCCCCAAAAAAAATTACATTTTAGTAAAAATATTCATTAAAAAATTTTAATATGATTAATAATTAGTAATATTCATTCGCTTACGGTACATAAGATAGAGGGAGGCTCAAACCACGATGTATTGTTTTGAGGACAGTTAAAACCAAGGTTGGAACAATTGTAATCGCTAATAATATTGAAATACAGTAGAGCATCGATTATCCGACTTAATGGGGACGGGTTGGTCGGATAACTGAAAAGTCGGATAACCGAAAAGTATGAAAAAATACATTATTACAATAGTGTATTAGGCCTGGTTTAAATAGTAGCCTCCCTTTCATGGTCGAGCCAGTGCTGCCAGCTAAAATATGCAAAAATTTAACAAAAATAATATTAAAGTAGCCAAGACATAACCAAATATTGTAAGCGCCACATCACTAGCGGACATTTGAATTTGCCGACTAGAACGCGGTCGGTTAATCGGGGGTCGGATAATCGATGCTCTACTGTATATCTTGTTCAACTGACTTGGTCCACCCTGTACGTATACTGTATTTATGAGACTTTTTAAGTGTTTTAGGTGACTTTAAAACTCTTTCGGCTGCACTAATCGCATTTGAAAATTTACGTATTTCCCCATCCCTTTATAACATTTCCCCCTTTTAAATTAATTAATTTCGAATTCTCAAGGGGGAGATTTCTTTTACTGAAAATAATTATTTAAGTTATGAGTTGATGAAATTTTTTACATTCGGCACTCAAATATAAACAATATGTGGCAATTGTTTTCATAATACATTCTGCGTAATCAGTTATCTTTTTTAAAAATAAACATTTAAACACGCCAAAAATAACAATAGTATATAGGAAAATACAATAAAACAATATGAAATGTTTTATTGCCGTTTAGTCCTTAACTGAGTTATGGCCACCTGATTTTATGTGTTCTTAACACATTTAAGTAATTTCGCAGTGTATTTTTTATTATGAAATCATTTATTACTGGTCAGAGCACGTAATATTGTCCCTTAATGTACATTGGATTAATTACTTTACCGTGTACTTTACGTAACATAAACAATTATTAAACACTTATTCGATCTCATTAAAAATATATATATTTGCATTTTGCAAGTAACTCTGACAATATCTAAATCATACAATAAATAAAATACGAAAATTATTACAAAGCTAAAAAAAATATCAATATATAAATAAATAATATATTGTGAAATCGTGGAAAATATTCACCGCTTACAAATGTCTATACTTTTAAAATATAGGTCTAATAGTTATAATATTTTATACAGAATTTGCGCTACTCTGCTTAACAATTAAATAACAATTTTATTTTTTAATGCGATTAATATATAATTGTCAATAGTAAAAAACAGAGATCAAAGTCTCGACAAAACACATCACGTGAAGGGTCGACTTTTCACGTGATTTAAGGATTCAGCATTCAGGGGCCGTCCCCCACAACGTCACACCAGCAAACACAAGTTTTCGGAATTAAGAATACAGCATATAAAGAAGGGACACGAGGAGGAGAATGGGAGAGAGCCAGACTTCACCCGATGATAAATGGGTGGAGTCTGGCTCTCCCCATTTATCGTTGGGACGTGAGATTCGTATATACATCACGTCTAAACAATACATCTAAGTGTTATACCTGTAAGAATAGGAAGGCCAAATAAAGGACCGTCCATAAATTACGTAAGGGCGATTTTGGTCATTCTAGACCCCACCCACCCCTGTGTAAGAAACCGTAATATTTTCTTTGAATGTCTACTAATGCTTCTCTGATACTAGCAGAGCTCTTTCTTTTGCCACTATGTATTGTAGAAAAGGTTCTAAACTGCTACATCAGAACTACAAACATCAAGGCTCAACAACGGCCTCTACTCCTATCTACGGCTGTTCAAATGCTACCACATCGCAATTACTTTACTATCTGTGATCATCATTCTGTAAACAAGGTTATCCCCAGGATACATTTGGTGTCATCCGCTTCCTCCATGGATAACCACGCAGACATTAATATCTACACAGATGGGTCCAAAAGCCCCCTTTGTGTTGGCTCAAGTATCTGTATGTTCCCCTAAACTGATATATTTTGCCCAAAATATGTTAGAAGGTACAGCTACCCCACATATCAAGCTGACGAAAATGCTGTCTATCAAGCTGTTCAGCGGGTCACTTCACTACCAAACAAAACTCTATCAACATTTACAGTGATTCTCAGTCTGTCGTAAAAGCTCTATTAAATCCCAA
Organism: Centruroides vittatus; assembly: GCF_030686945.1. Lineage (NCBI taxonomy): Eukaryota > Metazoa > Arthropoda > Arachnida > Scorpiones > Buthidae > Centruroides > Centruroides vittatus. The sequence goes on from NW_027121028.1 coordinate 87,486, forward strand.
TTGCAATAGCAATAAAATCACATATATCCAGCACCGTATTAAAAATCTTGTAAATAAGATAACTTTTATATTTGTTCCTGGCCATACTGGTATACTAGGAAATGAAAAAGCCGACTTTGAGGCTAAGTCAGCTGCAAAGGACACTGACTTGACACCCCTCTCTCACGTAGCAGCCTTAAAAATTATATTTGTGACAACGCTACGCAAAAGTGCCACTTAACGAGATCAAAAAACGTAAGACTTGATCTATTACCCCCCTACCCCCGAGTAAGAAATCGTAAGAAACCTTGACCCCCACCCACCCCGAAATACCTTACGTAATTTACGGACGGTCCCTAACAGCAAATGCAGCAACATAGGGACAACAAAATCAGTGTGCTTTTTATATTTTAGTACTCGAACTTCCAAAATACTCGTATTAATAATTCATCTATTTATTAAAATATTCCATAACTAATTACTTCAAAACTAAGGAAAATCTGATTATTCATCAGCAATAATTAGTACAATATTCTATATTTTACGTATCATGGTGTAACTGTATCTTGATATACGAATGCATCTACCAACGATTATTAAAGCTTAAAATATAAATAAATAAGTGCTATTAAATATAAAATAATAAGTTATTTTCTACAATAAAAAATAAATATTATAATATTAAAACATGAATTAATAATAGGCCTAATAAATACATAGGCCTATTTATTAAATGGGATTAAAATAATATAAATTATTAATAATTTCACGTGTAATTTTAATTTGTATCATTTTTTAAAGGATAAAGTGATTATAAACTTACCCAAAATCCAATAAATATAAGAATTATAAAGTATATAAGAATCACTAAAATGTCCTCCCAGTATAGTTCGGTGTTTCCTATTTTATCCATTATTTTTCCCCAAATTATAACTAATGAAAAAGTTCTTGCAAATTATGATCTGTGTATGCAGCCAGAGGTGGGATGCATCAACGAAGGACGAAAGAATTATCTACGAGTACAATTCTGTAAGGGAAATTACTCATACGTGTAATTCTTGACGTCATAACGTTGCAAACACCTTATATTGCCAATGTATTTTATACTTAAGTAAAAAAATATCAATTATTTCTTATAGATTTAGTTGTTTTTTTAGCGCCAAGTATTTTATTTATAAATAATTCCAATCGGTTATTTATTGTTATTTTTATACTGCTTTGTTTAAATATCCTCAAACGTTTCTTTTATAATAATTACTTCTTACGCTTGCTTATCCAGTAGGGATTATGTCATTTAGCTTGCTTATCCAGCGTAGGGGTGGTCCATTAATTACGTAACGCTATTTTCATGCTTTTTACCCGCTGTAACGCTCCTTATCGCAGTCACACCCATTCGAGAGGAGATCGAAGGTGGTTACAGGAGTTAACAAACCATATTTACGATGGCAAATATGGTTTGTGGGACCGTCCGCGATACAATCGTCTTGTACCAGTACGTGTTAATAAAAGATCCTTATTCATTATTCATTTAACTTGTACGGCAAGCAGAAGTACACGTTTGACGTTTTAAGTCTAAGTAAAAGACGTTGCGGCGCTCGTTCACAACATCACGTGACTCAGTGAACGTCGCGCATTGACTCACGGGATATTTGTTGAAAAATGGCGGAAATGTTTAACAACATGTCATAAATTCTTAAATAATCGTTATTTTAATAAAATACGTCATAATTTTAACCCCAAACACAAAAAATGAAGAAGTTTAAGCCGACCGTCTACTCGACATTCTAGACGTAGCGAACGCCATTATCGACCGTATAGAATTGCTAGATGGCGGCGCTCGTCCGTCCGCCGTTCACGTTTTTGGCTAAATATGTGCGCCTCAACCTCTCTATTGTAATCAAAGCACATGCGTCTGGAAGAATAGAAAATACAGTATTAAACAGTATAATGATAAAGCAACACAGTTTTTTACTCTTGCAAAAGGAATGACATCCCGACTGCTAAATTTCTGTGGGTTTCAGCTCGCTTCTTGAAATTTTTCGGCGTTTTTTAGTGTCTAAAACCTAAATAAAGGTCGCTTTTCCGTAGAAAGAGAGGATTCCTCTTGGAGAACGTCCTGGTGAAAAATATAAAGTTTGTATGTATTGGCAGACGAATAAGTTATAAAATTAAGTTAAAACTTAACAAAAACGGAAATAACCGGGCTTTAAAACGTCCAGATGAAACGGATGGTGCCATCGGTTGGCTTATCCAGCCGTATTATCGGGCAACCCGTTACACCGACGAAGGCTCCCCTTACGTCTTTCGACGCAACTAAAAATTCGATTTTCTGAAATATCGAACATGTTCCCCACCTGATGTTTGCTGTCGAAATTTCAAGTAAAACGTCGATACGAGAAGAATTGTTTGACGATTTCATCCAAAAATGGTTTACATGAAAACTTGCTGCTGTTGCTTTAAAAACACCAGAGACGGATCAATGGCTTGTGCCATTTTTTACATGGTAAGTGTCGTCTAATGTCTTTTACGTAATTCTTCTGTTACGTTCTAACTCCTAGTGAATCGTTTATACCCCCGAAAATACTGTCGACTCCCAAAAGAACTATGGTCCTAAACATCATTCTAGACGAGATATTCGAGTCTAAACTGACATAAATTTGCATTCGCGTTTTTTAATAGGTCGGAATAATACACACTTTTACGTCAATTTGACGTCATTTTTGTTTCTTATAATCAGGAAGTGTGCAAATTACGTCATTTTTGTCTTTTTTTTAAGAAGAAAGTGTCAAAATGACGTAAATTTGACGTAAAAGCGTGAATTATTTTAACATCCGATGCGTGTTCGAAAAAACATTCATGAAAGATTTAGGAGCGTCCATAAATTCTCCCAATTACCTTTATTACAGTGGAGTTTATTTTAATTGCAACGCGACATCAAATATACAGGACAGAATAGGACAGTAGAACAGTAAAAATAAAACAGAACGTACAGGTACAAAGGGCAGAAAGCAACTTTTTTAGATCATCTTGTCGGCTGTGCAACGATGATTTCTATTGATTGATGAAACACGTCTACCTGACTGACTTTTCGATTGACCAAATAAGATGTGTTTAGAAGTACAAAGGGATCCTACTGCCTCGTAGGAAGAATTTAGGTGTTAGAGAGGTGAAGAAAATCCGGAAAACTCCGCGTTAGAGGCACGAACCCGCGAGTAGTGTTCGGTGGTTTCATCCACTCGGCCAAATAAGAAATATTATGAGAAATCCAACAATTATTAATGATTTCTAAGCCGAGGGAGTGTCGTCACTTTTCGAAAACGTGGGAGTAATTTGGTTTTCTTTAAGTTTTTATGTATTTTTAATTATATTTAAGAGTTTATTTTGATTTAAATTCCTGTTACTTTATAGGTTACGTGTATGATAAATGCATATTTGTATGTTTACGTGCTGAGAAACAAAGAAGCTTTACATTCCTCGGCCGAAATATTGAACATCGAGGAAGAATGTAAACAACTTTTTACTTAATTTATACTGTAGACATTTCTTAATAATAAAAATAATTATACTTTATCGTTAACGTTTAGCTGCAAGGAAGATGTACATTTATCAGTTGGCAGATACAGTAATTACGTTCCTGTGCAGTATTTTCCTTGCAGTTGGTGTGAGAAAAGTAAGTACTTCACTTAGAGCCGTATATACGTGCAAAAAATCGTACTCGACGTAAGGATTTACATACCTAGCTTTCTGTACATAAATCTGTAAAAACACCGTAAATTTTAGCCTATTTTTCTGCACCGATTAATTCTGTCATCTGTACACTAGCATAAGCGAGACGGTTCGGTCCTCATCTTCGTAAATAATTAAATTAAAGAGTCAAATAAATTTAGGAAAGATATTTGCATGTGACAAACACACATACATGCATAAGTGTGCTCTTCATTCACAGTGCTAGTAACCAGCGCATCTGCAACTACATAAAGAGTATATATTTATGAATATAGTACTGTATATACTACCTATCACAATTTTACTAGTAAAAAAAAATGATTCTTTTGTGCAGGATAATCGCTGTCTTTTCTTGCCTTGGATATGTTGGATTTGCTTTGAATGTTTCGGTTTAGTTGCCATCCTCATATTCCTCATATATTTGCTTGCAGTTTGGGGAGTAAGTACTGTACATAAACTTTATTTCTACATAAAGATGTTTATCACTTCATATTTTAATTGTTTATAATTTATAGTTTCATCCTTCCTTGGTAATTATTTTTGTCTTTTTGCTATTTGGAGTTTTATTTGTGGTGAGTATTTAATATTGTGTTATGTATTTAACTTGAAACTTATCTGTGACCAGGACCGTTTTAACCGTTAGGCACGTGGCTGGGGTCCCGCAGCGCGGAAAAATGTAAGGAACAGAACTAATACTGTTTTATAAAAATACTACCGTTTAGTATCTGGCGTACCCAGGGTCATTCTGTCAGCTGCAGTAGCTGTAGTAGAGTGAAAGATTGAAGTACCTAAGGGGCACAAAATACCTTAAAGTTTAGGGACCCTACCAGGGGTTAATACGGTCCTATTTGTGTCTCTGTGCGCAAACAAATAATGAATTTGATACCATCTTACAGGTTTACATGCTATTATGTGTTCTGTCACAATATCAGCTGCTGTCTACTAGACCCCCTTCTGACGCATACACAATGCCAAACACGACCGATATTTACGAACTAGACGATAGCATGGGATACGTAACACCAAATTATGGAATGCACAATGAAGCCAGTCCGTCCAGAATGTCTGTTCCTGTTACTACGTACCAACCTGCCCCAAACGACAAATATTTTCCAACTAACGTTTATGACAAAAAACAAAATTCAGCAGTTGAAACTTTTTAAACTGCCTTTTTTATTCCTTTCTCTATTTTAAAATCTTTGGATGTGTTCGAGTAACTTTACATTCAGCTGATTTAATCTTTATAATGTATGGAGAATTTACACAAAAATTTAACCGGTATACAATTTTATTATTTTAAAACACTTATAGACATGGTCATAATATGGAATTTAAGACAGTTTAAAAGGTTCTGGTAATATACAGGGTGTCCACAAAGTAAGTATAGGGTATACCGATGTCTTCGTCAGCATGTGACTTGCAATGACCACTCTGTCCCATAATCTACAGAAAGAAGTTAGAGGGGTTAAGCCAGGCGAATGTGAGGCCTCCCTACCTATCAAGTGGTCTAGAAATATAGTATCCAGAAAAGTGCGTACGATTACTCCCCAATATGGCGGTGCACCGTCCTGCTGGGAAATGACGTCAAGTTACAGGCCTTGCAGAAAACTGCTCCAGCATAGTCCAGATACGTGGGGCTGTCACTATCGATTTAACGAAAGAGAACGGATCAGTGATCATGTCGTAAATGGGAGAGAAAATTTGTGAGTCTAACTACGGCGGGGCACATGTGTGCTGTCAGTAACTCCCACCGTGTTCGTGCAATAAATTTCTAAAACTAGACACAGACTTCATGGACATCCTGCATATGTCTACATATCAACTGTTTAATTAGTGTTGTTATTAATTTTCGTAACAAACACGTGAAAAATATGTTTAATGTGATAAGTGTTTAGTAACTTGTTATAATACAGTGGTTCGTTAATCCGGCACTCTGGGATTAGGACGTTACAAATACAGCTATACAGTACGTATTGTACCAGCACACCCTACTGATTTGTTTACACACGCTCTAATCAGTCTAAAGGAGCAGTGTTCAATCTTTAACGCATCACCTATTCAAACGATCCGGATTATCGAATGTCAAATTAACTAACTTCTACTGTATGAACCTGTTTTAGCGCTTCACACCAAACTTTTCAGCCCTAGTTTCGGGTCCAGTGTGGCAGCGCTAGCTTTGTCGTTACTCTTTCTTGATGTATTGTTGTATGAACCGTCTTTAAGTAATTAAATAAAGTTGCTTCTCGTGTTTTTATATTAAAGTATAAAGTCAGTTAAATATTCTATCACCAGTACTTTATAAACCAGATTATGTGTATACCAGTACGTAGAATAATTCGTAATAACAAAATTTACCAGGATCAGTAGCGGATTATGTTGCTTAGAGGCCCTAGGCGCAAGGCCTTTTATGTGAAAGAGGATTTTTTATATTAAAAAGACAATAAAATCCTTAAATACCAAAATGTTTTTTTTTAATAATATACGCTTTTTAAACTTTCTCTAAATCTTTCGAGGCATATTATCTTTTTGCTATGTAATTTTTGAGGCCCTACGAGAAGACGAGGCCCTAGGAATGCCTCTTGGTTAATCCGCCACTGACCAGGATGCATATCAGACATATAGATGCTGATATTTTTCTATTGTCTGTTGTTTTTGTCGATGTTTCTACTGTTTATATTTATATGTCATTATTCTTTGTTATAAATATATATATATATATATAATAATAATAATAAAAAAATATTTTTGCACAGTTTTATAATTGATATAAACTGCTGTAAATTACTGTTGTCAGCAGCTTTATAACACTAAAATACAATAAAATAAATTATTGATTACTCATTAACTGCTGAAAAAAATCATCTAACTACAATTTGAAAGTAATAAATGAAGGGAAATTTTTATATTGTTTCTGTGTAATAACTTCTATGAACTGTTGTTACATTGCCTGATTGTAATCATAATATAAAGTAAGAATTTTTACTGTTTTTCCTTGATAATGCCAGCAAAATATATTTTCTTGTAAAAAAAAATGATAATTACACAGTGTTGCATCTTAATAAAGAATTGATGTGCAAACTTTCCATTAATTTAATATAAATTTCATTTATACGAAGCAAGAAATTCAGGTTTAAATAAGACGTTTTTCCGAGTTAAAAAATATAAATTAAAAATCCAGCAACGGATTGCGTAACTTTCCGGCAAAAAAGTTAAAATTGCGTATGGCGCCATCTTTTTATGATATTTTATTAAAAAATCTTTTTATATTATTTATTATTATAAAATGGCAAAAAAAAACTTAATTTGAGGGTAGAGACGAGTTTCGTAAAAATTTTTGTAAATGTAAAAACCAGTAAAATTACAGAGGGTCACGTGTCATATCTTCGGCTCCACCCGAGATATGACACTTGACCACTTTATCTCCTCACCCCATCAAAATTTAATAGCGTCGATGTCCCTAACACATAAAACTCTCTACGAAATTTCGGTAATTTTATAGAGAGATCTATGAATTAGGGACAAAGAGTTGTGTATCAGGGGGTACGTCTCTATCCTTGTTATATCATTAACGGTCTCCGGCAGGCATCCATGACTCTCTCTCTTCTCTTATCTTTTTCCTTCCCTCCCTCCCATTCTCCTCTTCCCCCATCATCCCATCCTAAACCTTCTTCTCCTTTCCCTCACTACCTCTTCCCTCTTTCTTCCTATAAGGCTATACCTCCGAGTCAGTCCTTATCCCGTCGTCACGCGCGCGCTCAGTCAAGTAGAAATCACGCACCCTCAGTCAATTCGGCACCAATTTAAAAAATTAATTAATAAAAATTTAACATCGAAAAACGGATATTTTTTATTTTAATCCGGTTTAATAATATGTCTGTAGTCGAATTCAGTCAAAAAATTTTAATCTCATTATCATTTTTTGAAGATTTTAATTAATATTAGAAGGTAATTAGCATAAATCTCAAAGTGTCGTGTTTCATCTTCGCTCCCGTTCAAGTTTATTGCTTTAGACAAGCGCCGATGTTTGTTTTTACTTCTACTGGTGATTAGGCTATTATTTCAACCTCGTCCGTTTTGGTTACAGAAGATGGGGAGGCGGGCGTCACGTGATCGCTTACCTCACATTTTACCACAGAAATTACCTTACCTTGAAAGTTTTATTTTTTTCCTTGATTTTAATTATCACTAACTATTTTTTTTTATTATTATTCTCATATTTATGTGTGTTATGAAGTTGCAGATATTTTTTTTATTATGTTTTACACATTTTTGTTTTTTTTTAGATTTTTATATATAAAATATACGAAAATTCACATATTTACTAAAAGTTATCAGAAATGCTAAATTATAAGTACAGTGTGTTTTACAATACTATTGCGAACAGATATAGTCAATTATTTTCTAAACATATTTGTTATTTTAATTTTTATAAATTATTTAAATTGATGCAACGCGACGCGCTCAAAATCAATTACAGTCATACCTCGGTACTCGAACGTTTCGAAGCCCGAACAAATCGGTACCCGACCAAAAATTTTGAAAAAAAATGCCCCTGTTCCCGAACAAAATTTTGGTACTCGAACGGGAAAGCCCGCCAAGTCGACGTGTGGTGATTTCTTATAACCGTGAACGAATCAAAAAGGGGCGATACAAAATTAACGAGAACATTTATTAACTCACATACTTCCAACTTGGATCTTACACAAAAAACGCCTCCTATCGTGAACAATTGACGAAACGAAAGTGTACATTTGTCAGACAATGAACAAAGACTTAGCTTGTAAACAATTTACCTTTTGTATACATATAACTGACAAGATTAAGGTTCAAATTATGAAACTCGATCCCGAACGGTCCCTTGACGGTCGGACACACAAAAAGAACGGATAGCGCCTAACTAAAGCGCGGTTTACAATGACGAATATGATTAACCTTAACACGACAGACAGTTACGAGACAGTCATTGTTTCGCATGCACATTAACTTACGCTGTGCTATATTTTTTGGATTAGCATCCTTTTCTTTTGATTTATTATCCCTTAAACATGGGTCCCAAGAAGTATAAAAGTGAAAGTGGTCAAGTGAAAAGGAAAACAGTGAGAACAACAATCGAACTGAAAAAAGAAATCATTGCTAAACACGAAAATGGAGTGCGTGTTTCGGATCTTGCTGTCCAATATTCTATGGCTAAGTCGACGATATCGACTATTTTAAAGAATAAAGAAACAATAAAAAGAGCTAATGTTGCAAAAGGAGTGACTACGTTGACAAAGCAAAGGCCTCAGATACTTGAAGAAATGGAGAAGTTGCTACTTATTTTTATAAATGAGAAACAGTTACGAGGTGATAGCATTAGTGAGACATTTATTTGTGAAAAGGCGCTAGAAATCTATGTCGATTTAGTGAAGAAAACCCCTGGTACAAGTACGAGTGCTTTTGTATTCAAGGCTAGTAGAGGGTGGTTTGAAAATTTTAAGAACCGAAGTGGAATACATAACGTAGTAAGGCATGGAGAGGGAGCTAGTTCAGACAAGGAAGGGGCTGAGAAATTTGTCGCCGAGTTTAGTAAACTTATGATGGAAGAAGGTTATGCACCTCAACAGGTGTTCAATGCAGACGAAACTGGGCTATTTTGGAAGAAAATGCCGAAGAGAACCTATATTACAAAGGAAGAAAAAGCACTACCAGGGCACAAGCCAATGAAAGATAGGCTTACTCTTTTGCTGTGTGGTAACGCAAGTGGAGATTTTAAGGTTAAGCCATTGTTGGTTTATCACTCCGACAATCCAAGGGTGTTCAAAAGGAACAATATTATGAAGAGTAAATTGCCTGTTATGTGGCGTGCTAATTCAAAGGCCTGGGTGACTCGGCAATTTTTTGTTGAGTGGGTGCATGAAGTTTTTGCACCAAGTGTGAAAGAATATTTGCAAGAAAAGAACTTGCCAATAAAATGCCTTCTCCTATTAGATAATGCTCCTGCTCACCCTCCAGGCTTGGAGGAGGATTTAGTCGAAGAATTCGACTTTATTCGGGTTAAATATCTGCCACCTAACACAACCGCTTTGCTACAACCAATGGATCAACAGGTCATTTCTAATTTCAAGAAATTGTACACTAAATCCTTGTTTCGGAAGTGTTTTGAAGTCACTAATGACACTCGGTTAACTTTGAAAGAATTTTGGAAAAATCATTTCCATATTCTTAATTGCGTTCATCTTATTGACAATGCATGGAACCAAGTGACATACCGTACCATGAATTCAGCATGGAGGAAACTCTGGCCCGACTGTGTACCAGAGCGAGATTTTGAGGGCTTTAATGAAGAAATTGTGGATGACATTGTTTCTATTGGACAAAGCATAGGCTTGGAGGTCGACAATGAGGATATTGAAGAGCTCGTGGAAGACCACAGTACCGAGCTTACTACAGAAGAGTTGGAGCACCTTCAAAATGAGCAACAAAGGATTTTGGCTGAGGATATGTCTTCGGGAGAGGAGGAAGGGAAGGAGGATATCCCAAGTTCAGTGATTAAAGAAATTTGTGCTAAGTGGGGGATGTGCAAGCTTTTGTTGAAAAATCTCATCCTGATACCATGGTAGCCAATAGGGCTGTACACCTTTTCAATGAAAATGTCATGTCTCATTTCCGTAAAATTCTGCAAAAAAGGCAGAAGCAACAGACAATGGATAAGTTTTTAATTAAAGATTTACCTGCCCAAAAGCGACAGAAAAGGGAAGCAACCCCCGAAGTTCCATTACCAGATGTTTTTATGGAAGGGGATTCCCCTTCTCGGCAGTAACTCCCGCTCTTCCTCCTCACACCTCCATCCACTTACGCCATCATATCGCAATCAAAAAGGTAAGTTTTCGTATGTTAAAATGACTTCTTTAATGTTTTTACTATTTATTGAGAGTTATATATGTGTTATTTACTGCTTGCCTAAAAACTAAATATCATTTATACTCTAATCTGTTATGTTACTAGCGAATCAACTGGGGATTGGAACGCATTAATCCATTTTACATTATTTGTAATGGGAAAAAATGATTTGGAGTCCGAACATATTGGTACTCGAACCTCTTTCTGGAACGGATTATGTTCGAGTACCAAGGTACCACTGTAATTACTGTCGCGGGTTATTTAAGATGGCGGCGGGACTCGATTCAATTACTTTTTCATTTCAGGTCTTAATTATAGAGTGTTATTTTAATGTAATTTTAAATAGTGTATGTTTATTATAATTAACAAATCTATATAGGAATAATATATATTAATTACTGGCTGTATTTAAAAAATAAAAAATGGGACAAAAATATAATAGAAAAAGATATGCTTATACAATACCAAAATGTTATACACCTATTTTACTTTTAATACAAGATTTATTTAAATAATAATTAAGATAAACAGCATAAATTGGTAATACAAAAAAAATTATATTATATATTATTTATTTATACATTTAAATATTATTCATTTCTATTATTCGTTTATACATTTTACATTATACAATGCTAAAATTTTATGTACATCTTGCATTGCAAGAATTGTAATTAGCGTGTGCAAAAAAAGTTAATTTTTTATTTTCTGGGTTAGGCATAAGGGGTGGCTTTCAGTGACTTGCAAACAGGACCTTTTAGATGCAGTATTCAACAAATGAACAACTTTTATTGATATATATATCAATAAATATCGTTCATTTGTTGGACACTCTATTCAAAAGGTCCTGTTTGCAAGTCAGTGAAAGCAACCCCTTATGCCTAACCCAGAAAATAAAAGGAATACAGAAAAATAGGTAATATAAAAAATGAATACGCGCATAGTTCATATGTGTTTTACAAGCGATTTTTTATATCGTCTATTGAAATGTGTACTATTGTACATGTGAGATTTCAGACAGGGTCCAAATACCTCGCAAAACCTAAGAGAAATAGAAAAATTTCTTTAGAAAAAGGACTGTGTAACATCAATATGTCGTGAAGGTACGAAATAAACAACGTAAGTCGCAGGTGTGACTCGATCATAGGTGTTAAATGTCAAACAGAAAGATTGAACTTCGACTTGGACGCTTGTATCAACGACAAAATTTATATAAAACGCAAAAACAGCATGGCCGGGGAGAAGAAAAAACAATCGCGTGATGGTCATAAAAATGTTTAGGTGACAGGTGAAAAAAATATTAGGATACAATATAAGAGAGGAAGTTTCAAAGTTCGATCAACATCGAAGCAGAGACACCATCTCTTTAGTCTGATCCTAGTAACATCCCTCCATTGGAGCGGCGAGGTGGTGTATAAATAAAACGAAGCGATTATTAGAATTAACCGCGTGTTGTATCTCGGCCGTTTGTAAGCGAAATTTTATGATTTCAAATTTAAATGATTACTTCGTGCAATGTAACGGCAGGATATATAAAGCAAATTAATGCAATTTTTATATTTTCACAGATATACAGTATATGCTTGACTACAGTTACATCCTCGTTTTCCTCGTTTTCTCTACTATCTAACAGAATAAAATACTCGTTGGTGTAATAAAAAATGAAATTTTTATATTTTCTGTAATTTGATTTGTAAATGCAAAAATTACACTTAAAAAACATCAACTCACTATAAATAATTTTATTTATTGACATCAGATTTGTTAAATTTTACGGGATTGTATTATTTTCAACCTCAGTATAGTAAAGCTTGTTTTTTCTAGCAAAAATAAAAGACTCGCTAGTCCTCAACTGTCAAAAAGAAGAAACTACTAATCGCTTTATTACAGTACTTTGTTTTCAAAAATTCCCTCTATCAGCTGAGAGTAAAATGGCTAACAAATTGTTTACTTCCACTTAGAGAAATGTGATGATGTCATAAAACTTTATAAAAACATTAAAAATACCAATGGAAAAATTTAAATTATTTCCGATCAAATTTCAGTTTTTTGGAAGTTATTCGCTTTAAAACAACGCGACTATAAGCGAAGAAGCACGCGCGCCGCCGCTGCGGCTATTTTTAGTAACAGCGACTGGCGGGAAATTTGAAAATTGGAATACGAGATCACTCGCGCCATAGTGCCGACTCGACACCAATAATTAAATAAAAATAACGGAACGCTTTATCTCTGTCTATATCTATCCTACCTTATGTGCCACGTCTGAACGGGAAGTGAAGGTCTCAAGTTTGATGAGTTGCGTTATTGGTCATCCAGTACGCATCCCAGCAGTATGCAAGAACCGATCGAAAATGTCAGTGTGATGGCTTCCACAGCAGGAATGATCTTTTCATGAAGGGATCATCGAAAAACTGAAGTAATAAAGAAGTCACGTGGAGTTGAGACAGGGTAGTGGCCATCTACTCAACTCCACGTTTTTATCTGTAGTAAGTAAAGCCCTGGATATAAAAGTAATGGCATGTAGTCTGTGAAGACTAAAGACGACAATCTACGCTCTGGATCTGAGATAAAATCCGGACAGGTTGATAACCCCAGCAATTATTCGAGGGGTGGATTATAGTTCATACTTTTCATCGCTTAATGAATGCAGTAAAACATGTAAATGCAATACAGTATATCTCAATATAATTACTTTTCCATACATAATTTCTAATTACAGCAACTTTAGAAACACAAAGTTTATATTCAATATTTTATGCAAATTTTTAGAACACGTATAAACGAGCAAGACCCGTAATTAAACAAAGCGCTAAATAACGTTGATCCTATATACAACAGTGGCTTTTATCTAGCATTTGACCAGAAAATGGCGGCCTGTTAACACGTGACACGTTCTCGACCAATCGTAGATAGCAATTGTTGATAAAATCCCTATCCGCGTCATATATACATTTTTACAGAGGCAACAATTACAATTAGTTTGTATTTGCTTTTTTAAATTTAAAGTTTAAATATGTAAATCTAGTTCAGCAGTCCAAGGTCCCCCTAAGGCTTCGGGCCCTTATGTGATGGCATACCTCGCATATCCCTATTTATGTCGCTGCCTACAAAATTTATAAAATATTTTCTTATTTTCCTATTTTTTATATCGATTATGTCAATTATTTTAATCTTTTCAGAACAATCAAAAAAGCAAATTTTCAAAATATTTTTACGTCGACACAAGCGCCCCTTACGTCTTCCGGAACAATTAAAAAATCGATTTGGTAAATATCGATTGCGCAGTCCACGTGGCGACTGTTTGTTAAAAGTTCGTAGACACGCGTTTTCTAGAAAAGAATTAATTTGCGATTTAATTGAAAAAATGGCGTACATGAAAACTTGCTGCTATTGTTTCAAAAACACTAAAGATGGATCCCTGGCCTGCGCTGTCTTTTATATGGTAAGTTTTATCCATTGTTTTCTACTTAATTGTTTTCTGTGACGTTTCACGCATGTTTATACATAAAAATAGTCATTATTTTAATTCATGCTTATTTTATATGTAGTTGCCTACATGATTACTGTGTCCGTTCAGTTTAAATTAGTGTTATCCTCTGTTATAAGGTGACTGTAAATTTTACGTTTTACCTTATTATTTTATGGTAAATTTTATAGTTTTAAATATCAAAAACTGGTATTTTATATTTCAAACGTAAGCATTTCATGTACCAAATGATGCTTTGAATAATAAATAGAACGCATTAGTACAATTAACATAAATAATTCTGCATTTAAACTTAATATTTATGTATATATTAATGCCGTGTTGTTTTGCGGAATATTCTGACGTACATCCTTAACACTTAATTAAGTGTATTGAATTAAATATAAAAGTAGGAAGCTAGTACGTCTTTGTGCATAATGTCTTTCTATCGTTACAAAATTGATTTTATAAGTGTTATCTAACTTTTGGCTTACCCGTGATGCTATTATATCACGTCATTAATTGTCCGAAAATTTTAGCAATATAAGCATCAACAAAAATTTATTTAAAATTTATTTTCGATTTTCTAAAAGGAAAAATTTTAAATTATTCATTTATGTCATACATTGACTGGTATTTACTTTAACGTTATAGTAGAAACTCGATTATCCCAGATGATTTTCAAATAAATTAATAAAAACGTGTAGCATCGTACACACCACAAAGTATAATATATAGAGACCAAACTCTCCACCTAACTGGAAATTAGTACGTCATCTGTCGATTGTAGCGCCGCGAAACTAGGTCGCGAATACGCAACATTACGAATTACGCATACATTATCCGAAAGATCCCGGGTCCCATTATTTATGCTCTTCCTAGACTGGCATGTCAATAAACTTAATATTTGTTTACATAAATGTATTCCTAAGTGTTATATATTTATTTATAAAAAGTTATTCACTATATTGTAGTTTATTTTCATTTAATATCGTTGTTTCTTTATAGGTTATTTGTATGATAAATACGGCTTTATACATGTACGCATTGAACAACAAGGAAGCTTTGCACTACACAACTGATATGTTTAACATGGAAAAACACTGTAAACAATTGATTACATTAGTCGACTCTTATTAATTTATATTAATTAAACTTTAATTTTAATTTCTAGCTGTAAGGAAGATGTATATGTGTTACTTGGCAGAAACAATAATTGTGTTCCTGTGCAGCGTTGCACTTGCAGTTGGTGTGAAACAAGTAAGTTGTGTTATTCGTTTTTACATTCAAAATTATTTCGACTACGCTATGTAAATAATGGGATTTTTTCCTCTGGTGTTATTCGAAGTAAGACGCATAACTACGTAATTTTACTGGCCTAAAGCAGCTAGGGAGACTGTAAAATTAGTCTGCTAACATTACAGAAAGATATTGCCAAAAGATCCACAGTGAGAGAACTAGAGGACCTACTTCTGAATGAAAACCGTATGAAACAGTTTGAAAATATCGCAAAGGCATGGAAATACAAACTGTATTAATCCCTAGTGTCTCCGTAACGGTACCCCGGTATTAATAAAACATTTAAAAAATTAATTTGTACCGTACACGGCTTTATTTTAGCAATACCCTTTCCAAATATTCTGTATAATATTTTACTGTATGCTTCTTAAACAACGTCTATTTATCAGATATCATGCAGAATACTAAAAAGAAAAATTGTTAAAACTAATGATAACTTCTTATGTCGTACAAAATTATAAATGGTGTCCCATGAGGAACCTTAGGAGTCGAGTTAATCTTTGTTTATTCTTTTACATGACGCTGTCTAAGGAGGAACCAATTAAGTTATTTTGATGGGGGAGGAAATTCTCAGGCTGAGAAGTTGCATTCAGAACTCTGTATGCAATTGGTGGTAAGTGTGAATCCATCCTGCAACTTTTTACCGATTGAGAGTCTCTCCCCACCATCAAAATAACTATATAACATGGCAATTTAATTAATTTAATCCATATGTTATGTCTAATCAGCAGAAAATATTTCTTTTGTGTAGGATAATCGCCACCTTTTTCTGCCTTGGATATGCTGCGTGTTCCTCGAGTGTTTCGGTTTAGTTGCCATCATGATTTTTATTATATATTCAATTATAGTTCGGGGAGTAAGTGATTATTCTTCATTGTTTAGTAAAATTAATTACTAATTGGTAAAATCTTATTTTAAACCTTTAAAATTTACAGTTTCAGCTTGTCTTTATACTTACGCTTTTCTTTGTGCTTACTGGATTTCTATTTCTGGTAAGTAGAAAGCTTCAGAGTTAAATGTACGGGGCTAGTTGTTGTCTGTTGTAACATGGCTCTATACGGAATATGATGTCATTTTACAGGTATACATGCTCCTGTGTGTTCTATCGCAGTATCAATTGCTGGCTAACGGTATACTTCCGGTGGCTTACAGAATCGCAAACAAATCAAGCAGCTACGATATAGAAAATGGAATTTCATACGTCACTCCAAGTTACGGAATGCCTCACGAAATCAGTCCGTACGGAATGCCCGTTGCTGTTGCCGTGTATCAAACCGATTCACACGATAAATCTATTTCAACTAATGCTTGAGCTGTGTGTAACGCATGCCAGTCGATAAATGCTTATGTGTAAAAAATGCGGCATTCGATACTGTAAAAAAAACAAAAAACTTACTTTTCTTGCGTGTGTGTAATTTCGATATTGCGCTACATTTGCTTGCCTTGAAATTTGCACAAAAGCGAGTGTGGCGCTAAAATGAAGTGTTTGAAACAGTGAATACTATGTAAAGTAATGGGCTTTACACGCGTTTGAAGTTTTGCAAGTCACGTGATTTTCTGATGACAATGGGTAGCGCTATATCGGGATTTGACTGTATATTGATTCATATATAGTAACAGTTAAAGGTTAAACAGAATGCACATCGGAACACGAAGAGATTATCGCACTTTTCTGACTTGTCTCGAGTTGTGTGTTGAGAGCGGCGAGTGAATGATCTTCCTCACGTCAATGACTTGGTATCACGTGATATTCTCAACACCTTGTTGTATACGATAATGTTAATGAATTGTAATATGTTGCTTTTGCTGTTATTTTATTAAAAATCAAAGCTTTTAAATCGACTTAATATTTTAATATTTATAAAATTTTAAAATATAATAAATATAAAAAATATGTGAATTATTTTTTAAAAACAATAAAATCTAAAACTTTCAGATTTTCTTTTATTTCTCTATAATTAATTCGAATTAATAATTGTTAAATCGATTGTTTAGAAAGACCAATAGGAATTGTTAATATATATTTTTTTGTCAGTGTCACGAGAAAAATTGAGAGTGGCTCAACAATCAATTAACCATTTTTTGTGTTTCCGATACTATTGTAAATACGTGTTAATTAACTCTATAACAATACGTTTTAGTTAGATTAATACTGTCGAGGCTGACCCTCACTAATCTCGTGGTCGGTAGAAGGGCGCGTGACTCGAAATCAGAACAAAATAAGGACCACCCCTCGCTTTTTCTGCTTCTCTTTTTTACTCTACGGTGTTTTCCCTTTGTTCCAATGGCCGAAATTTATTAACTTTGTCAAAAAAATACGGAAAACCCCTTCGTCCAGAAATACAGTAAAACCTGTTCAAAACGGAACTTTAATAAAATAGAAACCTGCCTAAAAAGGGAAGAATTCTTCGAAACGCGAAGGTTTTCGTGTTTTAAAAAAAAACCTGTTTAAAACGGAAACCTGTCAAACTGGAAAAAAGTATTCGTTACCGTGAGAGTCCGGTTTACGCAGGTTTTACTCTACCCAGCTGAGCTGAGTTGGAGTGCGTTGGAACAAAGCCTATTTTCGAAATTAAATTGGAACAGAAACCTGCCAAAACAGAAAAAATAATAATAATTCGATAGCGTGTCATTCCAGTTTATACAGGTTTTACTGTATTAGTTACAATAGAATTAAATTTTTATCGTTTGTGAACGTCGATAGAATTAAGTATTTCTTCTAATCGTTTGTCGACATTACGGGCAAAATACAAGGCGGTCCAAAAATCTTACAATTAATACATTTGCTTACATAATAAGACAATAATTTACTATTTGGTATTGTTAAGTGACTTTTGGGTATACTTATGTGTTTATATACATACAAATAAATTACCAATAGACTCGTTTATTGAGCTGAATTTTGGAATTTCTATACGTCAGCTTAAATTCGTGTTGAAAAGTTAATTATTGATTAACAATTATCGTGCCTATTGTAAAATGTTAAACAAGCGCATTGAAGTGTATTTTTATCGAACATTCCGAGGTATTTTGCTGTTTGTCACATACGCGAAATATTTATCTGTTCCTCCGCGTGCAAGAATTCTTATATCCAATTCTGAATACAAGAATTCTTGCACGTGGATGTGACTATTTTAGTATTACGTCAGCAGTTTATGGTGCGAGAATGCTGAGGATGGGGGAGGAAGGTCGAGTCTTTGATGATAAGGAGAGAACCCACGACCAACTGTCCGATAGTTTTATTCACTTGCCTCTGGCGGGTACTTTAATTTATTGTGTTTAATTAGAAGTTATTTTTTATATAACTTTCAATACATCTTAAGTAAGAGATTCCGTTCTATGATAATAGCATAGAACAAAAGCCGAGTTGGACGAACATGTATCTTTGTTATTATTAGTGTTATAATAATTGCTAATTTTACAGTGAAAGTTTTAATGGGGTTTTAATAAGTGAAGCATGGGAAATGGATCAATTATTTTACGATCAGCTTTAGAGCCGTATTCACAACCAAGAATCAACAGTTAGAAGTTAAGCAATAAGGCGTTTAGGTACTAGAAATGGATGATAATTGGCTAACTTCTAATACTAACTCTTGATACTTGGTTTAAATAAAGGGTGGCAAGTTTAGTTCTGTTAATTTTGAAAAATTTAAGAGAATTTGACAAAATAATCTTACGCAAATCAATTTTTAATAATCGTTTACATCGATATAAGCGCCTCTTACGTCTATAGAGCTAATTAACAAATCGATTACCTAAATATCAATCATAAGGCCCATTTGACGATTGTTCGCGCAAGTTTACAGTTTCGCACGTCTCGAGAAGTATTTTCTGATTTAATTCAAAAATGGCGTACATGAAAACTTGCTTTTATTTTAGTAACACTAAAGACGGATCCTTGGCCACTGCAATCTGTTACATGGTGAGTTTCACCCATCATTTATTAATTAAATAATAATTGAACCTCCCTATTTTAATTTCGTTCCTCTGTTGTAGTTGTTTTCTTTAAGTTTCTTGTATTATTTTGTTCCATTTTACGTTATTTCAATTAAATTTTAACTGTCAACGGTTGGAATTTCGCTCGAACCCTTTGTACATTTTGATGTAAGTACATAATGCTTTGCCATATACCAGGGGAAAAATGCTCCTTGAGGGATTAACTCTTTCCGCCCTGGAGGTTAGTGATATAAAGCAGAAAGAGATTATAATTGAATAGTTTTTATGGATTATTAAACTTCCCATTATGGGCACTAAGAGGGCCTCTTTTAGTAGGCCCATTATGGGTTCGGCCAGGCCCACAATGGGGCGACCGGGTGGTGAGGGACGGGGCCCGACATATCCGAACGGACCACCCCCCGAAAAATTCCTGGGATTATTCGACCCGTTCGGATTCGATCCCGGGTCCCCCAGAGCGGTAGGCTGCCACCTTTACCGCTCGGCCATCCGGCCGTCTATCACAGGGTTACAAGGGTTTGGGTGTTTACAAGTGTTACCCAATACTAAAATCACAACAGTGACGCGTTACACCTTCACCAGCCCCAGGCAAATTTGAAGTAAGGTGCTTCATGTACAGTGTTGATTTCAGATGTTTTTCTTCGGGAGAGTTTTTTAGGGAAAAATTTTCTTATAAAAGATTAGATTTGGGGTCCCCTTGGGGTTCATTAACATTTTTATTTGTTCAGTCACTCGGGCTGTACAGTGTCCTTTACGAATCTTAGGATAGGGCACTGCTCAATGTGGTTCACATTCTGAAGGGGATGTTGAATGATCATTCAACACCCCCTTCAGAATCTGTGATGCTTCTCTCACGCAGTACACTAACCTTCAGGATTAACATATTTTCAACCTGTCGTCGATAAACCACACATATTAAGTGTCTACACAAATAAAATTGAGTTTGTTTTCGTCGATCGAAGTGCCAAAAGTGCCTTAGTAGGAAGTTTTGGCACTATTTTTTACGGAAATGCTATGAAATATTATCATAGCAGAATTGGTTACATTTGGATTGCTAAATATTTCTTGAATAAGATTACTTGATATTTAAACATGGACAATACAACCGATTGTTGTCATATAGAGCGTGTTTATTAGCCATTATAGTATTACCATTAGTATTTAATTGTTACATCGTGCCATTATCGAGTGCAGTCGATTATCGAAACTCAAATATAACAAAAGTTTTGGCCATCATGAAATGGGAACTGACTGTAATTTTCAAATTACAGACCTATACATTCCCACTGTCCGTCTTCTGTTGTAGATAAATCCTTATGTATAATCGGAGACGAGTTGATAATAATAATAATAATCAGCGCAGAGCCCAAACGGTTAGAAGTTGAAAGTTGAAATTTGGTACACAGTTACAGGATGTCACGAGAACTCACGCTAAAAAGGATTTTTCGAAATTCCCCCCCCCACGGGGGAGAGGGACAGGATTAAGTCTTAACACTTCCATCGTTGATGGAAGTGTAAAGAGAAAGCGACGTGCAAGACGCAGATGCAGTTTTTTCGTTTTTGCGGGAAATCGAACATATTTTTAGACCTATCTAAAAATTTCGTAATTAGTCTGGAAACAGGGAGGACCTAATTCTTGCATTCTGTGAAAACGGGTAAGGTTGACTATAACGTAATAATCTTAATCTTCGCTATCGTTACTTTTGTCAGAGCAACGCCGGGCCTACCTGCTAGTATATATATATATTTATTTATTTATCTACAACAGAAGACGGACGGTGGGACGGTATATATATATATACCGGTTATTTATTATTATTTATTAATTCGGTATTATAGACTGAAACGTACTGTACGTTCACACAACGATCCTGTATTGTACTAACGGAAAAATGCGATCTGCCAAGGAGTGCCTCACGTGAGGACTTTCTATGAGTAAGAGGGCTCCTATTACGGGTACAACACGTACAGAAATCCGAGTTTGTGGGGTGCGAACCAGCGACCGACTATAATTTTAGGGATTTTTATCTATTGGGCCACAAATGGGATGGAATTTTAACAGGTTTTAGTTTTAGTAGACTGAAACTCGCCAGTGTGTAGATGTAGCAAATTAGAGTGACTAACCACAATCGATGAGTGATCGAAAGTAAATCGTGTTTGTATAAGTGTAGATCTACACATAATAACACAATAATATCGTCATATTGTTTCTCAAACGAAAAAAATCGGTTCAATATTTTTAATTTAAGAATTAATTTCTTATTGATAATACAGTCAACGAGCAACTATTTTTGTTACATCACCACAATGCTCTCAATTTTAGTAGTGTCTTGCCCCTGTACATCATACTTTTCCTGTTAACAACACAGTCGTGCCGCACGGTCGTCTATACAAGAGAAAATTTTCGAATTGAAATAAACGTAACTTCCGGTTTCCACCGGAAACTTTTATACAATTAATCGGAAACTCCTGTTCCTACGATTTCCATATCTGGTCTCGGTTTTTTGTCTATTTTACTTTTCTCTCGAGATTAAAGAAGGACAGATAGATAGATGTACTCCTTGAAGGAAAACCCAGAGAGGGCCCAAATTTAGATTTCGATATTATTACCACAGTAATGAGTTTATAAAAGATTGGTTCGGGTTCCCTATTGGTGGGGGATCTAGGCAATCTCCGTTTTTGCCCACATGGTAAAGTCCCTCTGGTAACAGCTGAATGCGGAATGACAATTTTAAGCGAACACTTGAACACAGTGAAAAATGATGAGCTTCATTACACGGATAAAGGATTAAAAACTATAAAAGGGGGACAACTCTTAGTGTTCACTGAAGTACGACTGAGATGCAGGGGTAAAACTCTGGATGCAGGCTGAGGATGAATGAGGGGCGAGGAGAAGAAAGTAAAGTAAACTACGATTCAACAGATAAAGTAGTCAATTTACAAATCTTATTAGTCAGTAATCTCTCTCCATTGTTTTTCGGATGAAACATTTTCAATGGGTTCTATAGCTAAAATATAGATCCTCTGTTTTTGGTCTGTTCGTCTGTCCTTCCTTAATCTCGACAACCGAATAACATAAATGAAAATTAAGAGAAAAATGAAAGCATTAGTGATATTACGCCCCGATTAACTAAACAAGAACGTAAAGACTGGACCGGAAGTCACGTTATTTCAATTCAAAAATTTAGTTGGTTTGTATTAGAAGTATGATTTACAGGGGCAAGACACTAAAATCGAGAATTTAAAAAATTGCAGCCAGCATTTTGAGGATTTTTAATTTTCCGTTGTTTTTCAGACTTTATTTTGATTTAACTTTTTTTTTAGTTTATTTGTGTGACGTATGTAAGCGTGTACAGTTACGTATTGACTGACGAAGAAACTGTGATTTCTGCAGCCGAAAGGATTAAGATTGGAGAAGATTGTGAGAAATTTTTCCAATTTTTAAAAGTTATTTTAGTAAAGTTACAATCAAACCTTAGTCATTAACTTTTAATTTCATTTTAATTTTTAGCTGTAAGGTCGATTTGCATATTCCATTTGGTAGTGACGGTGATTGCGTTCCTGTGCAGTTTTATTCTTGCGTATGGAGTGAAAAATGTAAGTCATTCGTTCGCATGTTTTGTGATGAAGTTTATACAGAATGCATATCCTGGCGGTAATTTTAAAATTTCCTATAAGTGTCCGGTTGTCTGCCTGTCCTTCCTTAATCTCGATAACGTAGTTAGATACGTGAAAATCGAGACCAGGCACGGGAAGCTTACAGACGAAAACCACGATTAACTACGTACCAACTTCCGGTCTAGAAGAAAATCACGTGGTTTTTTAAATTAAAATACGATTAAAATAAACTAATTGCTTGCCTAATGAGTAATTAAAGTTTATCTTTTGTATAGGATAAGCGCCATCTTTTTTTGCCTTGGATGTGTTGCGCGTGTCTCGAAAGTGTCTGCTTGTTTTCCTTCGTCATTTTCGTGTCCTATAGAATTTCCACTTCAAAAGTAAGTACATAATTCTCATTAGTGATGAGTTCATTCGATACACTCAACCACCCCTTTTTTTGTATGTTTTTAAACCTTAAATTAAAGCTAAATCGCCCAGGTAAATGTAAAACTCTCTTAATATGTATGACGTGTGAAGCGATTACAGCATCATTTTAGTGTTAAAATGTAGAAAAATTCATTCCAGTGCTTCGCACGACACCATTTACCAGTTTATAAATACTTATTTTAATTATTTATAAATTTATAGTTCGATGCTATATTAATACTTATCGTGGCGATTGTGCTGTTTATATTCATGTTCGTGGTGAGTATTTACAAAATTCAATAGTCTTTGTATTTATCTATGATTTAACGAAGGAATAAATGATGAATTTTGCCGTTTTACAGGTGTATATGCTGGTATGCGTTCTGTCACAATACCATTTGCTGGCTAACAGACTGGCACCTAAAACCTTTGTAATAGCTAACAGAGTCAATACCTACGAAATGGATTACAGAGTGGCAAACGTGACTCGAAATCACGGAGAAAATAATAAAGTCCATCCCTATTGAATGCTTTTTATTGCCACGTATTCCAAATAATTCTTCATTCATGTTTCACCCGCGAGCACATTTGTTACGAAATACAATAGTCTAAAGCTTTGTTAATGCTTTATAGTATATATGTAATTATACAATTGTTGATTTTTATTATTTTTAAACAATTATATTATGCTGTGTGTTGGTGAGTACGGTAAGATTTTGCAGTGTTTTCTAGATGATTAATGTACCCAAATGTTGGCACAAGAGAAAGAGCAGCAAGAGTGAGGCTTTCCCTCTGTTTTTTCAGTGTGCAGAGCGGTAACTAGTCTAAACTTTACCCCGTCCTTCTAGCGCTGAAACAATGCGTTAGAAAGGCTACATCATGACATTTTTGGCTGTTATAGGCTGCTACTCCCTCGCTTCACCCCGTACGTGTCATCACGATTCGGAATTTCAGACGGTTGAGTTGAAGAGTAGATAACACGTGTAGGTCTGTTCGTGTGTTATATGCTTATATATCGTTACTATAAATATAAAATCGTCATTATAAACCAGAAAATAAGAAATAAAATGTATCAGGATGCACACCAGAGCAGGAAGAAGTTCTCATATCTTTCTATATTTGCTCATTTGTTCGTGTTTATAGTGTTTATCAAAGTAATTTAAAATCACTTATAAAATAATTATGATATTATATAAATAAAAAGTTATTATTACTATTATAACATATGCAAATGTTTCATTTTTTTAATTACTTAAATTTCAGTATTATTCTTCATGGAATGTTAATTCTATGGATTGCAGTGACATTGTGAAATTGTACTTGCAACTGGGTCTGGTATTGCCTCACACCGGAGTCTTCCTCCGGTGTGAGGCATAACAGAGGCAAAGAGAAGAAAGTTCGGCCAAAGTCCAAAAAGAAGGATCTCTAAGTGGCACGAAGAGCTTATTTTAAGTAGAAACTCGCAACCTTCCAACACATGTCTAGTACAACATGTAACGTTTGGTAACCTTCATTGCATTACTTTATTTTCTACACCTAATTGATTTTATGAAATCCAAAATGGATCGTGCGCCTCAGTGGTCGAGTGGATAAACCACCGAATTTGTCGTGGGTTCGCTAGTCACGTGGAGTTTTCCCACAAAAGGTCTTGTCGGGAGGCATACCCTCGACAGATCGCTCACGTGACGCATTGCCATAAAAAGTAAATTAAATATTAAGATGTATTTATCGAAACTTTTCGCATTGAACGCTGCAATGATCATACATTATAGGCCAATTGAAAAATTCAGAACTTCCTAACTGTCACTTGTAAATAAACTTAAACAAACCAGTTTGAAATAACTGTTTTCATCGATATAGGCGCCCCCTTGCATCTGTAAAAGTAATTAAAAATTCGATATTCTAAACATCGATTTCACGTTCCACTTGATGATTGTTTACTAAAGTTTACAGTTACACATCTCTCGTGCTGAACTATTTCACGATTTAACCCAAAAATGGTGTACATGGAAAGATGCTGCAAGTTCAAAAACACCAAAGATGGATCTATGGCTTGTGCTGTTTTTTACATGGTACGTTTCATCTATTGCCTTGTATACAATTTCTCTCTGTTACGTGGTTTTGATATAGTATTATATAAACTAATGCCATTTTGTTTTGTAAACTTTTCCGGTGTATTATTTGAGTATTTAGTTATAATTTTGTGCATAAAATCTAGCTTAAATAAAGTTTGCAATGTTATATCCCTCAAGTTCCGTTTCATGACTCTGAGAGCCCCAGGATCGCATCTGAGCATAGAACCCGTAGAACTTTTCATAGTGATTTATTTCGGATACATGGAGTCCCGACTCTCTCAGTTTCACTTATTGTGAACCGAACACATAATGGGTGTTGTGGAAAGGCTCTCTTAATGCCCACGGGCGAGTCAAAAATTGGAAAAATAACTTCAGTCTCTAGTGGAATTGGTCCTAAATCCAGTGACGCGTTATAGCTTCATGGGGCCCAGGCGAATTTTAATTAGGGAGCCTGTCTAGTGCTAACTTCAGACGTTTTTCTCCGAGGGAACATTTTGGGGAAATATTTTCTTACAGTAGATTGGTTTGAAGCCCTCGGATGGTGGAGACACGAGAAATTGCCGTTTTTGCTCATAGGATAACGCGCTACTGCCTAAATCGAGCATCCAAAATATCGGACGATTCTCGAGGCCACTGATAAGCAATACAGTTTAATATCGTATGTGTATGTACTGTGCTGTAGACGCCCATTGTAATCCGTTTCTGTACGTACATATCTAAATGCAGTAAAATACAGTGTAATGCATTAATTAATTAAGGTATTTTATGAACAAAGATTTACAGACACGCGCGAGTATAAACCATATTGAAAGGGCGCAAAACGTGTGCTGAGGGGAGGGAGTGTTTACAATCTTCGTGCTGAAACTGATTTTATTTATTATTAATTCAATTTAAACCTTATAAAATTAATATTCGAATGATAATACTAGCCTTAAACTCCTCAAAATGCGAGTTTTGTCTTCTTCCGACTCATAGGTAAACATGAACAAACTAACCAGTCGTACAGAGCGTGTTTATTGCCCATTACAATATTAAATTTAACAGTTCTGCTGTACCCGCCACTAGCTAGCACAATCAATTGTTAAAACTCGAAAATTATTTTAATTTAATGTATTTCTGCTATGTAGGGATGATCTGCCGAGAAGGGGTGCCTCCCGAGAACATTTTTATAGAAAATTGGCCCGTATTTGGGTACTAGACACGTGACGAAAACCCGAAAAACTCCACTCATTAGCCTGTCGTCCGGCACTCTCATAAAGCATTAATTTTCCATTATATTTTAGATCTTATTTTGATAAAACTTCTTTCTTTACAGCTTATGTGTTTAACGTATACAAGTTTATACGGTTACATATTGAGTGACGAAGAAGCTTTGATTTCGGCAGCTGAAATGATTAAGATTGGAGAAGATTGTAAGAAAAATGATTCTAACTCTTTAAAGTTATTTTAGTAAATAAGTAACCACACTAAATTATAATTACTTCATTTAATTTTAATTTTTAGCTGCAAAGACTATCTTCATATGCCATTTGACAGAAACAGTAATTGTCTTCTTGTGCAGTCTTTTGCTTGCATGTGGAGTGAAAAATGTAAGTCATTCATTTGCAATTTTAAGTGTTTCTGCATTTTTCCTAATTTTTATAGAATTTAGAAACGTTTTAGAAAGTTTCATAAAAAAAAATGTAAATGCTAATAACGAATAAAATCTTCATTAAGTCCGACCCTACTAGAGATACACGTAACTCTTTGTATCTCCCCTTCCCTTTGACCTTTAACCACCAAAATTTAACAGCACCAATCCCCCTAATATACAAACCTCCCTGCAAAATTTCAAAATTTTTCGACAAAAGGCACAGGAGTTATTAAGCTTCAAATCTGATGCACAGATTCCTCCCTTCTACTACCATTTACAACATACAGTGGAAAAATCACAACTTTTCCTGGTCTTGAGTTCAAAAATACAAAAATTTTGGGTGTTATACAATCCCTGTTTTATATAACAGCCGGGAAAGTAAAAAAAATAAACAAACAAACAAAGGCCGACGAAACAGCATTAAATCAATAGAGGACACTATAGGATGGTTGTTATGTGTATGACCTTGTGTTAATTTGTCCGCCCTGGAAAAGTTGTAAGCCTACAAGTATTTTCCTCAAAATATAAGTAGTTTTTTAATGATAAAATATCATAACATACAGCGCCATACACACGTAGTTTTAAATGTTGCCGGGAAAGTTAAGCAACTCGTTGTTGGATTTATATTTTTATTTGATTTTATGACGTCAAATTTGAACCATCGTAAAAGTCGTTTTTTTATTTTATTTAAATGTACAGTCAAACCTTTAAACAGCGACCACCGATGGTACCGTAACACACGGAGGTGGCCACGGTTTGTAGGTTATTTTGCATGCATTTTAAAAATAAATATTCCCGAAAGATGGCCACCGTTTAGACGTGGCCGTCGGTGAGAGGTTCCACTGTATTTACTTCTCTTTATTTAATGCAAATTTTTTTCGCTTAACGAGTAAAAATATTTATTTATTTATTTATTTTTGTGCAGAATCAACGCCGCCATTTTTTACCTTGGATATGCTGCGTGTGCCTGGAATGTTTGTGTTTATTTGCATTCTTCATTTTCATGATCTACACAATTTTAACTACAGGAGTAAGTATTTTTTATCGAGAGGTGGCTTCATTCTAACGAAAATAATCGATAATTCGAGTGATTTATTGGTCTTTTTTTCCTTCGTTTAAACCTTAAAATGTGGCGAGGTTACAAAATTTAAAATTTGGAAACTAATTATCTTTTTTGGGCCATTTCGAGAAACACTGTTATACTGTCAGGCGCTATACAGATGAGTCAAAAGTCTATTGAACCCCTTCAATTCGAAAGTAGGCTACTTAATATATAATTCTGTCAACGTAGTTATGTAGGAAGCGGTGTATGGAGATTAGGAAGATTTTTTGTTGGCCCCGAAAATGGTTTTCAAGGTCACTTACATTGTAACTACGAGGACAAATAAAGTAAAAGTCCAATAACAGTCAAAGTATACAGTAAAATCTGCATAAACTGGAATGCAATTTTTTCCGTTTAGGCAGGTTTCCGTTTTATCCACTCTGGACAGGTTTTAATGTTGTTTAAAACTGTTTTCTGAATTCTTCAACCCCCTTTATTGGACGTGTGACGTACGGTGCGATTACAGCATCATTTTAGTGTTAAATAACAGAATATTCGGGTGAAACCATCTAAATAATGTTATTTACCAGTTCATAAATGCTTATTTTAATTATTTCTATTTTATAGTTCGATGCCGTATTATTACTTATTGCTGTGATTGTGCTGACTGTATTTATATTTGAGGTGAGTACAAACAATAGAAGAAGGTGTCAATGCTTCTTGAAGAAATTAATAATCAATTTTACGTCGAATTACAGATATACATGCTGATGTGTGTTTCATCACAATACCAATTGCTAGCCGATAGATCGTCACCTGGTAATTATACAACTGGCACAATCAATGCGTACGAAATGGATCCGAACGTGGCAAATTTGTCTCGTTTTCAAATGCCTAATGAAGCCTTTACGTATTGAACGTTTTCTTCTGTTACAATACACCCTCCTCTTACAAATTTAACTCTGTTTTTACGTATTATTAATTAATATTCTTCAAATCAGCTTCAAGATCCTTTACAAACGTTCGAATAACTTTATATTTTGTTTTTAAAGAATTTATATACAATTGTATTGTATCATCACAATTTGGTACTTGAAATTTATAAATGACATGTGAGTAATTACTGAATTTTTATGTTTTAAATATAGCGGAGAAAGGAAATGTGTTAAATGATTCAATGGTTTATCACCATTACTCTTTCTTGGGTGTGTCAGTGATGTTATTTTTAATGCTTTTACACCATAAAATCGAACATGAGTTTATCATTAATGTTTATAAATTAAATATTAATATATGTATATTAGAATACCTATCAGGATGCCCATCACAGCATAAAGACATTCTTATATTTTTCTATTAATATAACGTACTGTAACAGCTTTTTTAGCTGAAGCTTATTTAAGTGAATTAATGTTTTGGTGTTTGTATTTATTGTCGAATATATTATTCATTCTAAAGTTGATAATAGAAAATAAATGTAAAGTGAGTTTTTATTATATATTTAAAATAATAATTTGCTTGTTTCTTTTTAATAATGCTGTTTAAATTTTGTTCGAATTGTTAAATTGTTTGAGTAGGGGTGTCCCAAATTTATTTGTATTCCAGACGTTCTAGTGTTTATGAACCGCATATTGTGTCTAAAATCAGATGTTTCTTTTAAAACATCGAGGAGAAAACGGAATTGATGAAAATAACCTAACAATTATGAGCCATATTGGGCACATCTGCCTTAATTTTTTGACGTCTCCGTTTATATTCATTACTTCTTCTACCATATCTAATTTCTTCCACGTGGTCTCACGAAATACTATATATTAAATTTACTGAAAAATCTTAAAATAAAACTCTTTATTTTCTACATTTTCCATTTTTAAAGTGTACTAAATATTCCTACAAGAAATCAGATGCACCAACGACGTACGATGGAATTTTCTGCAACTACAATTGGCTAGCAGGAATTGTTGACATCACAAAAATAACTTTTATATTATTAATGATGATAAATAAATAAAATTGTGTATGGCGCCATCTGTTATGAAATTTTATTATTAAAACTTTCCATACTTTTAATTATTATAAAATGACATAACGCATAATTTTGAGGAGAGAGATAAGTGTTACAAGGAAAAACAACAATGCTAACAACAAGTAAAAGCAACAGAAGTTAAATTATATAATAATCTATTTTAAGAATTAAAAAATTAAATAATAAGGCATATTTCAAGAAAACTTTAACAAACGTTACGTAACGCTAGGGTCACAACTATTGGGTAACAGATGGTTTCTGAAGTGATGCGTAGAGAACCGTACTACTTTATACACCTAATTAATAAAATAATGTAGGGTTTTGTACCGCATGCTGCGTATTATTCCTTAGTACAATTAAGAGTGTTAGTCGAGAATATGCGTTACGTAATTTACGGGTGGGTATGTTAACTAAGAATTACATAATTTTTGGACGATCCTTCATTATGCAAACATTTCTCAGGTATTTTAAAAAAATTTTTTAATATTTTATGATACAGAATGAAAGTTTTTGAGTTCAGTTGTGAACCGGAAATATGAAGTTGAAATATTTAAATTCGATCTAAACATCATTTGCATATAAACAAGTGAATTCGAAATATTTGTTTACATCGCTATGGGCGCCCCTTACGTCTGTATAATCAATTAGAAAATCGATAAACTGAACATCAATTTGATCCCCCACATTGTGATTGTTCGCTGAAGTTCACAGTTACAGAACTCTCGCGAGGAACTATTTTACGATTTAATTCAAAAATGGTATACATTGACACGTTTGTCTTTTATTTTAAAAACACTAAAGATGGATCCTTAGCTACTGCAGTCTTTTATATGGTACGTTTTTTTTATTATCTTCTACAGAAATTTTCTCTGTGTCGTGATTAGTATTATATGAACCACCTGACTTCATCTAATTCATATTTTATATTTATTAATCTAGTAATAATTGAACCGATTCATTTTAATTTTGTTCTTCTATATGTGTTTTCTTTAAACTTTATACATTAAGTTAATTTATTCCGTTTTATGCAATACGAATTTAATTTTAACTGTCAACAGACAGTACCTAATGACACTTCGTATAGTTAAAAAGAAAGAAGTGATTGAATAAGGCAATGCAACACGAGTGCAACCTGCCAGGGGGGTGCCATTCTGGAGGACCGTCAGTGGAAAACTTGCTCCCATTTAAATGGGAAACATGCCGGGGTACTTGGAGCACGTCTCCTACCTTTTCGTCTCGGTTGCTCTTTTCCTAACTCCAATAGGGCCCCAAACAACAGAAAATTCGTGACTTCTAGCTTATTCTGCAAATATAAACGATATTTGTCCATTGACCTATGCAACTTCGTGGTATGTTGGCCAAAATCTCATTTTTTGTTTTCAAGGCTAAGTTTGCCCCCAGTGCAACTAGAGTTACCTTCTGGAAGTACCGACGTTGAATCATAGAATTTGAAGCTTCTTGCCTAATGGACGATGCTCCTTTTCATAATCTACAGGCGCCAAAGAAAACTAGACACTTGAAGTAAATTCGGAAAACTCCACAGAACATTGGTGAGGTGCGAACCCACGATCAGCTACCAGTGTTTAGTAATTTTGTTCAACTGACAAATACTACAGAGAATATTTTTATAGTATCACAGATAACTCTGGGTTTAAAAGTTATCTAAATATAAATATTTATGTTACAGTCAGAACTCGTTTTTAGTTAGAACGCGTTTTAACTAGTTGAAACTAGTTTATACTGAATGTCTTTGTTAAAAACCCGTTTTGTCTAGTTAAAACTAGAATTTACTGCTAGTCAAAAATGAATTTGAGTTAAAACTAGTTGAAGTGATAAGTACAATGTTACATTACTCTAAGTGTGGTAATCTCCAGCTTAGAAATTTTCGTCATAAATCGAGTTGTTCCTAAATCGAACATTCAAAATAACGGTGATTATAGGGAATGGTTTTCAAGGCCGCCTAAAAACAAATATCGCATCAATTATTGTGTGTACACATCATTATAAAATATAGCCAGTCTGTTTACGTGTACTCACGTCAAACTAACATTTAATATTTTAATTAATGAGTATCGCATTCTATTAATGAAGATCCAGAAGGCACGCAATTCCTCATTCAGGTTATAAGGAATCAAAAATCCTCAGGAGGGCAAAATGACACGTGCCCAACTTTATAGGCAAATAGGTCAAAAATCTGTTTCAAACATCTTAATTTATTTATTTTATTATATATATTTATATACACTGTAAAACAAATAAACTCCGAAACTTCACCTAGCCAGGTGGTTGGTGGGGCGCGAACCTGCGACCAAGTGTTTAGTGCTTTTATCAATGGATAAAAGTGTAATAATTGGCCACCGGTGTGCCTTATTATTAATTATATTACATGAACTTTTGATCTGGACCAAAATCTCGTGATTTTTTGAGTAAAAATGGCAGGCCAGCATTGAGAAGATGTCAAAATAAAAATAATTGGTCGTTTTAAATTTTATTATGATTTAATTTCTATTTTTATAGGTTATGTGTGTGGCGATTGTAAGTGTACACATTTACTTATTGAACGACGAAGAAGCTTTGACTTCGTCAGCTGAAGAGTTTAGAATTAGTGAAAAATGTAAGAAAGTATTTTCATTGTTTCTTTAACTGTTCTATAAATAATCACAATTACTCATTAATTTATTATTTTAATTTCAAATTTTCAGCTGCAAGAGCGTTGTCCATATGTCACTTGACAGAAGCAATTATTGTGTTGTTATGTAGTATAATCCTTCTATATGGAGTGAAAGAAGCAAGTAGAATATTCACTTTATAAGTTTATATTTTTTTTTATATTTCTCACTATTGTCCTTAGTGTACTGCAGATAAAATCACTGCACGCGTTCGTACTTAGTGAATGCCTGATGACGTACCCAGAAATGATTCCACGTCACATATTACAAGCATTCACTCCCCCATTAAAAAACATGGCACCGCAAACTCGATTTTAGTTTTTTTATCTTTAAGGCTAGATCAACATAAATGGCCGCCCCAATTAACTAGAAACTACTGTGTTTTGTACACAAGCATTGTATGAAACACAGTAATGTACATTAAACATGACAATTTAATTTCTTTTATCTGCACTTTTTTGTATAATGAGTAAAAATATTATTATTATTATTTATATAGAATAAACGCCGCCTTTTCTTGCCTTGGATGTGTTTCGTGTTTATGGAATTGTTGTATTCATTTGCCTTCCTGATTTTCATGGTATATTTACTTTTAAAGATTGGAGTAAGTATATAAATTTTATTAGTGATGAGTTTATTTGAACGAAAAATAATCGATCTTTCTATTCATTCATTCATACCATTTTTTTGTGGGTTTAAACCATAAATCGCCCACGAAAATACGAAAATCTCTTTACCTGCAACCGAAATTTCGAATATTTTCGCCCACAACGGATCGATTTTTCTCTTTTCGGGAAATATTTTAGTGCACTTGACATCATCACGCGCTTTAACAAACTATTGTTTATTACAGCGCGTGATGTGTCTCGACTAGTCTCACTGGTAGAATTAATAACACTTTTAGCCTTGAAGCATACTTAAAATCAAAATTAAAGCGCTGTATTTAAATACAATTAAGAATAAATAAGTATTATTAAGCCTTTGACGCCTTATTATTACGGCATTAATCTGGTGTTAAACGACTGATAAGTGGCTGAGACAAAAAATGATCCAAATGATCACCCGTGTATGAGAAATCATTCAAATGAAACCATCAAAACAGTATTATCTGTCAATTTATAAAAGCTTATTTATAATTTACAGTTCGAAGTGGCGTTGACAATTGTTGCTATAATTGTACTATTCGTGTTTCTTTCCGTGGTAAGTATTTACAATTCGATAATTTATGAAAGATGCCAATGATCTATGAAGAAATAAATAACGAATTTCATGACGTTTTACAGGGATATATGCTGATTTGTGTTCTATCGCAATATAAACTGCTGGCTAGTCAATCTCTACGTAATACATGTATGGCAAGTAACACAACTGATACATTGGTAACAAATCACGTGGCTCGAAATCGTGGAGAAAATAATAAAGTTCATCCCAATTGAATGCCTTTTATTGTCACCTGTTTCAAATAATTGTCCATTCGTGTTTCACTTGTGAGCACTTATACATACGAATTGGTGTTTTTGATGTAAGACAAAGTGCGGTTTACAGCTTTGGAAATGCCTGACTATGAATTAAATTCTATAATACATATTTACACAATTGTTAAATTTTAAAATAGTTATGTGTTGTCACAATTTAGAATGTCATACAGTTTAAAAGAATTGAAGATTATAAGTAACGTGTTTGTTTTAACACATCCCAAGAAGGGAGTTTATAAAATAATAAATTTTTAATAACTTGTTTAAATATAAAACTATTAAATAAGTCTTTCATAGACTAGCTTTGAATCTTTCAGATTGTTCAAGGATTCAATACTTTGATTACTCTTTCTTGGATGTGCCAGTGTTTTCTTTATTGTTATTTTTTGATGTTTTACATTAAAGTATATAATTAAAACTGATTTTATCGTTAATACTTAATAACCAGATAATAATACAGTATATGCATTTATGTAACCCCAGGAAAATTACCAGAGCTCGCCACTTCCTTTTAATGAACTTTGCCGCCATTTTTCATTAACTGTGACAAGAATTTTAAAAAAAATTGCGTGTGGCGCAATCTGTTACGAGTTTTTATTATAAAAACATTTTATATTATTAATTATTGTAAAATGACAAAACGCTCGATTTTGACGGTGTAGATGAATTTTATAGAATATTTTAAATGCTAATGGCCAGTAAAATCATCATTAAGTCCGACCTCACTCGAGATATGGCATGGTCTCCATCTATCTTTCTGCCTCACATACATGTAAAATACATGATTACATAATATGATCGATATGTCCACTATGACATACTATATTCAATATGTAGGTCTATGTTGTGGAGAGGTTCTTTCCACTCGTGTCAGACACGAAATGTTTGCAATACGAAGTCAAAGACCTCCTGTCGTATGATTGGTGTTAATCTTCTGTTAAAATAGTAAGTGTTCAACACATCTGTGTACTGTGTACATAAGTTGCAAGTGTATTTATATGAATATCGTTGAACTTTAAGGTGCACAAATCATTTCACATTTCATTGTATATCAATTAAGATTTCATATCAGTGGTTTAATTTCTAATTTAAAAGTTCTCGTAATCAAATTGTTTTTTCGTATCACTCGTTTGCTGAGGTAAAAACACATTAAAATATTAAAACCATCAAACAATGGTAGTTCGTTCACACTAACGGGTTGGCTTTGCGGAGTCACCCGGTTTTTCTCACCTAAATAAGAACCAGTTTTCCACAGAAAGTACCCGTATGTTAAATTGCCGTATCAAACCAAACCAAACCAAAGCGTTACAACTATTTTGTTTTTAAAATAAATTATAAATTAAAGCTATTTTTAATTCTTTTGTCTAATTTGTTCTTCTCGAATTCTGCTCTGAAATTTTTGTGGACCCCTTTCTTATTCAGCACGATTGAAACGTTTTATCGTGTATTCAATTGCCAGATACAAAAATTTATGCACCAGAAACAAGAGAAACTGGATCAATATTGTTATATTATCGATTAGAAGTAATCGTGACCTATCACATATCCCCATTCAATTCTCTTCTGCTACTCTTCACAGTTAGCAATTTTAGCGGGGGATGCTACCAAAAAACTTAAGCGACGAGTTGCCTAACTTTTCCGGCAAAAAAGTTAAAACTGTGCGTGGCGCTATCTTTTACGAGATTTTACTTTAAAAACTTTTGATGTTATTAATTATTATCAAATAGTTAGTAGAAATAAGTTTGTAAAATTTGTAAATGTAAGGGTCGCAAAAACGCGTAGAAGTGGTGAATAATTATAAAGTTCCAAAGTCGGATATTTCGAGAGTCAACTCGGGTCAGGAACACGTGTTGGTGATGCAGACCAGACACGAAGGAGACTTTCTTAAAACTTATCCTAAAACAAACGTGACTCGATGACGAACGACCGAGGGGATGTCAACCAAGAGAGGAGCTTTGTCCAGGTGCTCGCGTACGAGTGTCAGAAAACGGGAAACAAAGGGGGTTAAATGGCCACAAAAACGTCTGGCAGACGCCAGACGTTTCTGTGGCCATTTAACCCCCTTCAGAACAAAAGTCGCTCTGCTTCAGGACAAAACGTCAGAGAGAGGGCCATAACGGCGGAAAATACGAGCACGAGCTTCAAAGGCTCCGTCAACACCTCTCGGAACTCTCCCGACCCAGATCGGTTTCGGGTTTCGCATAGAAACAAAGAAATGACCAATCGGGGTAAGGGAGAGGATGAACAGGACCAATCAAAAGGGTGAGATTCGGGGGGAAAGTCTTATAAAAGTCCCGAGTCGCAAGTTCAAGTGGTTCGATCCTCCTTCGGTCATTCTTGGAAGAAGTGCGGCGGTTCTCCTCCAGACAGGCGGTTCCTCTCCAGTCGAGTCTGCACCAGTCAAGACTGTACGAAGATCCCGGAAAAAGGATTGCCGTCTACAGAGGCCGACAGAACTCCTCCTCCTCTACAATGGGACCACATCCCTTCATTCATCAGCGCCACAAGAAGACTGTCTCTCCGAAAACGACCTAGGAAGCCCGGAACGTTCCCAACGTCACCATACCTACATTGCCCTAACGATCTAGATCGTGTTGTACCTCAATAATATGTAAGTTAACTTAGTAGTTAGAATAAACGGTTTTGTGTAAGACACTTGTCATGTTTGTCTCCTACCGCCACCACCCACATACGATTCCGTCCCTAGGTTTTCCTGACGCGTGATTAACTGTTTTCCCCTGGAAGTCGGCGACCTTACATAAATGCTAATAACGAGTAAAATCCTCATTAAGTCCAACTCAAACTTGAGATTCGAAACGTGACCACCTCTATCCTCCCGACTTTTAACCACCAAAATTTAATAGCATCAATGTTCCTAATGTAACTAACCTCCTGGCAAAATTTCACAAAACTTCGACAAAAGGAACAGGAGTTATTAAGCTTCAAAGAGGGTGAACAAAATTAATTAATTATTATGTCTTTTTGTCCTTTTTAACTCTATTTAAAATTTATTTTGTATACTAGTACTTTCTATATATTAACAGGACTTATTACACTGGAAATTATGGATGCAGATATTTAGTCTTACAGATCAAAAATAATGTTCTTTATTTAGTTCACCTGTTTAAATACAGGTGAACTAAATAAAGAACATAATTTCCAGTGTAATAAGTCCTGTTAATATATAGAAAGTACTAGTATACAAAATAAATTTTAAATAGGGTAAACAAAAGTTTGCCCCTTACACACTAACATTCATACATACAGGAAAAAAAACCCCAAAATCAGTGTTCGAGCGACGAGGGCGCCCCTTACGTCTTTATAATCAATTGAAAAATCGATTTTCCGAGTGTCGATTACACGAACCATTTATTGATTGTTCGTTTATAAAGTTCGTAGTTACAGATTTTCTGGGAGAAAATAATTTTAGGATTTAATTGGAAAATGGTTTGCATTAAAACGTGCTGCTTTTGCTTTAAAAACACTAAAGATGGATCCTTGGCCTGTGCCGTGTTTTATATGGTATGTATGGTCCAATAAGTTGGCCTCAAGTTTTCTGTGACCTAGTTATAATTTAATTTTTACTTAAATTTATTTTATTTGTACTTATATACGTAATGTTTGAGCCGATACATTTTAACTTTATGTCGTTTCTGAGGTTTACTTAAATTTGTGTCTTGCAAACTTCAATTTAGAATATTTTTGAGTGATATTCATTAATGGTTCTTTGTATTAGCTGTAATATGCAATTGTGCATTAGTCAATTTATGGGTTTTCTTCACGTCTTTAACACCTAAATAGAGCCATTCTCATAGAATAAAAAGCCGATTCGACAGGCATCGCTTACGATTAGTGTTTCCGTATACAAGTACGCAAACACTATCCTGTGTGAAAAGAACATTATGAATAAAGGTAGGTTCCAAGCAGCAAATAATATTTCTGTTTGAGAAATATGACATTTGACATCTAGGAACTAAAATGTGTGCAATTATGAAATTCGTAACCTATATGACTTTTAGTGTCCGGATGTCCTAGTTTTAGTCAACTGTCTAATGAACATAGAGATACATATAACAGAAAAAATATAAAGTCGTATGATGAGGCTCGTGTTTCCGATTTTCTGTTCGGGAGATTTTAAATATCTCATTTGCGTCATAAATCGACGAATATTTTACTGCTATTGTGCATCATTACGTAATTGTTCTAGAGAACATCAAGAACAGAGAGTAATAGCCCTTAGTAAACAGCAAGAAATAGCGTTTATCTTGCAGCATACAACAATAGATTAGAAAGAAAAATGTACAGAAACCCTAAAGTAGTGTTTTACTCGGGTATTAAAATTGCGCGCGGCGGCGCCATCTGGTATGATATTTTATTTTAAAGACTTTTTATATTATATTTTATAATATAATAATTAATAATGGCGAAAGCTTGATTTTTATGGTAGAGACAAGTTTTATTAAAAATTGTAATGATAATAGACAGCAAAATCTTCATTAAGTCCGACCCCACTCGATATATCACACGTGACCTGTGTATTTTTTCACCCCTTGACGTGAAAAACCAGGCAAACTTCACGTGGCTAGCTTCGAACCCATGACCAGATAATAGGGTTCAGCAGTTTTATCCACTCGATAATCGATAAATAAATGAACGTGTGGCGCGATGTGACGCCACAAACGAAAGTAAACAATTGAAGAATAATATGCTTGGTGGCGCCACACAGCGGCGGCTGGAGGAATTAACACTGTGTGAATTAAGACAGAAGTTATTTGTTGTGCTATAATAAGTAATGAATAATTCACGCAGTACAGAATGACGAAGTACAGAGTTCTGCTGTGTAAAAAAGTAGTGAGGTAAATCTTTAGTTTTTCCTCCTTGAGATGAAAAAAATACGCAGAAATGCAATTCAAGCAATCAATTTGCTTACTATTGTTAAATGACTTTCCTGAATCATCAATTCACTCAATCATTCATCTCTCGTCTTTGGCTCTTAAGGTCCGCCAGTGGACCATAAGAGGGGGGTAAAATTACTGAATAATGATAGTCGGTCGTGGGTTCGTGCATGATTAACAAGTTGGCTACAAAAAGTTCTCTGGGTTTTCTACGTGTCTAACACCTAAAAAGGGCAATTTATTATCATACAGTCCTTTTGGGAGGGATCTCTTTGCAAATCTCCCAGGTGTTGTGTCGCACTATCCGATAATTGATGGGTTGCTGATATAAACTATGATATACCGACAAATGAAGGAGCTTAACCTATTATAAAGTGGGATAAGTTACTCACTTCTCCACGTGCATGGGGCACAGCATGGCCAAGTGCTAATAAAACCCAGCCGACTAACCAAGCAAATTTCTCAATTCTAAGAAGTTTTATTAATTTTTCGCTAGATTTTACAACTAATTTTAATTTAATCTCCTGTTTTTTTATAGGTTGTGTGTTTGATGAATGCAACTTTATGCGTTTATGTATTGAACAACGACGAAGTTATGCACACTGCTGCTCAAAAGATTAAAATTGGAGAAGACTGTAAGAAATAATTTAATTGTTTCTAGTTACATGAAGTAGTCACACTTAACCATTAAGTTTTTATTTTGTTGAAATGCTTAGATGCAAGGATTGCGTACATATCCTCGTTGACAGAAACCATAATTATGTTCGTGAGTAGTGTTTTACTTGCAATCGGAGTGAGAAAAGTAAGTTCAATTTTTTAATTACGTTTTTATTCTTACACAAGCTTTGATAGGATATAATGTAAAAACTCTCATAAATCTATCATTTACAAAAATTACGGACAGTACAGCAAAGTTCTGCTGAAAGTGATTTCAGCAGGGTGTTTCTTATAAATAAATAACGACTAACCCGTTACAAAGCTATACATCCACCAAAGCCGAATTATCGGGCTAGAGTCGGCTATAATAAATAAATAATTAATATGACAATTTGGCACTAGAGCTTGGCGATGTGTCCCCAGCCGGCATTGTAATGCTGTCGATGGTCGTCGTGTTAGCTTATATATACTGGAGGAGGAGATCGGACCGAAGGTCCGAGGTAACGTGTCTGCACGGATAGCAGAAGTTGCTGGTTCGAGTCCTGCTTCGGGCCGATTTCTTTTCCTCCAGTTCCAAATTATTAAAATTATTTATTTAATTTAATTATATATTAAGTTTAGTAAGAGATGGCGCCTAACGCCAAGCTCTAGTGCCAAATTGTCATATTAATTATTTATTTATTATAGCCGACTCTAGCCCGATAATTCGGCTTTGGTGGATGTATAGGGTGTTTCTTATACATTCTATGGACATAAATTCGGTTATGCATATATTTTTTAATTTAATACGTAAAAATATATCTTTTGTATAGGATAATCGTTACCTCTTCTTACCTTGGATGTGTTGCGCGGGTCTCGAATGTTTTGGCTTAATTGTCCTCATACTTTTAATTGTGTATTTTGTTATGATTTCAAGTGTAAGTGCATAATCTTTATTTTTAAATTAATTTATTTGCCAATTGTTCGAAATAATTTTAATTATTTCTTATTTACAGTTGTATCCCGTCTTTGTAATTATTCTTTTGATTTTGCTGTTCGGAATCTCATTTGTTGTGAGTCTTTACATTTTTCACATTTATAACACATAATATTTCAATGAGTCTATGAAATAATAAATAATAAATTTTTGTTTTGTTTTACAGCTCTACATGCTGTTGTGTGTTTCGTCACAATACCAATTGCTGGCTAATATGCCACTTCTCATCACTTACAAAATTTTTAACACATGCAGCAACTACGAAATAGACAACAGCGTGACACGTGACTCCGTGTACTTGAATGCCTAATACAGTCGATTCGTTGGAATGCCTGTTCCTGTTATGATGTGATGAGTCGACTCCACCTAATATTTGAGTAATATTTTTTCTGTGAGCATAAGTTACATATACAAATTAATAATAGTGAACTTTCTAACGTTCTGGATTGGGTGGAAAGTAACTAGGCATTGAAAAATCACTCTAATTTCTATACTTCTAATGCATAAATATCAAATAATTTTTTTCTTATACTTTTTTAAATGGAAATTTGGATTAGTACCTCAAAAGTCAATGTAGGCACCGTCGTCATCCAGTAACTCCCTGAAACAAACGGGAATTGTAATATGGATGGACGTCCACTTTTCTATGCGTCCGCAACCAAATTGGTGTTCATTATCTTCGAATGACAATTGTTGACTGTTTCCGAACGGATTATTCAATGATGTCTATTCACCGTACGTCACCATGCTGTACAAGAATGTATAGTACAGCAATCAAAGATTTCCACATCTCATTGCTTGCAGCAATCGGTGCTGGCTCCTGAACAGACAATCGGTCGGCTATTTATTTTGTCATTACACTTGCGGACTCTCTCTTCACTGTCCACAATAACAATGCAGAAATGATAAAATTTTGTTGACTTTTATGCATTCTCATATAAATTTTATTAGGATTGCATTAATATTACAAAAATTATAGCGATTTCTGAATGAGTAATTACTTTTCACCCACCTGTAGACATTACTTTTATTACTTATTCTTAATTTCTTACACGTGTTAGCATTGTCGAGCGATGTTAGTTTTACTTAGATGCATAACAGTGCACAAAGAGATTTTGGTATTTTTCTATCTGGATGTACTGTATATTTAAGACAATTGTTTCTTACAATTTCCCATGTTTCTGCTAGCTTCAGTAGTTTGTAACATACACAAGAAAATAGTTTTTGTACTGTTGTATAATTAATTAAAGTATTGTTATTATTATTATTTTCATAACACTGAACTATATTTTAATCTGGAATTACCCCCTCGTGTTTTATCATTTATAAAACGTCATACAGATGTAAATTGTATTGATTGTTTGTAAACTTCAGTAGAAAAAAAGGAATTTTATGTAATTTTTGCCAATGTGAAGAGCAAGACACAGGGTGGCCCAACCCGTTCGAGGTGATTTGATAATATGAATCGTACACTAAGCTTAGACCATTGTATTTTTTTTTATGAAAACAACTATACAAAATAATGTATTTTAACATATAAATCTGTAAAGTTTCTGAAATTTAATAATAAATCTCATTTTGCAATTATAATCCTGACTCATACACTATATACAAGCAAAAAATTTCATAAAATTAATTATGTAAGATTTAAAAAACGATTTTCGCAGATGTGAGAGCCTAAATTTTGGCTAAAAGGGCCTTTTTAAATATACCAGACTCAATAGTTTCTGGAGTCTGGTATGTTTAGAGGGGCCCGGCTCCTTGATTCAAATGCAATGGTGGGCACCCATTGCATTTGAATCAACCCTCAACAGGGTGGAGAACGATGCACTTCAGCTATAGAATTACCAACGTAGATGAGGATGTGGTATTTTGCTCCGATCCGTAATTCCTATAATAATCTATGAGATCCAGATCCGGATTCACGCTGTTATAGATTAGTATCTTATCGCTTGGCCCAATAGCTAACAAGACATCGTATAATCTTTACATATATACATTTTTTTTATACAGTACGGTCGCGCTAATCCGAACAAATTGAGACCAGTGGTAGTTCGGATTAACAGGGGTATAATAGAAAGGACACGATGCTTACGCTTTGAGGCTATTTTTACTGTTTTGAGATTCTTTACATCAATAAATAATGGTTAGAATTCTTCTTAGTTAGCAGCAATGCTCACAACACGACTTATGTTTACACTTAAACTGCAGGTATACAGTTGACATCATTTTAGTTAGATAGGTAGAAGCTGTTCGGATTACAACGACTTCGGATGACCAAGGATTCGGATTAGCGTAATAGGAATTGAGCCCACAAGTGGCCAAGCGAATAAAACTGCTGAGTACATCGTGATCGGGCTGTCCAAGTGAAGTTTTACAGGTTTTCTTCACGTTTGTAATGCCGAGTTTTCCATAGAAAGTCCTCCCAGGTGGAATTCCCCTCGGCAGATCGCGTTACTTTATACAAACAATAATATGATTTTTTTAATAATTGTTTAACCTTTACAAGTAAATTCAAGAGAAATTGGAACAATGGTTTATACAGCATACACCGACGAAAGCGCCCCTTGCGCCTTTACGAACAATTAGAAAATCTATTTCCAAAATATCGATTAGTCGACTCACGTGATGATTGTTTGTTAAAATTCGCAGTTATACATTTATCTCGAACAGAATTCTTTCACAATTTAACCCGAAAATGGTTTACATGAAAACCTGCTGCTACTGTTTTAAAAACACTAAAGATGGATCCCTGGCCTGCGCAATCTTTTTTATGGTACGTTTCACCCATTGTCTTCCACATAATTGTATTCTGTGATGTTGTTATGATGTATTTTTGTGTGTAAAAACTCATTACTTTAATTCGTAGTCACTTTATATTTACTTATCTGCAAAATAATCGAGTCGATATACTTTAATTTTGTGTTGTCGTCCCTCAGAACACAGGTTCTGGTGTTTAAAATGTCGATTTAAAATGATCTTATATAGAGTTAAATATAGAATATTTGAGTGGCGACGAATTTTATTCACGTCATTTCTTTATTAATTTCGAATTTACCATAAGTCATTTATCTTAAATTATTTTTAAAAACTGGTAAAGTTAAAACGCATTTAGTTGCATAAACATTCGTATCGATTATTGTAAATAATTCCTTCCTTAATTGTTAATTTATAGTGTTTATGTGCATTTTAAATAGTTTACGACGGTGTGATTTAATTTAATTCAGTTATTTAATCATTGCAGGATCACACATTGCAGATTTATAAGTTACAACAGACACTTTATTTTACATACGAGGCATTAATTTCAATTATTGCATCACCCCACATAATTAATTAAATAACTAAATTAAGGAAAGGTGTTACTTTAATGGGCACTTTTAACACATTTTCTTCTCGTGTTCTAGGGTTATATTAAGCGGAGGGAAAAACACTATCTGAAAAATCCATTGTGCATCACGTGTTTGAATAATGATAACAGTCTTCTGTAGAAGAGATGGAAGACACTCCATCTTATTTGTTCTGGAAAACTCGTAGTTATGCCAGAAATTAGGAAATTTCTGGCATAACTATGAGTTTTCCAGAACAAATGAGAGGAATTCGTCTTAATTTTACGTATTTATTGATTACAAACAATTATTACGTTTTAATAGTTGTAGC
Source organism: Centruroides vittatus (assembly GCF_030686945.1). Taxonomy (NCBI): domain Eukaryota; kingdom Metazoa; phylum Arthropoda; class Arachnida; order Scorpiones; family Buthidae; genus Centruroides; species Centruroides vittatus. The sequence continues at coordinate 131,923 of NW_027121028.1, forward strand.
ATAATTGTTCTTCTCATATTACTTTAACCAATAAGTTAGTTTCTATTTCTAACTAAAAATGTTTAAGGTGAGATCCTCCACGTCATTCTTGTACATTTTTACAAATTTTCTGATGAAATTATCATTAAAATTTATTATAGAAGTGAGGAGATCTTTTAACTTACCCTTTGTAATTTCATTTTATAAGATACAAGATTACTAAAAAGTCTTCACGCCTACACAAATGATTGAATTCGTTGGGTTGATGAACTGAGGCAACACCACACGTGAGTGATGTGTCATATGTTGCTTTACAGGGCTTTTCTGGAACTGAATAGAAAGCTGGCCCATATTTAGGTGTTAGACTCGTAAAGAATACTCAGAAAACTATTGGTGAGGTACTTGTTGTAGTTACTCATAAGTCTCAGAAGATAATATTTAGATGAATGCGCGTATAAATGTATTACTCTCACTTAGAGCAGGTACAGTACACGTCTGGTATACGTTAGTCTCCATACAAATAATAAACATCGAAGGGTCCACCTGCCTGTGATGCTTCTAACGGCATGGTAGGCTGGTAGACCCTTCGTGTATGTAATTGGTAAGAAGACTTTCGAAATTTTATTTATAAATAATGTAAACAACTTCTTTCAAAACCAGTTTAAACTCGGAATTTCTGGTATGTTCGGGTGTTGCCGATAACTGTTCAAGTAAACTTTTAATCGAATATTCGTTTAATTTAAATATTGAAAAAAGTCGAAATCGATCCGGGTACGCGATTAATTTTACAAAATCACTGCTAAAAGCAGAAACGTTGCAGAGTAATGTTGACACGAAATGTCCTTGGTTATCGACTCTACGACAATCTCTCACGAGTATTCTGCACTCAATATAGAAATTCAAATTAGAAAATCAAAAAGGTTCGAGATGTATCTATCATTTTACCCCACTTTTTATATCGATCTTGTAGGAATTTAATAATTAGATGCAGATTGTTTATTGGAAGGATGACACAACAAATTTCAACACATAAAAACAATTGCACGAAGATTTATGGATGCTTATTAATGTTAATTTCAAGAAAGATAATTGTGTTTTTCTATGTAATTATGGTTTTTTGATCCACATAAAAAACGGTGCTGATATAGACTCGTAACTTCAATGATTGATAGAGTAACTGAACGCTTACAATATACATCAATACTCGTATTGATGTATATTGTAAGCGTTACCTTAATTTGATAAATTTAGCCTTCTAAAAACGAGTGCAGCTACGCACCTAAAATAATAATCCAATCAATAATCTTTTTACTCAGATTTAACGAATTACAGCCGTGTTTTTGCTGTAAAGGAGTAAAAATGGAATCCTTCGGTACGTGGAAGCATGCAATATGCAAATGTTAACAATTTTATTGCCTTTTTTCTTCGTTTACATTACTTAAAATCCGTTCTAATGGCAATTTTTGGAATTTATTTTGATAAAATACATTGCTAATTTAAAAAAAAACACTCTTTTAATTGAATACATACAAGCTGCTGGCATACAGCATTAATCTGTATGCCAGCAGCTTTAATTTCTTTATTGGCCTGCGAATCTAATGATAATTAGGCCTGTAATGAATTATTATAAATATATATTTGAATTTATTTTACTGTAATTTCTCATCTCTTCGCAGGTTATGTGTGTGATAAACGCAAATTCCTATATTTATGTACTGAACAACAAAGAAGCTTTGCACTCCGCATCTAAGATGCTTAACATTGAAGAATATTGTAAGTTATTTTACAACTTTAGAACTGTTTTTAATAATTAAATAAGCTGGTTTAATCATTAATTTTTAATTTTTTAGCGGCAAGGAAGATGTACGTGTATTATCTGATTGAGACAGTAATTGTCTTCCTGTGCAGCCTCTTACTTGGATACGGTGTGAAAACGGTAAGCGGGTTCTAAATAATTTATTTTTTCATTTTTGTGCAACTTTTTATAAATAATTTAATTGGAATTTAATATTCGGAGCCGAATATAAGTGAGAAAAGTTACGGTTAATGTATCGGTTATCGAAATTACAAAGTAATTTACAGAGAATTCCACTTTCTCTTTCACTCGGTTTGCCCGTAGAAGCCGTGCTGAGAGATTTTTATATAAAAATATTATTGCGAAATACTTTTAAAACTTCATTAAAAATTTATCTTCGAGTAAATTGCACGCATCGTGGATATTCTGAAAGAATTTTTACTTGAAATTACCGAACAGACATCTTTGCAAAGGCCAATTTAACAGTGTTTTCGACTAAATTTTATTTAAAACTACCTTAATATTAACCTTAAATAAATTTATCTTTATTTTTTCGATGAATTTAAGTTTGTTGGTGGATGTAAAGATTTAACAGTAAATTCAATTAAAAAAAGCATAATTATTTGACGTTTTACTGCATCCCGCAAGTATTATACCCATTCGGTCCTAATTCTAGTCTCAAGAGAGCTTCTTCTCTCCCAATTCTAGTCTCAGGAATCCCATTTTGTCGCTTTATAGTAGACTTCTAGAGAAAACTTGCTCTAGGTATGTCTCCTCACTTGTACCCGGTCTTCCAGTTGGTGATTATCATTAAACGGAAGCTATTTCTTCAAACTTTATCCACTTTCTAACGTTAAATCATTAATAAATCTTTCATGTATGTAGGATAATCGCCATCTTTTCTTGCCTTGGATATGCTGCGTGTGCCTCGAATGTTTCGGTTTTGTTGTCATCTTCACCTTCATCATATATTCCAGTGCAGCTTGGGGGGTAAGTTACGTATATTTTACACTTAAACAAAATTAATAATCCATTAAAACATGCACTAATTGTTTCTAATTTGTAGTTTCATCCTGCCTTGGCAATTATCGTCTTGTTTTTGCTATTTGGATTTTTATTTTTGGTGAGTATCCTCTCAATTTAACGCCGTTTACGTTGAAGACACGGTAGAAACTAATGAGTATGACGTCGTTTTACAGGTATACATGCTTCTGTGTGTTTTATCACAATACCAATTGCTGGCTAATGGACCACTTCCCGTCACCTACAGAATGGCTAACACGACGAATACCTACGAAATTGACAATGGAACTTACCCGTACGGCATGGCAAACGTCACACCTAATTACGGAATGCCTAGTGGGTTTAATCCCTACGGAATGCCAACAATGTATAATGCAGTCGTAACAATGAATCAACCTGGCCCATACGACAAATCTGTACCAGTTAATGCTTATATGATGGCCAATCCCGCAACTGCAAACACTTACACCTATGGATCAGGTAATGCTTACGGTGTAAGACCATCGGCAGCAGTCGACACTGTTTAGAAGGAAGTGTTTATTTAAACAATTTAAACAAATTTTGGTAATGTAAATTTACATTCGACTAATTTAATGCCCGGGATATACTTTCTACACAAAAAATATCAAAAATAATTACGAATATTATTATTTTTTTAAGGGTTTAAGGTCATGGTTACTATTAAACATTCAGGATTATAGTTAGATAATATATAAACATAGTTACTGAATCAGTGTTAATTACTTGGTTAAATGTTAATTTTTTAAAATAATTTATTAAAATATAAAAAAAAATTCTGTGAATATTTCATACAAAACTTTCAAACACTACCTTCGAATCTCTATAGGCTACACACACTCATGGATGTTGTGAATAATGTTATTTTTAATGCCTTTTTTGCAACAAAATCAAGTAAAATTCTGTCACCAATACTTATAAACCAAATGTCAATAGTAAGGACTAAAATAGGGGTATAATATCTTGTGTATTTATTTAAAGCTTAGTGTTTATCGATGTTTCCAGTATTTAATCATTTTTGATAAATATATATACGGGAATTTTCTTTATAATTTTTTATAATTAAAACGAATAATTTTTATTTGCACTTTTATAAATATTAAAATAGAAACTAAAATGACAATTTAAAAAAACACACACAATTGTAATTTGCTATTTTTTGATGCGAGTTAATTAAATGAAATGCTTATAAATCGAGTTAATATTTTTATATTTATAGAATTATAAATTAATTATTATGCATTAATTGTTGAAAATAATATGAATATATTCTAATTAAAAGTTGAATAAAGTAAATAAATGTAAAATATGTATATTTTTTCCCATAGATACGAACCTGTTCTAGAATAAATTATAAATATTTATGTAAAATTAATATTCTTTAAAAAATGGCACAAATGTACACAGTTAAACCTCTGGAAAACGGCCACAGACTGGCCGTTGTTCGCAGGTTATTTTGTATGCAAAAAGAAACGTTCCCGAAAAGAAAAAATGGCCGCCGTTTAGCGGAGGTTTGTCTGTATTCTGTATTTAGCTTTTATAATGGTCTTATCTCACCGATTTTCATTTAAATTGTTAATTTTTCTATTGTTTGTATGTAAAGTTTAACAGAAAAGAACGTCTACTAAATTGTTTTGTTATTACCTGCAAAATACAGCGTGTCATAAAAGTCAGTTTAACGTGTTCTGCATTTGCAAGAACCACTTGTGAAACTGAATTTACGGCAAAAAATTTGGTACAATTGTTTACGAAATAAGCTTTACTGGCTTTTGTGCCACCCTGTATGCTTACGTACGAAAAAAAAATGCTGTATCTTAATAAATAGATGATCTATAAAGTTTCTAATGTTTTACATCAATCTCACTTAACTGATAGACTAGTTATGGCCCTAAGTTTTAACATATAACAGGCACCTTCCCTGTACCAAATAATGATACATGTAGAAATGTGAGACTCTAAGTTAGATTTATAACGTGAGGCTTTAAGCGGACCCTGCATAAAAAAGCCTACCTGCTGGAATTTTCCTTGACTAACAATAGGTTTTATATACCTCTCTCCCTTTAAACCGTGTGGTCGCAGATCGTAATTCATTGATAGCTTTACTACCAATTGTATTTAGGCCAAATTTAGATATTTATCATTGAGGGGGCGTGGAAGCAAGTAGGTTGATTTTTTCGACATACCTATGGCTGATACCCATAGTTCATGCAAAGTCCCAGTCGAGAAGGCTAGCTCTCCTCATTCTTCCTATCATAGACCTTTTTATACTGCTATATTTCTGTAAATTCTGAGGGGGAAATGTTTTTGGTGACGTGACGTTCGCTAATCCGACGAAGGAAGGCAATTCTACCAGTAATGAAGTGGATAAAACAACGGTCGTGGGTTCCCTCATGGCCAACGGGTTGGCACGTGGATTTTCCCGTTTTCTTCGCGTGTATAGTGGCCACTTTCTTATAAAAGTCCTGCCGGAGGCATCTACCTCTTTGCAAGTTGCCCTGCTTCTGAATTGCAAGAAGGACCTCAATGTCATTAAATTTTAGAGGTTAAAGGTTGAGAGGATAATGTGTCATAACTCGTGAGATTTGAGACTTAATGCTTTTACTCGTTATTTACAATCGTTGCCATCAAAATTAAGCGTTTTGCTATTTTATAATAATTAATAATATAAAAGTTATTCTTTAAGCGAAATATTGCAACAGATGGCCCCACGCATAGTTTTAATTCTGTGTTGACGTCTTACTGTTTTACGCCGGGAAAGTTACGCAACTCGTTGCTGGAATTTGTTTTTTTTTCTTTCAATTATTTACAAATACATTAAATACAACGTAAAATTTGAAAATAAACTATTAAGGATTTATTATTTAAGATTTACTACAAGTTAATTGGCATAAAGTTGATTATTAATTAATACAATTTCTGGCGGTTTAATCTAGGCACAATATTGCACGCGTGCTTTTAAATGTCATCGTGATGATTTCCTCATTTACGAAAATAAGGAGGAAATGGTTGAGGGTAGTATATACGGTGAGGTTCGGAGCATTCTTCCATTTTGGTATGACAGTGGCATATTTTGGGAGGGTGATTCTTGTGGCAATGTCCGCACACGAAACCCATCATCTGACAAACCACGTTGCACGCGTTATCCTCTCGTATTTCGTCATCGTATCCGTCACAGAGTCCTCGTCCGTCCTCCTCGTGCGATCGAACTACAAAAGAACAATGAAAATTTCACATACGTCACCAGAAAACTTTGGTACATACGACTCAAATAATGCAAATTACCTTCCACCAACAATACAAAAGCCACCAAGAGTGTCAGCAGGAAGACAGCCTTCATTTTGTCTGTAAAATTAAGATGTAATTTTTAATTAATTCACGTAATTGTTTTCTCACAACCGTTCTAATTTAGCGAGTGTTAAAATAAATTCGTGACTTACCTCAATTATTACAATTGTTTAACAGTCGATGATCCTTTTTTTGCCGAATATGACAACTGAGGTGGAGTGGCGCCATTTTTATAAAATTTCCCACCAATCGGATTTTATTTACTTTTTTCTCTTTATTTTCCTAAGATTTAAATAATTTAAGTAAATAAACTGCTATTGGATGAACTGATATTACTGTTTTTAATGAATTTGTTATTTTGAAATGTAGATTATTACGTAATTTAATATTTAAAAAGTACGATTGTTCAGAGAAATATAATGGGTGGCCTGAAAATCAGTTAATCCGGATCTAGCTTTCTTAACTGATTTTCGAGCTTTTCGGGATTGATTAACTTTTTTAATTAATTAAGTACTTAATTTAAGATTAATTAAGATAATAATTCATTCTCTTTTTCATCCCATTCGGAAACATGGAAAATTTTCGGAGTGCGGATATACCTGATTCGATGAATAATACGGCATTGTTCAGTTCCTTCGCGAAATTCCTTGTCTCGCTAATCCGGATGCTTAAGAATTCCGGACGTTCGCTAATCCGACAAATAAAGGCGATCCTACCAGTAATGAAGTGGATAAAACAACAGTCGTGGGTTCCCTGATGGCCAACGGGTTGGCACGTGGATTTTCCCGGGTTTTCTTCGCGTGTAATAGTGGCCACTTTCTCATAAAAGTCCTGCCAGAGGCATCTATCTCTTTGCAAGTTGCCTTTGTTTTCGAATTGCAAGAAGGACCTGAACGTCATTAAAGTTTGGAGGTTAAAGGCTGACAGGATAATGTGTCATGACTCGTGAGATTTGAGACTTAATGCTTTTACTCGTTATTTACAACCGTTACCATCAAAATTAAGCGTTTTGCTATTTTATAATAATTAATAATATAAAAGTTATTCTTTAAGCAAAATATTGCGACAGAAGGCGCCACGCGTAATTTTAATTCTGTGTTAACGTCTTACTGTTGCCGCGTTCCTTTATGCAGCGTGAGTGTAGCGAAAATGACGTCACAAGCAGCTATCCTTTAATTCCAGTTACAGCCAAGAGTAGCGCTTTAGTTAAAGAACTACAATATTTAAATAAAGAGATATAAAGAATTGAGCATTTCTCTTTCCGAAAATGTGAACGAAGTAAAGAGATAGGAGATGTATAATTATATTTAAAATATAGTATTTTCTTATTCTTTAGATAACTTTCGGAGTCATTTTATAAAATTTAGTTCTTTTTAATCTTTATATAATAATTTTATCAACAGTCACTTCGACTTTTTTATTTTTACAGCATAATATCGTATTATACACACAAGCGTCCATTTTGCTTTACACATGTAGCGGACGTAAAAGCTGCTTTATCTTTGCTGCAGCGACCTCTTGCAGCAAACATTTAGAAACGGAACGGGTTTCAGAGTGTTCGCTGTAAAGCGCTTCTCGAGCGCTGCATAAAGAAACGCGGCCTGTTTTACGCCGGGAAAGTTACGCAACTCGTTGCTGGAATTTGTTTTTTTTCTCCAATTATTTACAAATACATTAAACACAACGTAAAATTTGAAAATAAACTATTAAAGATTTATTATTTAAGATTTACTACAAGTTAATTGGCATAAGGTTGATTATTAATTAATACAATTTCTGACGGTTTAATCTAGGCACAATATTGCACGCGTGCTTTTAAATGTCACCGTGATGATTTCCTCATTTACGGTGAGGTTCGAAGCATTCTCCCATTATGGTATGGCAGTGGCATGTTTTGGGAGGGTGATTCTTGTGGCAATGTCCGCACACGAAACCCGCCATCTGACAAGCCGCGTTGCATGCGTTATCCTCTCGTATTTCGTCATCGTATCCGTCACAGAGTCCTCGTCCGTCCTCCTCGTGCGATCGAACTACAAAAGAACAATGAAAATTTCACATACGTCACCAGAAAACTTTGGTACATACGACTCAAACAATGCAAATTACCTTCCACCAGCAATGCAAAAGCCACCAAGAGTGTCAGCATGACGAAAGCCTTCATTTTGTCTGTAAAATTAAAATTTAATTTTTAATTAATTCACGTAATTATCTTCTCACAACCGTTCTAATTTAGCGAGTGTTAAAATAAATTCGTGACTTACCTCAATTATTACAATTGTTTAACAGTCGATGATCGTTTTTTTGCCGAATATGACAACTGAGGTGGAGTGGCGCCATTTTTATAAAATTTCCCACCAATCGGATTTTATTTACTTTTTTCTCTTTATTTTCCTAAGATTTAAATAATTTAAGTAAATAAACTGCTATTGGATGAACTGATATCACTGTTTTTAAGGAATTTGTTATTTTGAAATGTAGATTATTACGTAATTTAATATTTAAAAATAATTTTCAATTAAAAATCTTCGATTTAATGTCGGAAATTGTCTATTAATATGATTGATTTTTATTTTGTATAAATGTTGAGTGTGGTCCAATTTTTGATCTTTAAGAATTGGATTAATGGTATAAGCCACACGAGAGATCTGCCGAGTTGAGAGGACTTTCTATAGGAAACTGGTTCTTATTTGGGTGTTAAAAACGTAAAGAAAACAAGGGGGTACCTCTCCAAGACTACTAATGGGTAGTCTTGGAGAGGTACCCCCTTGTTTTCAGTAATTTGATGTTATATAACTTACAATTTAACCTCGTTTAATATATTCTTATTGTAAAATTAATACTTATTTTGGAGTAGAAGTGAGTTTTCATTAAATCTGACCTCACTCGACATTTGACACACGAATCTCTTTATCTTCTCATCCCCTTGACTTTTAATCACCAAAATAAACACCAACGTCTTGTGTATAGAAATAATGATGCCTAGTTTTAAAACTTTTGATTCATCCAGTCCTGAGATATAATGCAAAATGAACACCTAGACACACACATATAGAATTTCTTAGGATTTTTTGGGGCTGCAGGGATGTCAAAACGTCAAGAAAGCAAAAAATGGGGTCAAATTGGATCGATCACCATACTTTTCCGTACTTTATATTTATTAAACTTCATTTTAACATCAATCGGACCCGAAAAATCGTCGTAAAGCGAGCCATCCCGGTGACATAAAAAATTTTGTGTAAATAATGAAAACTTCTTTATGATTTCGAAAGTAGAAGGAGTATTTTACTTTCGAAATTATACCTTATCTACAGATCAAACAATATTCGGAATAAACAAATAGGATTTTCGAGAAACGTCGTGTTTTTAATCACCCCCATAAACTTTTATAATTCTTTAAAAAGATAAAAATCAAAAATTATAAAATTAACATACAAAAATAAACGTGGATACTAAGAAGGCCTTTTTTTCCCAAGCCAATCGCAACAATGTTAATAGAACCAGAACAATGGGGTAGTCGGGTGGTTGGGATTGGGTGTATATAATTTTTACATTTTTAGACTAGGGACCATGAAATGTCTAGAAATACAAAAAATGTTGGGTATTTTCTGTATGTATGGATGTTAGTATGTGGGTGGAGGTACAATTTTTCTTGCCCACTTGAACATATATAATTCCTGTGTGTTGTCGAAAATTTTTGAATTTTGCAGGGAGGTTTGTGTATTGGGGTATTGATGTTGAATTTTGGTGGTTACAGGTCGAGGAGATAGGGAGATAGAAGGGATCGTGTATCTCATCTCGAGTAGAGTTGGATTTAATCATTTTTTTAAGAAAACGAGTGAATATCACTTTTCCCGGATTCGAATACAGTATTAACCAAGTGTCGAATACTCGAATACCCCGAATACTTAGATAAATAACTGCAGAGTTTTATTTAAGAACACAAGAATTCGAGAACGTTCAGGATCTAGTCTGCTTCTTTTCTTGTTACAAATTAAACTACAGATGCTAAAAGGTGCTGTCCGTCGTATGCAGTGGCCGAAACAAAGAGGTAACATTGACACACACCGAAAAAACCATTCAAATTTATTTGTTCGAACTTTGAAACGTTTAATTCTTTATTAATTCTCTTCGAACTATAAAAATAAATTTCATTTAACCTGTTATATATTTTCTACTTATTTTCTATGTCAATATCCTCCTATCTTATCGCATTATATACACCCTGGAAATTTCCAAGCGAAATTACGTTTTATCATGCAAAATAAAAGAGTATCCTAATTCCATAACGGATATAATCTTAAACAAAGAATCTCATACCACAGTATCTAAAATAATACAGTAAAAGACACTTAAATTATTCTACGAATGTCCACTTTATCTATATTCATAAACAGTATTACAGACTTCACAGGTACAGAATTATGTAAACTGTTTACAGATTTAATTTCAAATTACATGTTACAAGTAGCCAAAAATTCGATTAACCGTTGTAAAGACAAAATTTCTGTCTTATCAAATGCGTTTTTACGTGTAAACTTTTCAAAATTTGTTCAAAATCCTTTGTTCAATATTCATATTACTACGCTTTGATGCAAACAAACTGCTGACTTGCTTATAAAGGACAGTTACCTGTCTTTTGCGCAGCCATCTATATTCACAGCGCTCGTATATAAGGATTGTCTGCACAAAAGTTCTAAAGTTTATACAATAACAACGACTTTAGTGACTTTATAACTGAGAAATTTCGTTGTAAAGTCGGTACCTCCGATAACGGCCACCTCTAAACGGCGACCATTTTCACGGAAACGTTCTTTTTGAATAAAAATGCGTACAAAATAACCTCCAAACAACGGCCGTCTCCCAATTAAGACCGCATTTTCTTATGTTTCTATCTGTCCGTTATACAGAGGTTTGACTATACGTACTGTATTCTACTATTTATACTGATATTAACTAGTTAAAGTTTATTTTGTGTTTATAATTCATCAGTACAGTATACCCCGCTTTTACGACTTGATTCCCGGCTTTAAGAGGATCGTCGTAAATCGAGCTCGGATTTTCCATAGGTTTAGTGTCATAAACTGAACTTCCGTTCTCAGTAAAAGGTTCGAACTATATAATACCACAGCATATTAAATACAAAATCTATGGCATTTATGCACGTCGTAAAGCGGGAATTAACTTTATATTATTACTATATTGTCGGATTATATAATATAAATGAAAGTTACGTTGAGTTTAATTTTATTTAAAGACAAGATTCCGATCGTAATTGCTTACGTCATAATTACTTTTGTAATTAGCAGTGGCGCGCCGTCATTGGAAGCGATGGAAGCGCCGATTCCACCTTCCAACGACCTTCCCTCGTATTTTATAAAATATAAATTTTCATATTTTAACGTACTTTGAATTAATTAAAATCAATATTTTATTATAACCGCATTATGTATCTTTTACAAATTTCTATACTACATGTGAAAAAAAACGATAAGATTGCTATTGTATATTCGAATAATTCGGTAGCGGAAGGAATGTCGAAACCGGGTCAGTTTCTAATCAGCCAGATTATATAGGCATTAGAACACGCGGTTTACAGTGCACCAACCTCACCCGGTTTAGCTGGTAGAAGCGACACACGCGTAAAGAGTCCGACTTTATATCCCGGAGCGGTTGTGGGCTGTTAGCCGCCCGCGACATCTTTAATAGATTATTAAATTGGAAAAATAACTAATTAATAGTTATTTTTCCAATTCTTTGTAATTTTCGAAAACGATAAGAGAAATAAATGTAGTAATTAACTTTTTATTTATTTATTTCATATTTGCAGACTAAAAAAATTACGAGTCACAAGAAGGCGTCAATTGACTACTACAGCCCGCGGAAAAAACGTAAAATTTATTCTGGCCCACGTTATAAAAAAGGTTGCCCACCCTACACTAGACTTATTACTTAACCCAACCGATAGGAGTTTACTGGCATGTTTTTATGATAGTTCTGTATAGTTGACAGGAGTTTAAAAAAAAATCCATTAAAATATTTGATATATTTATTCCGCGTTTATTCCGCTCTCCCGTCTTATATTACTTACGGATTTCGATGTTAAACCGGTGATATTACGATTTAGTACGTCCCACCTGTAAGGGGATGCAGAAAAAACTGTACAATTCTAGTACAGTGTTAAAAATTAACTGTTACTTTGGCAGCATCATTTACAACCAAATTTAATGAATGAGACGTACAATGGTACAAAAAAAAGCTCTAGAATTTATTTTCCTTAAATTTACGATTTATATATCCATTGTCATAAAAATTTGTTTTTCTACTGTTTTCCCAAGACTACAGATATTCAGGTACAAAGTAACCGGTTTCAACTTATTTCCACTTAAGTAGTAATAATTAAGCGATTAGGGAATTAGAAACAAATAAAACCCTGACGAAAGAGCCGAAATTTTACTTAAACGGAAGCTTAACCGAACCAATCTCTTGCCGAGTACAGCGGGGTCTGATCTCTTCGTAATATTAGACGTAATAAAGACAGAAATTTTTCCAGTTCGACGAGAGTGACCGAAAAGTCGTAAATTTTGGAAATTTCCGTGGACACTCGGTCCTAAAACGAATTAGTTAGAAAACGAACGACGGGCAATCTGTTAAGTTTAACATATTTAGATTTTTACAGCTACGGTGAAAAACGTTTAAAATCTACAACAACCCCGTCGCGTCCTTTGAGATATACTAGTGATGCGACAAAAGAGGCATTCGACATCGACCGGTATCGGCACCCTCGGGATTTGGCACGCACACGCCTACCTGGACCGTCTCCGATTCCATTCATTAGCCACTCGTAGGGAGCTATTTCACTAAGTGGATTGTTTTAAGGTTTAAAAAGTAAAGAATATTTTGTTATTTTTATGTACGTTTCTTCACAAAGTTATATTTAATTATAAGTTACTTTAAAAGCATATTCATACAATTGAAGAATTTTTTGTACTAGATACGTATATTCATCACACGTTTTGTTTTACTAAGTAAGTTTTTTTTTATAATTTTAATTTTAGCCCTTATATCGTGGCTAGTGATTAAAAAATTTATTTTAAATAGTTTTGGCTCGAGACCGTATAATGAAAAAGAAAACATTATTAAAAGAGAAAGACCAATACCTAAATTAAATATAAATACGTCGACAAAAAAATTCGACATTTTGACAATAAAATTTATGACGAATGACGATTCTTTCGTACAATTGAAGCAATTCGGAAATCAAAGCGGAATAGAATTTAACTTTGGTAGACAATATAAAATAAATATTGAAAATTATAATGAGATAATTACGATTAATAGATATATCTAAATGAATAGATGTTACGTGTTTTTTCTCAAAGCGAGAATTGGCATTTAGAGGGCGTAGGGAATTTATTGAATCTAATAACGGAGATAATTATATTGAACTTTCTTATTTATTAAGTACGTCGGATAATCTATTAAAAATACATTTAAAGAAGTATACGGTTTTTACTGGCTTATCGAACAAACGAATACGAACGGGCCCTGATGCGCAATTAATCGATTGCCCCTGTAAGTCGGCTTCTTACAGAAACTCAGCTTCCCTATCGTCAAATGTCACGGCACGCCACTGGTAATTAGGACAGAAGCCAAATAAAACATTTACATTCTGAAACAATGTTACTGCTTTATACAATTAAACAACAGACATGGAGTCAAGCCGAATGTCGTATATAACAGAAGGAAAGCACGATTATATTCCCCCACTTTAAAGCTTAATAACACCTGTGCCTTTTATCGAAATTTTCCGAAATTTTGCACGTAGTTTTGTATATTAGGGAAATTTCCACCGTTATACTTTAATGGTTAAAGGTCAAGAAGATAGGGTGAAGAGGGAATCACGTGTCGTATCGCGAGTTGGGTCAGACTTAATAAAGATTATACTCTGTATTAGCATTTACAATTTTATTTTTTTAAATAAAACTTGTTTATACCCTCAAAGTTAAACTTTTTCTCATTTTATAATAATTAGTAATATTTAAAAAATATTAATAAAATATCGTAACAGATGGCGCCACCATAATTTTTAACGTTTTTCCAGGAAAGTTATGCAACTCCCATTGTAGGCTTGGCTAAATCCATAATGCCCTGGCCCTACTAGTCCCACAGGATCTAAAGATGGGGAAAAAAGCGAAAAAATAACTAAAACGAGCTGTGAAATAAATGGATTCCCACCGTCGTCTATCTGTTCGTCCGTCTTTCCTTAAAGTCGAGAAAAATTAGATAGATGAAAATTAAGACCAGATATTCCATATCTAGCTGGGGGGCCGGATGTTCCGAACACCCTATATACGAACTTCCAGTCTGGACTGAAAGACACGTGATTTTTAAAAATTAAAAAAATAAATTATAATTTATGGTAATGTATTTTACACTTAATCTTTATGTATCTTATTATATGACAGGGAATTCATTTATTCAATTTAAATGTTTACTGATTATCTATAAACTGGAACACGATAGTTACTGTGCAATAACTAAAGAACAAATACACACGTGACTTCTCTGAATGAACTTCATCTGTTAAAGGGGAATGTTTATTAATCCAAATGCAACCAAATCCGGCATGGTGACGTTTCAGGACAAGCGGAAGACATTTCTGTAATAAAATTAGTACCAAAACCCGTTACTGTGGCGCTGCAGGCAACAGATCTACATGCCATAACAGTTCTGAAATGTTACCGTACTGCTAACGTTGCCTTTGAACTTCTAAATATCTCTTTAGACAGCGTTAAATAGCCGTACTTTAATAAGGAACATTGCCTCTAAAAGAAACTCCCATTGCCATCCATACTATATAAAAACTCCCATGAGGCATCACTTTGTCAGATCGCCATTGATGATCTATCAAGGGAGTGCCTCCTGAAGGGAATATCTACGAGAAACTGGTCCCTAGACACGTGAAGAATGCCACCGTGACCATGCCGTGGGTCGGGTGCGAATCCGCAACAAACTACTGATGTTCAGTGGTTTAGTTGCCTCCCTATGCGTTACGTCAACTTGCCAACCCCTTCAACTTTAAAGTAATCTAAAACTAAGCTGACATCTAAATAAGAAAAAAAGAGCGCACATCCTCCGTTACATTATTTTTATCTATAAAACGAATTAGGTAAGATATTCTTACGTGTACTTTTACATTGTTTCGCCTCAAAATTTGGTGACCCTAAGCAGAACAAAACAGTCGACCCCTAAACTAGTAAAAAATTATGCATCCCCTTAATTATTTCTTGCAATTTTTAATGAATGGCCTCGATGAACTCAATATAGAATGATTTATTTTTAAATACCAAGAAAAATTTCCCTTTTTAATTCAACAGAACTCGATCTTTCATGTCTATCGAAGGGTTTTTTGCCCTTTGCTATGAATTTTATTAAGTTCTTAGAAGTCTGTTCGTCTCCGAATACATTTATTGTTTTTTTTTCCTTTAAACTAAACTTTAAAAATGCTTAAAATTATTTATTGTTCAGGACTTAACGTTAATTAATGCCTAAAAATCGGCTGGCCAAATTATAAATAATTCAACCGAGCCGATAAACCGACTTTTGGGCAACCCAGTATCTAATTGTTGTGTTCGGCATCGGAAAATGTTCTTGACTGAATTTAAAATTAGCAAAAACAATAGAACTAAAGCACACTTTTTTTTAATGTTTTCAGTGGAAAATATTAAACAATTATGCCCCGGAGGCCTTCTACGAAGCCCGGATCTTGTAAAAATACACCTGCTTTGCTCCCATCTTTATAAAATAATATCATATCCTGACTAATTAAATTTGGTTCTTAGTCTGAGGTAAAAAAACCACAGTTTTTTTTAAATGTATACAGTTAATTATTAAGTTTAATCTAGTGTATACGTGTTTAAAAAGTTAAATATTTAAATACCTCACACGTATAAAGGCTAAATTATGGCTTTTCTTGGTATAAAAGTATGCAAATCTCCGTTTAATATGCAGCGAGTCGATAAAACCCCGAACGGTGGTAGTTGGCCGGAGCCATGTAGAGTTTCCCATATTTTTCTTCGCGTGTCTAACACCTAAATAGAGCCAATTTCGCATAGAAAGTCCTTTCGAGAGGCACCCCCTTCAGGCAGTTAGCTCGTACCTTTTATTTAATGTATTCTATCGATTTTACTTAAATTAATTAGTAAAATATATAGGTCCTCAGTATGTACTAATTAATTGCTTCCTAGGAACTCGATGTAAAACGAATTTATCTTCAAATAAACAAGCCGTCGTAAAGCGAACCAATGGACTCAATATTATAAACTGGGGCTTGGAAACCATTTTGAACTCTATAACAGAACTAAATTAAAAATAGTAACCGCTGTAACAAACCTGATTAGTTTGCTCAAAAGAAAGAAGGCATTTAAAATAATTACAATACAACAAAAATAAAGTAGAACCCCGCTTTTACGACTGATATGAGAGGTTCTGTTAAAATGGTCGGGTATATAAATTCATATATATGGTGGGGATGTGGACTTATATAAGAGGTTCTCCACCATATATATTATTACAGTGGGCATCCCTACTATACACATTTACACATACATACATCACGATTAAATTCTGCATTTGTTTATGTTTATAGGTTTCGGGGTGGGAAGGAAAATGGTGGAGGTGGATCTACCTCCTAACACCTCATCGGACGTAGGTATGTTCAGTTTTCTCTCTTAGAAGGGGGTGAAATTTGAGTTTCAAGATTTGA
Organism: Centruroides vittatus; assembly: GCF_030686945.1. NCBI lineage: Eukaryota > Metazoa > Arthropoda > Arachnida > Scorpiones > Buthidae > Centruroides > Centruroides vittatus. The sequence continues at coordinate 148,788 of NW_027121028.1, forward strand.
GGACATGATAAGCACTTAATAATGGTAATAATAATAATTAATCTCGACAGATGGAAGCACACTGCAAAGGGATAAAAAATAATAACCGGATGTCAATTTAAAACGAATGGTTTTATAAACCGGAAATGATTTCAGTTCTTACAAAGAAATTTATTTTTAGGATTTCTGAAGAGACTTAAAGGAAGACTTTACATGAAAATAAACAGGAATATTTTGCATAAATTCAGTGACTTATTATTTTTAATCCTTTTCCAAAAGAGCACATCTCGAGCCAAATTTTTATAGGTTGAATAGCATCTCTTGTATTATAAAAGAAAGAAGGAAACTACTTGGGAAACGTTCCATATGTCGTTGTAAACAAAATTCTTGTCATCGTCGTGAGGCACATTAAGAGAATTTCGTAAATTTAATGGCGTAAAATTTGTATAATTTGTTAAAAACTTTATTAATTAATGTCAAAATTCGTTATCTGGTAATGCTAACAATTACGTTTGAAAGAAGATTAAAAATAATCTACGAATATAAAAGACAAAATGCGTATGTTAAGTAAAGGATTCTGTACCTTTCAATGTATCCGTACCAAATTTGGCACGAATAATTTTCGACATCCTAGAAAGAGTATTGTGGGGATCTCCGAACCACCTTCCTCCTCTGCCCACCAGTGGCCGAGTGAATAAAATCACTGAACAACTAACTAATTGTGGGTTTGCGCCTTGCCAACGGACTGGCCATGGAGTTTTCTGGGTTTTCTTCACGTTTGCAATATGAAATTTCGTTTAAAGATTCAAATATTTTGACACTCGGGGCTGGTGCAGATTTATTTCTTTTATCCAGGGTGAAGAAACAGCTAAAAGATTCACGTTCACGACACTGACGAGGTTTCAGCAGCCATGAAGATCGCTCTCAAGATGGTTGCAAAAAATGGCTTTGCTGACTGCTTCCAGTAGTGGTACCAACGTTGGAAGAAGTGCATAGCTGCAGAAGGGAGTTAGATAGATGAAGGAATACACCACGTGGCTAATCGTTGGTCAGGTGCGAACCCACGACCAACAGCGTTGTGTAGTATTATCCACTCGGATAGTAGTAGGTTCTCCTCTCTTAAAGGAGACCATTCTTTTAGGGAAATTATCCTATTTCAAATCTTACAACTGCCCCATTTCTAATAATTATTAATTTTTAAAAATGTAAGATAAAATAGTCTTTCCTGTAATGCCTGAAAGTTGTGCAGAAAATGATCATCTACAGATTTTAATACTTGAATATCTAAATTTCGATCTGTTATCCGATATTGAAGGATATTTGCATAATATTAGATAGAATAAATGGGAGAAATAAATCATAACTGTCATTTTCACGCGATGGGAACTATTGATTTATAAGAAAACAATTAAATATAGAAAATATGAACTTTTTTGTTGCATGAGTTATATCGTATGGCACGTGCACGTTAAAGCGCGAAGCGACGCGTCGCGTCGCATAGTATCGCATTTGGCTGCATAGTATCATTCGCGTCGCTTCGCATCCGTCGCATTCAATCTCGATATGGAATCTCTGACATTCCGACTTTTAATTTAGCGTGAAAAATATTTAAATTTATTTATAAGTGCATGAATAAGTAAAAAATCGATTTAATTGATATAATAATTACATTTTAAAAAAATTATTAGTTAATTACGCCATAAAATTTAATCAAGTTTAGTAATTTGGATTTAATCCACGAGATTCTCCCTCTTGGCTTTAATCCATTAATCTGATAATTTATATATTAAAAAAGTAACTGAACTGCTTTACTGTTAGAAAAATTATATTTAAAAAGACTTTTATCGCCGCAAATAACTCGAAAAAGTTCATTTTAAATGGAAAATAAATAAGAGTCGACTAATTACCTGCACTTTACTGTATAAACATCTAAAAGCCGATATTTTATATGTGATTACCACAAAACATTAGTCGTGGGTTCACACTTTCTGGCTGGCCAAATGGATTTTTTTCACGTATTTAACACATAAACAAGGGCCAATTTCTTACAGAAAGTTCTCCCAGGAGATAGCCCACTCTTGGAAGATGGCCACGTTTGGATTTGCTTTATACTTTAAACGGTTAAAGTATCGATATCGTTAAAGAAATTGCCGAAAATTACATCAATCTCGAGACTAATTATCGGGATCTCGATCAATTTTCCAGTTAGCGAAGTATTCCTAATAATTATTACACATTAAAATTTCAAATAAGACTTTAAATCGTTAAATTATGCAAATGATAAAATATAAATAATTGACGTTGGAATAATAAAGTAATAAATTCGATTATTTTGTAATGACTAGCGCTGTTTTGTGCAAGGTCCTAGAAAATAACTTTAAACAATGGGATTTGGGTTAAGTGATAGGATTTTAAAGTTAAAAGAGATGGAGAGTCGAGGTTTTATGGTAGACCGTATTTCCATCAAGGTCCCTTAGAAATATATAAAAAGAAAATAGACAAACGGTGATTCTATAAGTTTACAATATAGAACTTTCTTTAGAAATGAATTATAAGTGTTTCGCTGTAATTTAGCTATTACTCTTCACTCCATCTTCTTCATCTTCATATTCATTTGCTTCATCTTATGTCTAATTATCATCTTTCTTCTTCAACTTATTCTTCTTTATCCTCATCTTTTATTCTTTCTCATTCTCTTAAGAAGATCATCTTATCCTCATCCTATTCTTCTTTCATTATCTTCTTTTCTATCTTCATATTCACTTCATCTCCATCACTAGATTTAAAATAATTTGAAAATCAATCTATTTTTAGAAACTTTAATTAACAATAATTAACATCATCGACTTCATAACTAACTTATAAATTATTATTATAATTACAAATTAAATACAGTACATAAAAATTAATTCTCATATATTTTTGAATTTTTATTACGTAATCGATTACGTAATTTGATTTGATTTTTTTTAAAAATTCGTTTTATTGCAAAAGAAATAAAGAATCTGGCATTAAAATTTGAATAAAATTAGAAATTGATCTTAATTTAAAATTAATTAAATAAAAATATTAAAAAATGTTTTCGGGAGTTTTTCTGATCTCGATGAAAAATTCGAATCGCTGGCAATTTTCCGGATTTTGAAACGTGGCAAACGAGTAAATATAATACTTTTTGGATTAAAATGAAAAAATAAATTACAGGATTGAGATATCGGGAAGCATTCTGGAGTGGAATATTGCAAATTTTATTTTTATAACTGACAAAAATCGATAAATGTAGCCAGCGGATCTCTGATAATCTTTCATCAAAAAGCAAAAAAAAAAAAAACAAAAACAAAAATAAATCTTCCGTATTCAAATTATTACTCGTATGATAAAATTATGTTTTTTATAAATACATGCATTATTCTTCGATTAATATTAAATCCAAAAGTGAAAATAAAACCAAAAAATATTAATAATTCTACTTGACGCCTGAAAGACGCGTCAGATGGCGCTGTAGATCTAGGAGAACGAACCGGTCTTCCGCTTTCGTATCAGACTGCTTCATCGTAATGTCACCTGCAAGTTGGTATTTATACCGTTATTCGAAATCGCCGTACGAAATAAATACCGCGAACGACATTACGGTAAGTTTGGTAAAGATTTTGACGCGTAGACGAGGTTAAATTCGCGTAAAAACGGCAAAATTGAAGGGATAATTGCCGCTTTCCCGTGCCTGTTCCATCGTCTGCTCGAGACAGACGCACGAGCGTCAATGATCGTCTGCTTCGTCTGCTCCTTAGGCCTAATGTTCATAGGAACGTGTGGGTGTTTCGGATACGTTGGATTTACGTTTCGATTTTATAACTCAATTAATAAAAAAAACCTAACTCCTACACGTCCCTTACGATCCGGTTAAGTTTATATTAAGGTAATTACTACTCTAATTATATATAAAGGTATAAAAAGTTTATTATTGCTTGGGGTTACTCCGTAATGATCGGTTATACGAATGTTTCCACTAAATTAATGGTCATTTTAGAGAGAAATGAGAACAGATGTGGGGATACACCCAACATGAGGCACCTCGTTCCTTCATTCTTAACTTCATCAGCCGATTACACGAAGTTCAGACTTTAAACACTGTTTAATAGCTAAAATATATAAGTCTAGATTAGTGGATTAGCTAGCACACATGGTGGTTTAGGGTATTTGACCTTCTGTTTGCGATGAAAAATATATATACAGCCTATATAATTATACATATAGACAAGATAATACCCTAAACTACAGCTTAAACCATTATTCTGTGCTAGCTAATCTTCGAGAGTAGACAGATTTTTGTTTGCTTAATTACCTAAAACATGTTTTAGTAAATTCATTCCCATCCGTTTAAAATCAGCGTATTACCCTACTGTATATAGGTATTATACAGCGTACATACTTTATATACCTATATATATGTGTGTATGTGTGTGTATAAATGCCGATTTTAAACGGATGCGGGTCAATTTATTAAAACATTGTGTTTTATGTAATTATGTAAACAAAAATCTAGTCTAAACTCGAGGATTAGCTAGCATAGATGATGGGTTAAGTCGTGATGGCCTTTCTGTTTGCAATGAAAAAATGTATATACGGTATGTATACATTTTATACATATATACACACATATACATTTGTATTTCATTGTAGACAGGTAGGACCAATACCCCACACTACAGCTTAAACAAACATATTCCTTGAGTCTAGACTTAAAATTTTGTTTATCTAATTACCTAAAACATAATGTTTTAGTAAATTGACCCCATCCGTCTAAAATTAGCGTGTATACTGTATATACCTACATATATATATAGATATATAAACGTTTACGTAAGTAGTGTCACCTATATTTAGATATAGGGTCTCATCGTATTTATGTATATATATATATATATACGTTATGGCATCTTATTGTTAAAGTTTTATATGAAACTTTACTTTATTAATAATATATATATCTATATGTATAAACGTTTATCGTATTGTAATCTTTAAAAAGGAAATGACTAGAGTAAAAATGTTCTTGTCATTTCTGTTATGCACTGTATATTTTGTTGGCAAACTTCACTCACTAATGTTATATGATGGATCTTTTCCAAGACATTAAAACGTAAGAGGAAAAAAATTCATTTGCAGCTACACTAATCTTTTAAAGTCTTATTAGAAGTTGTTCCTGTTTGTAAATCCATCGGTTTGTTTAGAAAATATTTATTTTTCCTGACTGACAGTTTTGTTTGTTTACATTGTAAAAAACATATGACGAATCGAATTAAGACGGGATAATAATTGATCTTAATTCCACTTCTTGAAATGAGCTTCGTCTCTATTTAAAAGTCTCGTCGATTTGCATTCAAATTTAATATGAAAATTTTATCCTTGAAAAATTCTTTTACATATTTTAAACCTTAATCAAAAATTTCCCTTCGATCATACTTATAATGTAATAATTTTTATTTATAGCTATATATAATATGCTTATTTAATTTAATAACTTAGTTAATAATTTTTATATAATTAATTTGCATAAAATAATAAAATACTTTATGCATAACTTATATTTATTATCGTTATAGGAAATGCACTTCGTTTGGTGTAATAAAACTTTTATGGATGTATGATGCTTCCAGGATTTTGCAGTCTATAGATTTATTATTTGTTCCCGAAGGCATTCGATATGTTTTTATAAACAAGGACATTAAATACAGGACAAGGCAAGGATTATTATCTCTTAAGTAGTTAGTGAATTCTTGCATTATTAACCTCATTAGTTTCTATATCTTAATTATGTTTTCCATCGCGAGATGGAGACACATACATTATGTATAAATTACCGAATTAAACTTTATAATTTATAAACATTAATAATTATTTAATAAGTTTTTAATGTTAATTAATTACTGAACTAGAATTATGTTTTATTAATATTTTCATATATTCTTGAAAACTAAATTTATTGCATAATTGAGGCTAGTTTGTAATGCTTTGTCTTACATTTCGTAAATCGGATTAAACGATGAAATCTTGTTCGTAATGTTGTTTAGACATTTGAGATTATAATGTCAAGGCCAAATGTAGAAAAAATTCTTACCAAAAGAAACCAACTATAAACAATATACGAATGCATTACTTTAGATTTATAGAAGAAAAGTAATACAGAAATCATTATTAGATTTTTAAATATTTTCTAAATTTTCAAGTGAATAGATTAATTTAATTACGCTATAAATTAAAAATGAACTAATATTACCATTAAATATGCTAATTAACAATTGGACACAACAAGGAACTTTTAAAATATTAATTAATTAATTAATTAAAAAACATCGAGAATTAATTTAATTGACGTCAAATTTTAAGTATTATAATTAGATGATATGCCTAAGTTGTAATTATAACTTTATTCTGGCATGTAACAATAATGAATACGATAAATATATATATATATTTTTTTTTGAAATTGTGAATTCAGTGCATAAAAATGTTTATGATTAAGGATCATAATTTAACCAAATTAAAAAGGATCATAATTTAACCAAATATTACTTATTTGATATTTTCCATGAGCTTCTTCAATTACACCAAATGTAATTCATCATACAATAATTGATGTAATCTAACATATATTACTCGCAAAAAACATTTAAATACAAGAGATCTTATCGTGTGACTTATTCCGTGTTAAGAGGTTTCTTTGTTGTGTGTTTAAACAGTATTTTCGAGATCTGTTATACTTTTGTCATACGATCCAGTTGAATTTTCCGAAAGGAGAGAGGAAAAAATAGTAAAGGAAGAAGAAATAATGTTTGGTGTATCTTAAAGGAACATTTAAAAAATTGTCGTTTTATCAAACCTTTATCTAATGCGCTTCTATTCTTGGAATTTCGATTTTGGAATGCTCTAATTGAGGTTTATCAAACTTAACGTTTCGGTAATTCTTCAAAATTTCTGTCTTTCATTTTTTATTATTTTCAAGCAGTTGAATCCTCTTTCGACCGTGGAAGATTTAATTTAACCTTGACATCGTTATAAACTATTGAAATTTCGAGATCATATTTTGATTTATTGATTTAGTGCTTAAGTGGTTGTTTCAAATAATTAAAAACTGAGGGATTCTAGTAGTGAATGAAAGTAATTTACTATTATTATATTATTTATTTTTCAAAAACTTTGAAACAAACAATGCTTTACATGCTTATATAAATTAAACATTACTATTAGTTACTATAAACAAATAAATTGAATGAAATTCTGATTTTAATTTCACTATTTCGAAGTAGCCGACATTACATAACTATAAAACTATTTTTAAATAGCGTTATAGATACCGTTTATAGTGTTATTGACCCAGAAACATATTTAAGTTCTTGGAATTCAAAATCTGCAAAACTACAGAAACTTTTTTCATATAACGAGCACGTTTTAAATTAGTTTATAATCTCTTGTATAAGTCACGCAATATTGCATACAATTCACACCACAGCATATTTAAACAGAAGTGGACGAGCATCATCATATTTCTAGAATTTGCGTCCCTGGAACTATGTGTACTTTAAAACAAACTATTTTGATCCTGGAAATTAATACAATATCGTAATATTTAATCTAACGATACTTTTAGTTAAATAAAGGAGATTAAAAGTTTTAATTATTATTGCAAAATTTGAAGTGTTTGACGAATAAAATAAGGTCTTTGTATTAGAATCGAAGCATTAAAATTGTCTTAATTATTATATTTATAGTTCCAGCTTAATGAAATTCAATTCAAAACATTAAAATTTAATATATATACTGTATACATATTGAAAGTTGGTAGTTCTTTTTAAATATGAGAGACGTAGAAATGAATAAAATACGCACATTGATTTAGAATTAAAGCCATGTTATTTTAAAATTACATTTATTTATTTTTTGTTTTATCGGTTATTGCGGAATAAAACTTAAATTTCGTTAAAATATAAGCATTTGAAATTAATCTACTAATAAAGAGTAAAAATATTGGATAGCCATCGTCAAACTGGTTATATGAGTCATAAGGTTGCCCTAAAAGGTTTGAAATTTAAGAGGAAAATAATACAGGCAAATTATTAACACGGAAAATACTGTCTAAGAGCCGAAATCTTAATATATTTTAAAAATTGATTTGTGTTATTAGACAATAAAAAATTCCCAGAATATTTACAGCGCAGTTTAAAAGTCATTCTACATCATTAACTCTCTATATCGAATTTCGAAAATTGATGTGGTACAGTTTTCTATAAACATTGTCGTTCCAAAAAACAGTTAGGAGGTCAACTGTAAAAATGTTTGCAGTTTTACAAGCAAAGAAAAAACTTTTCTAAATAGAAAAACTTAGAAAAATGGTCATGCATAGTTACTCCCTTTACAACCAGGTGGCTTTTTGCAGTGACCATTTGTAAATCGATATGGTGGTCCCGTTACCGACACAGAAAAACCAAGTTTGTTTCACTTCGCATCGGAGTTAAAATTATTCCATGGAGATTATTAAGCTTCGATGCTTTCTTGCGTTTCGTTTCGACACAATTTTCACCGGAAAGAATAATTTATTGCATTTTGCATCGTCTTCGTATACACATAAATATCTCGATTGTTTCCAATACCGTCGCCATTGCTTTTTATTAGGAGCCGTGACACGCTTCTTACTGGGTGGGTGCCCTGTTATAATTTTTCAACCGCTAAAATCCGTGTTCTTTTTTCATAATGAAAAACTCTTCAAACTCTGACAAAGAAACCTTATTTCTCTTCTCTGATTGGTCGAAGAGGTATAGAGGGTGTGGTTGAAAACAGTTGCTGCTTCATTTCTGAAATTATACACTGCCTTGACTGACAGGTAGGTAGAAACAAATTTAATTTTAAGAAAGTTATTGCGTTTTATAAAAGATTTAAATTGCATCAACATTTTTAATTTATTATTTTTATCAAATATAAGTAGTTTTTGAATAGTTATACTTAACTGTTAGAGTAAATGGGTCTATAGGGTCTGTAGAAATTTAATTTTTCAACACAATTATTGTATGTAAATCTTTCTTAAAGACAATTGATTATTTGTTTTATATTCAAATTTGATGCGTGTAATCTTATTACAATTAAAAGTAAATTTTTCATGAAATTAACATGAATTTACATACTGGAAATAATAATTTAAATTTTTATTAGACATAATATAAATTAGGATTATTTGCATTTTCTTGTTGCATTTAAGATAAGTGGTTATAACTAACATAATGCATGCTCTATAAATAAAGATGAGGTTAAATACACTTTATCAAATAAAACAAAAGTTTTTGTTCTGGATTAGAAAATACTTAAGAGAGATTCATTTTACTAACACTCAAATTATGTTGATACATTATTACATATTTTAGTGTATAATACCCTAGATCAATATAATAATTTACCAGTACAACAAATTGTAATTAAAATAATGAAAATTTCAATCTAAATTTAAGGATAATTTATTTGGGACATTTGTAAATTAGTTCATACTTAGAAATAATAATGTGGATTTAGGTACTACTTACACCCATCGTAATGACTTTTCTCATTCGAATAAATTATAATTCAATACAGGCTCTGCAGTAATGAATATTGATTACTTCTAACGACTATCTTTTAAAAGAGGGTAATTTCAAGAAGCTAGAATAGTCTGAAATCGAGAGATCAAATTAGCATTTGGCGACAGACGTGTTGATAGAACAGACCGGAGAAACGAGAGTTAAATATCAGTTTGAAGAAGCTTGACTCATTTTAACTGGCAGCGGGGTTTCAGCACGATGAGAAAAGCGTATTAGGATCAAGGGTCGATTCTTGTTTTGGTCATATACGGTTACCACCCAACACACTCTTCCATCTTCCTCTTTATAACCGGACTTCTCGATAGTTTTATATCCTTCGCAACCCATTCTTAATGCATGATTTAGATTTACGAATCCAACTCGTATTTTAATTTTCATAAATCATTCATAAAGTAACTTTGATACTTCAAAAATAGGATGGAATACAATTTAAAATACTAATTATAATTTTATATATTCTGAATACTTTTCAGTTACTAAAAAAGATTACAGCATTTTATCAAGTAATTTAAATGCGAGGTTTTAAATTAATGAGGCTCTCTTATATTTATTTATTTTTTTGTAATATGTACTCCTGTATGTTTATAAAAGTGTTTTCTAGGTTTAAATGTAGACACACTACCATTTGATATATATATAATTTTAGACAATAGTAATAAGCTTATAATTAAGAAATTAAATTATAATATGGCATCGCCTTATTTGATGAATAAATCAAGAGGGAAAACTTGTGATTTCAATATGTAGAGTTAGAAATGGTTACTATGTTACGCTTTCCTTCTTCCTCTGTCTGTATTCATTTTCAGATTCAGTGACCTTGTCTGTTTCGATTTACTTCTTATCTGAAACATCTCTCATCTTTTTTTATATAAAAGTACAATCCTTTTTCCTTTTCATATTCCTACGTTTTGATTTATTCGAAAGTACAAAGAAATACTTTATACACATGAAGTTCTTTACGCATCTGGTCGAACGTTCGTGTCTTAATTTTAACATTTTTCAACTCTAATATTGCATTAAAATAATCTGCAAATATTTCTTATATTAAACATTTTTATGAAACTTAAAATTGTTCGTAACGGCACGATTAATATTAAAACGTGAACTATAAAATCTATATTGTAACGTGCGTATTGCAGAATGAAAAGTGTAAATTTTTTCCTTGGTTTTAATAATTTATTTTTATTTTTAAATCAGCCTTTTCTTTATTCCGAGGTAACATTTTCTTTTCAAATTGGATATCAGATGTTATAAATAAACATTATTATTAAGAATGATATGTTTTTCTTTTATTGGTAACTGAAACTCATTCCCATCTTCGTGAGAACTTACACGAAAATTTTGTTTAGGTTCTTCTTGCCTTCTCCCCCCTTATTAGTTTCTTGTATATAGAATGCTTCCGCTGAATTTTAAATTAATATTTATTTATATTTTTCGTTTTAATATTTTTTATCGTATCGATTTTTCTGTAGATCGTATTAAAGGTATATTAACAAAACTCGAAATATCTTTAAATAAGAATTTATATCTCATTTTTATGAAGTCTCTAACCCTTTATCGTTTTCGTTTTTAATCTTTATTTTCGTTCTATATACAGTGTCGTCACCGGGTTATACGGATATAATTTGCTAATTTTAATAAATTAATTTATTAAAATTTAAGTTTACATTACTTGTTTAAGAGTTACTTGGTCGTATTTTAAAAAATCGCAAGAGAACGTGTAGAAAATTTGTAAAAGCGTTTGATTCGAAATACTGTCCATCCTCGATTTAGCGCCACCATTTATTCACTGAAATTGACCCTAAATCGATTATTGCGCTAAACTTAAAGAACCTGACATGTAATAAAGAGGTCGGCAAACGAATTGAAGTGTTCGATAGTCACGTGATTTGATAACAACAATACCTTTTATAATGCAAATTCGAACATTTATTAATTTATCAGTATTGGAAGCATTCTGTAACATTTATGAGGAAGATCCGTTCGCAAGTATTCATTAGCGCTTTACGAGAGTGACGCTCTTTAGGAGGGCAATATACCGAGGTTTGACTGCAGCAAAAAATATTATGGATGAAATTTAAGCATCATTACGATAAAATCTAAATTTAAAGGTTTAGTCAGGGGTAATATGTCACAATCTTCATGCATGCTAGCTTAATGTACGTTATATTTTTTATTTCTGTTTCGTATTTTATTATAAAATCAATATATAAAATTTTCTTCACAATTTTGTCTTATTTTTTTATTAACATAAACGAAGTTTTCAAGAAAGCATACGAAACTCATCATTACACATTGCCCTATATTGTTATTATTAAATGCCAGAAGGAAGAAATTCGTTACGAACGGCTGATGATGATAAATCAGTTTAATGCATTATTTATGAAATTTAAAATGAGACCAAGTTTCCTCGGCAAGATCATTTAATTAAACAGAGATGAAATATTATAATTATTTTATTAGTATGATTATTAAGTAATAATTATATTATTTTAAAACTAGACTAAATTCTGAATATTTATTTTTTCCTTTTGAATCATTTATATATAAATTATAGAAATTGAAACAAAAATTGTGTTTATAATTAAACATTTCTATAATTTATGCCAATAATTTATATACTCATCAATTATTTTTAAAGAAATAAGATAAATTTTTAAGTTATGAATTTCGATAATTTAAATCGTTTAAAAATTATTTAAAGTAGTTATATTTATGCCCTGTATATGACCCTGTATACTCGATTATGAATTAATTTAACAATTTATTGATACTCTAAATGGCTTTAAACGATGTTTAATCATTATTTTTTTCGTTGGGTAGTAGAATTTACATACAAGTTATTCGTGTGTTTTGGATACAACGATCACGAGAGAAAAATTTTAATAATACATAATAACATAATTAAAAGCTGGGAAAATAATCGTAGTATTGATTTAGATACTAATTGATATCATATTGACACAACATGATATGAATTGCTATAGTAAATACCTTACTTATACAGTATAGCTTACATATCGAAGAAGTAAATACCTTAAGATCATTGATCTTTCGATCAATGATCTTAAGGTATTTATTTGTTCGATAAAGCGATGTTTTACTTTTTATGAAAGATTTTTAAATTAAAACGGATTTAAAACTGCGTTAATTTACATTGGATGTCATGTAGGCTATGTGAAATGTTTACTTCAGCAATTATACTACGAAATAGAATGACATTTTAAAAAATAATATAACATATAAAGCGTAAAACTGTAAAAATTGGACTGGTTTTTATAACTTTATGCGAGTTTCAGCTTTGATATCTTAATTATTCTTTGTTATTAATTAAGTAGAAACTGTAAACAGAATATTTTAAGTTATTTGGGAGAATCGATTAGTCTTGTCAAATGACAATAACTAAAAGTGAAATGTCATGTAAATCTTTTTGTCGAAACTTTTCATACAATTATATCGTTAAATTAATTTTTTTTTTTTTAAATGTTTATTATAAAAACTACATTATAGGCTATTTGAAGAATTTGCACAATGCTAATCACGGATCAAAACAAATTTTTAATTAAATTATGATAAACTAACAAACTTTTTATTTCATAAAACATATATTTAGTTTCTTAAAATCTCATGTTGATAACTGGTAGGGAGGAATATTATTAATTTTTTTAAATCAGTTTTCTAGTAGTCGTGATCATTTTAACTTTAATTACTTTGTTCTTGACAGTAAACAGATTCAGTGAGACAAAAAAAAATGAAACTAAATATTTTCATAATTACACAAAAATCTATTTTAAAAATTTTAATTAAATTAAACTTAATGTAACTATTAAAACAAATAATAATAAAAAAAAGAATCAAACTGAAAAGTGTACGCTCAAATTGCAAGATTAATAAACTTAAAATTGCCATTAGTTTTACAGCAATTAATGCGAGAAAACATATCAAAATTTATCGCATTTATCTTTGTTTGTTCTTTCAAAAACAAACTTGAATTTCAAGCCAGACAAACTTTTCTTTATCGCTCCGTCTGGTTTCCTGAATGCAAATATTCTCTCTTTTAATAGCAGTTTTTATCTTATGAAAATATTAAGGTCAGAAGAAGTTGGCAAACATCGAATGAAGTGTATCTCTTTTAGAAATTTTACTTTGATCGGATGATTACCGATCAATACCCCGCAGACAACAATACATATTTGATTTAATACGCTTGCATTTGTCCTCGACAATGCAAATATATTGGAGGACAAACGCAAAGCGATATAATAACACAGAACGAGCTCATATACGACATATATATGCTGCTTTTCCTACATTATAAATTACATATACGACACAAAGACTGATTTATTAAATTGCATTAATTACGTATTAAATAAACTAAGCTATTTTCGATGTAATAAATAAGTATTATAGAAATTTCCCACAAGAAATAGTCAGATTTGAAATTATTATTAAGGTATTAGAGATAATGTCATCGGTATAGTGTGTGGTTTTAATGACAGTTGATACTTGACCCAATACAACGTGTCCTTCTTCATAAACAGATCGACATGAAGGACAACGGCTGTCCTTAATTTCCATCTCTCTGTAAACACTTTTTTTCTTTTCCCTAATTTCCTTCATGCATGAACTAATTGGTTTTCATTATCTATTTGATCCAGTTTCTCTGTATAATGTTTTAATTTTATTATTAATTAATCACTAATCTTGATTAAAAACTAAAAAAAGCTACCCTTGAATAAATGACCGTCTTTTTTTCTGGTTTGAGCAAATTACAAAAATAGCATTATTATTTAATTAAAATTTTATTTATAGTTTTAATTAATTACATTTAAAATTTGAAAGATTTAATCAAATTTTAATTTAAAATTTTGTTACTTCTACGCAAAATTCGTAAAATGTGGATTTCGTGTAATTAAAGCATTGTTAATAATTATCTTAAAATTAATACAACTATATAACACTATTACAATTTGATCGTCTATACTGTATTTAAGTGAAATAATTTAATATAATTAAATAGTTAAGTAAACTTCAAAATTCAATAATTCATCTAAAGACCCGAGAAACTATGCATTCAGTTCATGTTTCAGTTTATCCCTTGCATTCTTTAGCATTCAAACGACATGAAACTGTGAAAATTGAACAGATATCTAGATAACTTAATATATGCAAATACATTAAGCCTTGTGTTAATGTATATACTTTCAGAGAGAATACTAAATTTGCTCTACAATTATCTTATCACCCTTTTGTTGGAATAAGTTACAGGATGGCCCAAAAATCATTGTAGTCATATTCTGTTCTCTTTGTCTCTGTGAAAGTTTCTCATACATTCACAAAATGCTGAATTGCTTGCAAAGAATACGGTTAATGGACTTTTGGCATCCTGTATATGTATAAAAAGATACATTCATAGAATGCACAAGTCAGTTAACCGTATTCTTTTTAATAAAGAAAATAATACGAATTTAATATTATATTTTAAATCAAGCTTGAAATATAAGTACAATTGAAAAATAAGCATTACAGTATACATGTATTCCAATAACATAGTTTTTATATAAATTTTATTTCTTGAATATACAACTTATACACACACACACACACACACACACACACACACACACACACACACAAACATGAGCATCCGCAGAGGGGAGGGAGGCAAACGAGCCCCTTGTCCTCCTCTAGGATTGAGTAAAAAGTGTCACAAATTATAATCGTGAAAGTGATTGAGATGTATACTTACACCCTTGACTACGAGTCTCTTTGTCTGTCTTGAAAAAGACCCAAAAAATTAAATAATAAAAATTTATTGAGTAATTATTTGTCTCCAAGCTTTGCTCCCTCCCCAGAAAATTTTCTGCAGACGCCCATGTATACGTATATATATATATATTGATTTAAAATGAAATCATGGTTATATGAAAAGAAATTTGTGGGGAAAAAATTTCTATAAAAAAGTTGAAAAATATTATTATGAAAAAAATTTAATCGTGATGAATATATTTTTACAAAAATGATTAGCTGAATGGACGCAATTTTTTTATTTATTTTTTATTTTTGCTTGTAAACGTGAGAAATGGGCACCACTGATTTAACTAATGATCCAGGAACTTATACTGAGGTTAACGCCTAAACCATTATCTATCCGCACCCTAACACTTAAGTTGTAGGCCAGAAGACAGACCAAGCGTGGGATGTTGTCTACAACAATCGTAATTTTTTTCTGATTTAAGCATTGATACACACGCAAATTCACTAGCACACGATCGTACGCCCTGATAACGAAAACGATTTCAATTTTGTCGAAAAATATATTGTAATTATTGATGAGTCATCTCATTATAACGCTAGCGGTAGGTCGGCTATTTAAAAGGTGTTTATAAATTAAAGATAATAGTAGAGAATAATTCGCGAAACGACTCGAGTTTCAATAAAGTTTATCATTCTTATTACACTAATTTAGAAATAAAGTGGCTCTTTTGCTAATGACTCTTTACAAGGTTGTTTTGTGCGTTACTCGCTGTTAGTGGCTTCCATTTTATTTGGAATAGCTCTGACTCATCACTTGGTGAACATCCAGTCTCTTTCCAAAGAAATTATACAGTATATATGCATGTATATTCGTGTATTGGATCGTATTAAGGTTACACTTAATTCTCAGAATTATTTATTTGAAATACAGATGTCTCGAGGACAATATATGCCACCCCCAATACAACAAATAATCGATAAAACCCGTTAAAATAACTAAATAACAATTGTAAAAATAACACAAAATAAAAGGTTTGAAGTATTTTTTACAATGGATTTATATCTGAGGTATTCTAAGTTAAGGTTATTTATATTATTTTATTCTCTATGTATTATTGTTAATTGATACATCTGCCGAAGGCACGAAATCTGTTCGGTTGATAAGATTTATCTGCATATTTTTAAATTTCCTTATAAAGATAATATAATAATCATTTAATTGTACGTTTGGTATAGCCTATTGATTACAAATTTGTTATCGCAGTATTTATCAAAAGAAAATTAAATAACTGAAAGCGTAGGTCGTCACTCATTACTCAAATATTAAGAGATATTCTATCTGCTTTTTCGATGGTATAAGAGAAGATAAACTCTAGTGTCGAGTGATTGGCGTTAAACTTCTGACTTTACAACTTGCGTCATTGTTTAAATATCTCCAAGAACAGGTCATTTACCCGTACACGGGATCATTTCGACAGTTTTCAGTTTCTGTATTTTTATTAATACGAAAATATGATACCGTCGATAAACGTTGATTTATTACCATTAATATAATCTATCCGGTATAATTACATCATCGTAAACTTCTATTAATTATATTAATTAATTTGACTATAAACTCATTTACCACGCGGTTATAATAAGCCGAAATAAATAAATAATTTAGATAACTTTGTATTGATATAGGTAATATTAATTTTGTTATTTTTTTTCTAGCGTACTAAACATGGTAAGTGGGAGTATACTTACTGAGAGGCCATCTTTCGGGTGTAAAATATTTTCATTAGGAAATTTCGTTTAACACAACAATTTACTTTCCCTTTGTTAAAATTCGATAAAGTTGTTTTTTCTTTGCTTTCTTTTATATTTTATTTCAGTTTTTATTAAATAAATATGTAGAATTATCTTTCATAATTTATGTATCTTTATATTTGTTCTTTTAACCTTTAATTTTTTCAACATTATCATCAATTTCCCAAGTATTAGGCATTGATGAGATGAGATCATAACTTACACATCTCACAGGTCAAGTCATTTTATTTTTTCGTCTAAACTTTACTCTGTAAAATATTATACCTTATTATTGGCTTATGTATTTTGTGAGTGTTAACGTTTAGTTTAATGCTTGAAACACCAGCCTTGTAAAATACTTGAGAAAGAATCGTTTGACAGCTTATTTTCTAAAATTAATACTTGTCGATTGTATGGTTAATAATAAAATTTTTGCTTATTGTTGAAATAGCAATTAAGGAGGACATTTACGTTGTTTTTTATCTTTATAGCAAATCTATAAATTGTCAAGATCGTTTTTTTTATTAACAGTTAAACTACCCTAAATTTCCTTTTCTAACCGCACGTTTTGACTGTATTATTTCGTATAATACTTTTACTTTAATGTTTATTATTTGAATAAATAAATAGCATTTATAATTAAAATTTTTGAAAATTCAATTTTTACAAATACACTAATTTATTTAAAATATCTAAAACATTTTAAAGATTTTAATAGAATTAGTATACCTTTCAAGTCATAAACACTGAAGATTCTATTTCAGAGTGCAAACTATTTATTTGTTGACAAAAATAAATGGCTAGTTAATGAAATTTTATTGCGTTAATTTTCATAAAAGATGATGATAAAGTGCAGGGCAATTAAAGTACCCTTGTTCAATGCTCTCTAAAAAGTTATTTATCAGTCCAATCGCAACTAAATTTAGTATAATGACATTAAACGCGCGAAAGATGTTTCCGTACAAAAAGAATTAGTGCTCAAAGTGGCCGCTAAGGAAATTTCGGCGCTACAAGCAACGACAAAAAAACAAGATAAAGGATAAAAAACGAAATGAATATTTTTTAAAGTTTTAAGCTTGGATTTTAAGCTAAAATCAACAAATAACGTTAAATCCCCTCCGTTGTTCATTTTTTATTAACGAAAAAACACTTAAAAACTGGTTTATCGAAGGCATGTTACAAATTTGGCAGCTTTAAAAGACAGTATCACGTTTAATTTGAGAAGCATCATAGAGGATGATTTGCGGTCGGTTGTTCAGTTGCGATCAGTGTTCGTCACCTTCACGAGGATGAGAAACATATTGACCAGTACCTCCTGAATTTCTGAGGTCTTGTATAGTACGAATGTCTTGTACAAATAAAATATTTGTTGCCTGTAGCTCCAAAAACAACATAGTGGTAAATTTTGGTTCTAATGTTTTACAGAAATGTATTGCGCATGTTCTGACATGTCACAATACCAAATTGTGACATTTCAGAACTGCTAAAGCTCTCTCCATGCAGCGTTAAATAGAAGTACTTAGAGGTTAGAGGAGTTTTAGCGTTAAATAGAGAAGTTTAGAGGTGCTTTAATTAGTCTACGATCACTGGGCGTGTTATTAAAGCATAAGATTATGTTAAGAACAAAATTATAAAACTAATGATGATAATACTGTATACTGAAATAATTTATATTTTACGCACATTCTTAAGTACAAACGTAATTAATTACGTTTACTGTTACTAATTACTGTTGATATTTTTTATACCTAGTACTAAGTATTTTTCAGTAAAAATTATACCAAATACAAACCTTTAGAAGTATTAATAGGATAACTTATTCTAGGAAAACAAATTAATTAAATAATAGAGCTAATCCTTATTTCTAACATTCAAAATTTTTAATGTAAATTTTTTTCCTAAACTTTTTACAACTAAGATTTTTCTGTAGAAACTTCAACAGTTTAAAGTAATTAACGGAAAAAAATCTCGAATACGATGATTTAAAATTGTTTCGTTTTAATTAAAAAACTTGTAATGTAAAATTCTCACAAATTATTTTAGCTCATTTCTCTCTTTTTATGTTTTTAATCTATAGAATTTCATTTAAGAAAATCTATAAAGACATTTTTAGAATGGAAAGTTTCAAATAAGTTTAACATCAAGTCCAAATATCTTTTTTAAAAAATCTATAAGACTAATGACTCAAATAAAACCAGCAAAAGAAGAAAATTCGATAAATTTTACGAAGATAATGGCATGTTTTAATGCTATATTTAAAAAATAGATATATAATACGTAATTTAAATGATAAAGTATTATAAAATTATTAAAACTAACACATATTTACAGTTATTATTAAAGGAAAAATTACTATTTAATACTTATATACTTTTGTAACACAAAAAAAATTACTGATACGCATTTTAAATTATACTGGTAAAAGTATACTACTGGTATATTTACCAGTATTATTCCGATAGGTGCTGGAAAGAGATTGGTATGTATATACCAGTATATTTTTCTTAGTAAAAATAGCTGGTATGTAGTAAGTTACATTACTACTTCACTCATATACGTAGTTACTAGTATACGATCTTATTAATTACATACTGGTAAGACATTGAGATTATGAATCTTGTGTTTTAATATATAGGTCTTTTTGTAATTATTTGTTTCCAAGCCTTGCCTTATGGAAAATTTAGGTTTAGGCGTAGGTCTATATTAAACTATCCTATCAAGAAATTTCCGATGTAATAATTGGGTATTATAAAAATTACATTCTCGTGACATACGCATGCAGAAAACGCCATTTTCTTTATCTTATTTAATTCATATGGTAAATTTGGTTTATGGTGCCAAATTGTCTGAACTGCAATTTTTCTCTTTCATCTTTATCGTTTAATCGATACCGCATATCCCCTTGTTAGTTCCATAAAACGACTCATCCAATCAATTCTGATTTTTATCTCCTTGAAAAAATAGATGTTGACTAAATGAAAAATGCAAAATCGTTTATCATTTTTTATTATATAAGTGAACAAGCATTCAGCTTTTTTTATTGTTTATTCCTTCGCAATTGTTATAAATTTATACTTGGCAAACATAATAATAATGAAAAATATTATTTACTTTTAACAATAACAGTTCTACGAATAACTTTTAATTTAAATATTTAATTTCAACTTTTAAGCTATATCTGTTTTATTCGATAAAACCTGTATAAACCGGGATATTTTTCCGTTTTGAACATGTTTTTCTAACAGAAAATCGCTTTGTTCCGAAGAATTCTTTTTCTTTTAGGTAGGTTTTCGTTTTATTCGGGTTTCGTTTTAGTCAGGTTTTATTGTACTTTATTACTTACAAACTTTGCAGAATTTAAAATGAGATTCTTCTCGTTCGATACACAAATTACAACGCTCTGACACACTTTCACAAATTACTAACTCTCTAGCAAAAATTGCCGAATTGCTAGCAAAAAGCACCGTAATTTGACTCTTGGGCCACCCCGTATTTTGAATAATATATCAAGTTTTCTTCATTTCGTTCTTGTTCTGTAAACTGAATAAACTATACTTTAGCAAAGGAAATTAAATGAAAATTTGTGCCAGGTCCCCTTGAAAGCACCGAACTATTACCTGTATTTCTAGTTCCTGGTCACAAAAGATTTATTTAAAACAAAATAGGGCATTAAAACACGAGAATCTTTTATACTTTCGCCCAGTCAGAATGGCCTTTTTTAGCTCTAACGCCGATAAATCTTGCCTAGACCTATTTCGTATTATATCACGTTCTATATCGTAGGAACTATTATAACTGAAAAATTGCCGTTGATGAAATATCGTTGTACATTCGAGGACATGACGTTTCTTTCACTGTGTCATTGTTATTCGAAATCACAATTCAAAAGTACTGTCAATCAACACGACATTGTATTGGAAACATTCAAAGTTATCTGTAAAAAAAAATAATTGAATTAAAACTTCTCTAATCATTCAAAATGAGAACGCTGAATAATTATAAATTAACGATGACGCCCACGATATTCTCTGAAAAATAAATTTACGACGAACCAAAAAATAGGCTAATGGTGTTTCTCTCTTTATTGATTAATAAATGGGCTAATTTTTAATGCGATTTTTTTTCTATTTACTGTCTCTTCGCCTTGATTTTTTTTAAAACCGTCCTGGATTATTTTTCTACAGAAAATATAACTTTAAATTTATATATTCTTAAGTACTTTTCATAAACATGTTAAGTTTATTGAAAATTTATCATATTTCATATTTATAGTCTGTATATAGCGGTTATTAACTTTTATTCTCGGTCGTGCCTCACCAAAGATCGGCCATTTAGACTTTTCTGGGTTTTCTTCGGGTGTCTAACACTTAAATAGGGACCAATTCCCGTAGAAAGTCCTCCCTGGAGGCATCCTCCTTGGCAGTTCGCCCATGCGTTGCGTTGCCACGTCCCATTAAATCAACCGATCGGCTTTTATTGTAGGCTTATTATTTTAATTATAGATCAGGGGATGCGAGTAAATAGTATACAGAAAAAAAATTTCGAAATACAACACCTTATATTTATTTTATAAAATTAAAAAAAAAATAATTTTAATATACCATTATTGTAGGGAATCAATAACAAAATCTTGCAAAAATAAAGAAGAAAAATTCACTCCGGGGACACAAGAACGACACGAAAGTGTCTGCTCGAGTTCCATTTATAAATTCGATTTTATTATTCATTTTTTTAGAGTTACTTTAACATTATTTTATTTCGTTATTACATAAAAGAATTGTTTTTTAATGTAAGACGTGGGCACTCATCCATTTCCTTTAAATATACATACTTTGGCATACAATTTTCAATAAAAAGATACTCCATGGTGGCATGGGCTTATCTATTGTGAAAGAGGAGTTTTGAATAATGAAATGTAGCTCTATTCAATACGTTAATAGATAAGTCGGAACAAAATATTCCAGTCCAGTGTAAAATATATTCTTGGTTATATTTTTGCAGAATTCTACGATATTTACGGTGGTCATTTTTCATAAAATTCATTCTGAAGAACTTACATGAAAAATAACCAATTTCGTATTTTCATATTAGTGTTGGACTAACAATAGAACTACTAATTTATCATTTTGACGGCTGTCTTTGTTAAGCTTTTATTTCTCTCGTATATTTAATCTTGATAAAAATATATCTTTCGACTCATAAATAATTTTAATTACATAATTTAAGAGTTTGTTTTATTGTTTTATTTTGACGTTTTAATATATTTCAGTAGCTTAAAATTTAAAGTCAGTTTGTAGCGTATATTTTTGTATGAGGTCAAATAACAGCCGAGTGGAGAAAATCAGTGAAAATTAGAGGTGGTCGCGGGTTCGCTCCTGGCCAACGGGCTGGCCGCGTGGAGTTTTCAGGGTTTTCTTCACGTTAGTTACACCCTCACGTCAATAAAGAGAGGTTCAATCTATCGATTTCTATAAGAATATTGATGATAGCTTTAATTCTTATTTCGAAAAGTTAATTTTGTTCATTTTTTAAAATGTAGTCTGTATTGTTCAAGATTCAAACAGAAAATAATTGCTCAGAAGTATGTAATCGAAACTGTCATATTGAATTATGATGGAAGTATATCTTGGCTTATGTCAGACAATTGATGGAGGTAAATAAGATTTTCGAATAATAAACTATAGGTAGATGCCTATCCTGGTTAAAATGGTGTTTTTAGGCAGTTCTTTTGATGAAATCTTGATTAATCTGTTTACGATCTGAATACATTGTGACTAATTAACAATACTCGCTTTTGATTACATCAATAAAGAAAGTAATGAATATTCCATATCACGAACCGTACATTGTTTTTCGATAATAGAGAGGATTCTCATGAAGCTAGCGAAGATTTGTCCACTACATTAAAAATTTTATAGAAGTAATAAGTCACTGTAGATGAAACCATCTGCATAGATTCACTCATGTTTCTTACCATCTGAAACCATTGATTCTTCAAATTGCTCGTAATTGAAGGCGATTTTATCTGTTACGCGGTACACGAATAGGTACTGAAGCTATTTTATAGAGTTTCGATGACGTCATCAATATTCTTCAGAACTCGAATACACTCTATTCTGAAAATGGAGTTTCTCCACAGAATTCTTTGAGATATTCTGATTTCCATAAATTTATCATTTTCCGTTTGACTTGTGGGGAGCTTTCGTAACCAAATTTCGTTAATGTAGGTTGCAGGAATGAATATTGTTTATCGTAGTGTCCACTCAATTCTTATACATAATAATTCTAAATAACTTATAAACATTTTTATGAATTGCGTTTCTTTTCGAATACCTTGTAATAGTCTAAAAGTATTAGCGATACGTTTCTTTCCTTTTATAAATACTTGAAAAAAAAACACGAAAAGGAATAAAATACAGTAGAGCATCGATAAGTGGAACGTCGGTAAGTGGAATGGCCGGAAAGTGGAACGATTTTCAGTCGGACTGTGTCGTGCTGAATCAAATGTTTTTGATACTAAATTTACTTCTAAAGTATAATTTTCATGTTTTTTATATTCTTTAATATATTTATTTTGTTTGTACAAAATGCAAAATAATTTTTAACGATACGATAGTCTCGATGATTATTATAAAAATTTTCGTTAGGCTTAAAATCGACGAAAATTCAACACGAAGCGACACGCAACGGAGAAAAATTCAACAGGAAGCGATACGCAACGGAGAAAAATTTGAGCATCGGACAGGTTAATGTATTTTTTCGTACAAAGTCGGAAACTGGAACAAATCATTAACTGGAAGGACCCCAGTCCCCAATTGGTTCCACTTATCGACGCTCTACTGTATTAAATCAATAATTTAAGAAATAGAGTAAGGAGAATCTTGTGCTTCGAAAACGTAGCCGTTGTCGATATATCAGAGACTATACTAAAGATAATCGATGATACCACTCGAGCGATAAATCATAGATATGTGTTCTATATGTTAAAGACAAAACAGATATTTATTCATAAAACATAGACAAATAATATATTGAAACGTCTACGGAGTTTGGCATTTCCATCAGAATTGACTGATGTACTGAAAGCTGAAATTCAGCGAAATGATGTTTGTGAAGTGCTATCAGAATCATAGTTTTCGCTATTGCTTTTTGGATTACCGTTGTATTAATTCGAAAATTGATTTTTTACGGAAGTTATAAATATAAAATGCTGTAAAATAAGATTAAATAATGTCGTTATATATTTTAATTCTAAACTTTTTAAAGTTCTTGAATTAAATGTGTTAGTAAATATATAAAACACAGTTCAAAACTGGATGATCGTCGTCGTCGTTACGGTTAAAGTAACGCATCTGTTGAGTATTCGTAACGACAACCGAGTTTAATATAGAAATTAGAGACGAAGGGATAACAAAAATGGCAGTAACTGAATTTCTGTTAAGTTTGCATGAGAAATATAGTCCATAAGACGAAAACCAATTCGTGTTCCCGTTTACATCTTTTTTTTTTATTGGTATAGAGTAATACAAGGTATATGTGTAGTACTTTTAATGATAGATTGATGTAGCTTAAAGTTTGATGGTCTTTCACGTTTTATCTTGAAAATTCCATTACAGAATATGCATTGGCATTCTTGGATGTGTTTTCAAGATAAAACACTCGGAGGAGATAATATAAAAAGAATCAATCCTAAAAATTGTTTACGTAATGTCTAATAGTGCTTTTACAATGTAATTATTTTGAACAATTGTAAATTATTTTTTATTTTTAAAAGTTATTTTTAATTACGTATTATGATTAGGAAATTATAAAAAAAAATAACATATGATCTTGTAATATTTTAGCTATGAGAATTATTTGCGGGCGAAACCATTTTTGCTACTTCCATTGGTTATATACGAACATTAGAAGTTAAATTTACAACGACGAAGAAACATTAATGACTAGTAAAATAAATTTATGAATATTAGCTACATTGAGTAAGCGCATAAAAGTACCGTGTTTATTTTATTCCGTTTTAATTCTTGGTTAATTGACCGATGATATTTTTTTCCTAATTTCAAAATTTTCAGAAGTAATCGTGAGTTTAATTAATATCGTAAAATTCTACGTGTATTTTCAGCAAAACAAGGAATAATTTCTGCGTTACTTCAAAATCTCCTGTTTTGTAAGACAACGTTCTATAAAAGCCGTATGAAGACGTATCGATTTGTTCATAGCAACACTTGTATTATGTATTTAAATTTAACATGCGACGATCGGTGCCTCCATCTCGTGTCGATATGTTAAGATATATATTACATGCCAGGAAAAAATAAATAAAAATAAAAAGTTACTCTTAACGAACGCGCTTTTATCGGTCCTAAGCCGCACGTAATTAAAAATTGATACACGATAGATTATTAATATCTAGAATGGATCGGGCGGAAACGAGGAAAAAGTTTCGGCGAATGTAATTGGACGAACGGGACGAAAAAAATAGAGAAAAACAAATTACGAGCGTAAAGGCGTTTGGCATCAGCCTTGGCCTAAATTGTCGCCGTCAGGATCCGCTCCTTAAATAAACCGGTGACGAGGGAGTGGTCGCTGCCACCGTACGTACGGTAGAGCGTAGAACGAATGCGAAATAGAGTTTATGAATGGCGTGCAAGGTCTCCCGCTGCAAAAACGAGACGTTAATGAAGCGAGAAACGATTACGATGCATACGACGATCTCCTATGATTTTTTGAATGGACGACCACTCGCTCGCTCTCTTTCTTTCTATCGATTCGGGTGGGTGTCGAACGGAAGTGTCTTATCGCTTTTCGAATAAATACTTTCCTTTTATCTACCTGTTACGTCGTGTTTCAACAAAAATTGTATAACTCCGAGATAAGGACAGATTTACTATGCAATAAAAGCTCCGTTTGCTCATTTTATAATCTAATTAACAATCGTAACAGTAAACTGTGCCTTGTTTATATTTTATCTTTTCTATAACTACCGCATTACGCTTTCCCCCTTATATTTATCGAAGTTTCTACCAAAAATTCGTTATCAATTAAAAAAAAAAAAAAGAAAATACAAGCCGGTTTTGCTGTTTCCCTTTTTTTAAGCTGTACCAGCGTATTCGTTCCAACTGTTATACATATAACAGAGGGAAGTATAGTGAAGGTCTCCAAAATTTTTAAGTTTTTGGAGATCTTCAAATATGAAAAATGCAAATACGTTGGGGGATTTTCTATATGTATGGATGTTAGTGTGTGAGGGAGACGATTTTGTTCACCCAGTTTGAAGCTTAATGTGCCGTTTGTGGAAAATTTCAGAAATTTGGCAGGGAGATTTGTGTATTGGGAGGATTGGTGCTATTCAATTTTGGTGGTTAAAGGTCGAGGGAGTGGGGTCACGTGTGGGGTCAGACTTAATGAAGATATCATTTTTTATTGTTATAAAACTCTTGCCGGAAAAGCTACGCAACTAGTTGCTGTAATTTTTTTTACAGTTGCAATAGCATTGTTTGCTTGTATCTTAGACTTTGTAAGCGAACGAAAAAAGAACAAATGTCTTATTTTATTCGCTAGATTAGTAGAATGAATAATCATCTGCAGGTGCTTTATTTAAAATAGGCAAAAACAACAGATTATTATTCAAAATGTATGAATATGTAACATTTAAAAGTACAGGTGAACTGTTGTACGAATAAATTACACGACGAGAATTTTTGCATAAATTTTTGATAAAAAATCAGCCAGCGTATATTACTCTACGGTGTCAAAGAAATGTGCAGTAGTATTTACGATATCGATGGCGAAGGTGGTGTCATTTTAGAAATCGTAAATAAACAATTGCACGCATTGAAACTGTAGCGGCACTTCGTTAAATTTTTACCTCTATAAATTGCTTTTTTGATAAAATCACAATTCCTCCGTAATATTGGTAGGTACTGTACATTTTATATCTTTTTTTGTTCCGCTTGTGGTGCGTGTAATTCTAAAAATTAATTTTAAATTTATTTATTATTGTAAACAAGTTTTAATAATTTCTGAAATTCAGGATATGTTCATTGATTTTCTATTACCGAGCTTCGTATACACTATTGTTACACGATTGTAAAATTCTGCGATCGTTGAACCATATCTGAAAGCATTTGTCGTCTAACATTGCGTCGCATATTTTAAAAGTTTTTTAAAATGCCACTGTTAATTCTATAGAATTTTGCAAGAGTCGCGGTTATAATTGCAATTATAATATTCGTAATTTAATTTTAAAAAACACTGGCTATTTAAATAATACGTTAAATTATTAAGCAATTTACTTTTGCTTTAACTTTTCGTTTTGCGAATAGTTTAAGGTATTTCCTACTTAAATTTCTAGCAAGACTGGAGAATTTTACTTTTAAAATTTGTTAAACATTTGTACAAGTGGGGATAAATTGCACTGGCAATAAGTACAGTAAATACTGTATTTATTTTGGTTGATTAGCTTTACAAAATAACTAAAACAAGCTCGAGACCTTCGTAGAAAGAACGAAGACGAGATTGGCAGCGAGAAAAATTAGGAATGTGGGTCAGGTGTGTTAATCTTGTATGAAGTATGCACGAGATAGAAACATCCTCGTTCGTGATGTCATCAATAATTTCATTTTCAACAATCCGTTCTGGGATAGTTGTGTTAGTCTCCGTTCGCATAAGTAAAGATATATTTCAAGGATATCTGATGAAGATCTTTTTGATAGTCACTCGGAATCGAGTACAGGTCTTCTTTATCAAAGTTTAATGACAATGACTGGAATACGTAGCGGGTCGATTCTGTATTTCTATATATTGTAGGGTACTATTTTCGGTCGGTGTCAAGGTATTGCAGAGTCAGGTCAGACTGTTTGGCTTCTGAAAAGTAGAATAATCTGGATTAACTTGGCTTTTTTCCCATCTTATGTAGTCAGCTCAGTTTCTAAACTTTGTTGTTTCGAATCATCAAGATATTCCTCCTATTTGTTTACCAAGTTGCTATCCAGATTAAAAATTATTGGCACCGAGTTACTACATTCGCCACGGAATAATTAACACGGGGTGGCTAAAAAAAGTCAGTTGACTCGGTTAACTGGCTACCACGTATCTATATTTTATAATTTATTTTTTAAAAATACTATTAAATATTTTAAAAATAGTTTAGTAAATTTGTAATATTCTTGCGTGGATTTACAAGAAAATAAATATAAAATTCTTCATTACAATATTGTGTTTTTGATTAAATGAAAATTATTTAAATAATACATATTTAATAGTGTTCAGGTTCATCCGGTTGTTCTCCATGCTGGCCTAATATTTAAGATGTCGTTGAAGATAATTAAGAATTGTTTCCAGAATTTTAATGCATTCCTCTTTCACTTCCAAAATATCGTCGACGATTTAAAATTGTGGATATAATAAAGAATTAAACACAGAAACAATTTTTCATTTACCTAACTCCTAACGTTTCTCGGTTTATTAGGAAATGCCTCGGGAAACCAAAACAACTTAAAGTTTCCATATTTCTCGTTAATGAGATATGCAAATTCGATTAACATGATTTCCTTTGGGTTCTCTCTATCGTTCCACATTTTGATTTATCCCGCAGTGTAGGTGTTTTAATAATTTTGTAGAAGAATGGTATTAAGCTAATGCGCTAAAGGTAACAAATGCGAATTCTTTCTAGAAGTTTTCTAGAATTTTTAAACGAAAACTTCCACTTTAACCCGGAAAAGTGCACTTCGGAGACACGTCACGCGATCGAATCGTTTAGATTGATGAAGTCGTAGATCAATTATAGGAATGAAAAAAAAAGTGATAAAACTTTCTCCAATAATCCTCGAATGATCCTTTAACAAAGGTGTATAATTAAAGCCGGCGTCGCTTTTCTAATTACATTTTTATTTTCTTTTAATTATAATTGATCTTTCGGCCGTCGGTTAAAAACTGGCCTACGTAAATTTTAGTTTAAGGTCCTGGTGGAGCCAAGGTTTTCACAGAAGGTGCCAACCGGGACAACGAAAAAATCTTAGCAATTTGGCTACAGACAAATACCAATTAAAGATCGAAGGACGCCATTTTTTTATGTATACATTAGAACTAAAACGATGAGAATTAATCGTTTTGGAACTGCAACCGAACGTAACGACTTAACGACTTTAATAATGAATCATCGAATACATAAAATTATTATATAAAACACTGGAATATAGCAGAAAAACACGTAAATTTTGTACTTATTTAGCTTATTAAAAATTAAATCTATATTTAATTCGATAAAGTAAATAATTTAGACAAGTTATCAATTTAAAATACAAAGTAAAAGTAGTAAAAATGTTCTAAATACCACAAACTGAATTAAAGTATAAATAAGACAAACAGGTTTTTCAGATAATATAAATTCCATAATTTCTATTTATAATGATAAATTCTTTCGGAAACGTCGTCACTTTTATATAACGCGAAATTTCATAATTTTTTATGCAAATATTTTTCTACCAAAAGGTCTTTCTGCTCTTATTTTATAACTAAAAATGTTAGTTTTTTTTAGGGGTGTCAGCAAGTTTCACTCATCGCTGTTGCTTTGTTACTGAGAAAACGTTATATAATTAAACGCTATAGGTAAGTGTTGTTTTTCTTTACCAACAGTTGAACATTTATTTTTTATTCGTAGATATTTTAAACGTACAGAAATTTATTGTAATGACGCTCTAAAAATAAATTTCAACTAGATAATTTACGGCTCCGCCGTTAAATTATCGTAAATTATATAAATGTATAATTTGTCCTCTCAAAATTGTATTATTTAAACTAATTTAAGTTAATTTATATAACACTTGTGGCCTCAAAATTTTCAGTTATAAAACTGAAGTGTAGTTTAGAAAATTCAGTAGTATTTACTATCAATTTAGTGGTATCAAACCTCGATATACGGCCATCGTTGTTGGCGTCTAAATTGGCACTAAAACGAATAATCTCAAACACTAGAAATTAATTATATTAACGAGATCTATACACAAATTTGAAATTTGAGAGCCTGAAAGTCACACGATTCGGTAACGACAATGTCCTTTGTAATGCTAAATCCTACATTTTGGCACTGTGCGAAGATGGCGTTATATAGAGGTTTGATTGTACATTAGTTAAATAACTTACAAGTTTCGAATTGAAGATGATAATTTAGAGAGCTAAAGTAGGTTTTCAGTACATTTATATCTAAACATCATGGAGTTATTTTTTAATGAATATTAATAAGAGTAATAAAACTTTAAAGGTGTGACTCGTCTGTCATTTTTCTAGTTTAATAAATTGTTTATTGCCCTTCGAGAGTGAATACATTATACACGAAGTCTAATCAATTACGTTAAATTATCTGACATTAAATAAAAAACAGGAAATATAAATGAATAAATTCCAACTTATGAACGTATTATTCAATTGATTTTAATTTTTCAGAATTAGTTTATTATTTTTTTATTTTATTTTTTTAAATAGAAGAAAGCGAAAGGTTCTTCACTCTAAACAGTCACTAGTGCCAGCATGTCTGAGTTAAAGAAAGAAACGTCTCTCGATTGCACTTCCAACGTTACTTCTGTGAAAGAACATTAAAAAAGAGACAAGGAACCTCCTACTCTGCTGACTTCTTTGAGATGTTGGCGACACGTCTACTTTCGGAGACAGTTGCCCCCTAACGTAATTAATGAGTATGGTTTAGTTTATCTCCGTCGCGTGCGAGAATACAGTTGAAGGAAAGTAAAAAAAATTCTGTAGAAACTGATGAATCGTACATGCTTCGTATCATCGTTGACATTATGTTTTCGGATGTTGCTAAAATTAACCGTTTAATGGCATTTTACGGCCTTTTGTTATTTTGCGGGAAATATAATATACGACTTTAATTGCGTAAGCCAAAAAAATTATCTTCCTGCTTTGTTAATTTTAATTTTATAAACTCGTTTACATAATTCAATTATTTCGAATGTTTGTCTGCAGTACTGATTATGACTAGAGCCGCTTTGTAGAAAGGCGCGGGAGTAGAGTAAATCAGCCGGTACGAGGCCTCATATTGTACTCATATATACATAGTGGTCTCTGCACCGGTGAGTCATTGTACATTACCATATTTACAGCATTGTAAATTTGGCACAATACGGTGTGGCCCCTCATATTATAGTCATACGTACGGTACATATACGTATGACAGTCACGGGGGTCTTTGCACTGGTCGAGCTAAATTGTAAAACGTATTTATATAAGATAAAACTCTAGGTGGCAATTTTATTTCCAGATAGAAGCACACTTCAATAGTGTAAATAATGGGAAATTGCCACATTTACAAGTTACTTAGATCAAAAAATAGTTGATTTAATTATATCGGTATTCACGAATCATTGGTATCATGCAAAATGGAAGGCTTATTAAAGTTGGGTGATCCTCTACAGGAGGAATCAACCAACCTTAATAAGCCTTCCATTTTGCATGATTTTCCGACCTCCAGGTCCTCGTAAGCCCGTTTCCTACCTCCAGGGAACTAGTATGATTATGATTATTGTACGCATAGATTTTAAAATATACGATTTATAAGTATTTCAAATCGTAATTTAATATTTGACGTAATGATTTAATGACTAAATTTTTTCATATTTCTCGTGAGCAGTGCTACGATAGACGATTGTAAGCGTTAAATTTTATAAGTATTCAAGGTGAATATTATTTAAATATTATCTTAATCGATAAAAGGAGTTTAAATAATAAATTTGCCTTCTTTTCGATCGAGATAAAACATGGATTAACATAGGCAATAAGAAAATAAAATTTTGTAAATATATGGATATGGATATTACGCCTACTTCGATTGGTGAAAGGTTTTCCACCGGGATGATCGATGGTAAAAAAATCCTGAAAAGGAAGTCGACTTACTTTCACATGGTGTTTGCAATGAAATTTGTCAGAGACACTCTATTTTAAAACACAAATTTAATAGCGAAGATCAAAAGAAAAAAAAACTTTCTGAAATACGATTTCACTGGAAGTATACAGTAAAACCTGTGTAAAGCAGGTTTTACTGTATACTTCCAGTGAGGTTTCCGTTTTACACAAGTTTCACTGTTTTTGTTACGAAACATACCCAGTCCGCTTTCATGAGATGTTAGTTATATTACAATATGCTGAAAATATCGTAGATTTCCGATTTACTATGATAAAACAGTCTTCAATACACTTGCTATTTTTGTCTTGGATTAGCTAGTAGTTTCAGTTAAATAGAATTTATATAATAAAAGTGAATGACGATGGCAGCCAAAATAATAATTTGATTGATGTCCAAATTTTAATGATGGAAACTACCCAATATAGCAACTCTGAATTAAAAAAAAAACTTACGTAAGATATAAAAGAAAGAGAGTAAAGTAGTCGTATGGATTTAGAAATTCAAACATTATTTACTTATTTATTTTTAATTAATGATGCAGTGAACATATGTAACCTTACATCATCGACCAATTTATTGTTGTAATTATTTATCTCCAAGCTTTGCTTCTCCTAGAAAATTTTCTGCGGATGCCCATGGGCAAGAGCACAGCATCAATTTTTCTGTTCCTCCTGCACAAACGTGAGAGCATCACACGTTACAGAATTCCTTTCAGTGGAGATCAGAAAACATTTAACTTTAAATATTTTAAATTTTCTAATACAATGCTTTTATTACGACATTTGACGTGTCAATAAAATAAATAATTGAATTAATACACGTCACTCAAAAGTAAGCTTATTTTAACAAAAAAAATATATATATTTGTCATTACTCGTTTTTGTGAATACAGAAGTCCGACATTTTAATTCTCTAGGCGTTTTAATATTAATGAAGGAAACGTTGCAAGTGTTACAGTAGCATTCATAAATCAGTAATAAAATGTGCGCTTGATTTATTTATTATAACCATTTGAAACATTCCTACCTTTTATAGGCACGTAGATAAAGTATATAAACATCAAACCAAGAAATTATTATAGCATTGCATTTAAAATATAAGTTGAGCTTTCTTTGCAAGAAAGAAGCTTTTACTTCTCTCGTATTTAGTAAAATATACAGCCCGCAAGTATTTGTGGTAGTTTTAAAATCTTACTCTCAGGTATAAATGAAGTTACGCTTCGTGTCATTATGTAAATGGCACGCTTTCAAATTGGCTAATTGTCTGAATTAATGATGATGATTTTCTTCTGTACGACAAATTATGAAATTTCGGAAACTTTAAGCATTTTCCGTAGTGAAGGTATAGGCTTCTGATACAAGCAATTCATCTATTGTAATTCTAATTTTATAATATCACTTTCTATTAATGTATTTGTAAAGTTATTGGTTAATAGTTATAGTTCTAATTGTTTCTTTTAGTGGGGTAACGTTCAATTATTTATTTTTTGAGATTTAGAAGATTTTCTGCTTTTTTTTAACACGTTACAAGAAGATATTGGTCCTAGCAAAACTTTTTACTTTCCGGACTATTATATATAACAGAGGGAAAGTATGACAATCGGTCAAAAAATGATTCCCTCCTCATATTTTTTGACTAGAGGTCTTGAAAGGTCGAAAAATGCAAAAAATTGAGATTTTTTTCTGTGTGTTTGTGGGACACAATTTTGTTCACCCTGTTTGCAGTTTAATAACTCCTGTGCTTATTGTCAAAAATTTCTGAAATTTTGCAGGGAGTTTTGTGTATTAGGAAAATTTCTACTATTAAATTTTAATGGTTAAAGGTCAAGGAGGTGAATAGATAGAGGGAATCGCGTGTCGTATCTCGAATGGGTCGGACTTAATGACGATTTTATTCGTTATTACCATTTACAATTTTTTATAAAATCCATCCCTACCTCCAAAATTAAGCTTTATTCCATTATATAGTAGTTAAAAATATTAAAAGTTTTTAAAATAAAATATCATAACAGATGGCGTCACCAAATGTTGCCGGGAAACTCGGACAACTCGCTGCTGGATTTTTTTTTCTGTCTAGAAAACTCTAGATAATACATTCGAGTATGAATAATATTACAATGGAAGAAACTTTTGCGAGGAATTTATGTAGATTATTTTTTGGTTTTATTGTTTTTTATCAAAATTATTCTAAATTACATACATAAACTGTAGTCAAGTACAATATTTCATTTTATAATAGCCTACGCTTATATTATATTTCAATTTAAACGCGTTTGTGTGGGGAATTAAAGCAGGAAATGTACGGAAATTACGTGATACGAAATAATTGAAAAATATTACATGATAAGGAAAACGTGATAATGTTGGAGGAGTGGAAAAATCATTTTGTGAACATACGAGGTCAATAGTGATGTAAGCAACCGGACATTTTAATACAAAAATGCATGATTTTTTATCTGAAAGATTTTCTTCTGTTTTGCAGAATGAACGTTGAAAATGTTGAATTTTTCTCTTCGTAAGTTTAATTTTAACGTCAATTCCGAAGCTTTTGCTCGATTTGCTGTAAATTTATTTGTAGAAATTAATAATATATTCAGTTTATTTAAGTTATATTCTTTTCGTATAAACAAAAATCGAACATATATTAAGTAATAACGAAATTACAATCTATGGAGTAAAATCAGATAAATTGAAGTGTTAACATAAGTTATAACTTATACAGGGTGTTCCAAAAATATTAACACTTACGTGGTGACGGTGCGCAATTCTTGCACGTGATGAACTACACAGAAGACAGTTTTCCCTCTACACATTCGGCATAACAAGTTACTTCTATATTAGTATTAACTTTTTAAATGCACCCTGTTGAATGATGAAATTATTATCTGTATAAAACAATATTTGGTCCATACGTTGGCTATATTGAGCAGAAATTGTAATTAGATACAATTACTGCTGTTTTTAGGAGTTTATTCTTATCTTATTTACAGAAATTTCATACGTAGTTTTTCTCAATTTCTTAATTTAATAACAGATAGGAGTTTTTACGAGGTAGGAAGAATATCCAAAACACATTCGAGTGTCTTCGAGGCTTACTATATAGTCATTATTAGGAACAGTATATTGAAAATAATTATAGAAATAACTAGGTTCTGTTTCTAATATGCTGTTTTCTACCTCCCTTTTATAATATGCATTATACTTCATCGAAGCATTTTTCATTTTTTGTTGTATTAATGTTAAAAATCGAAAATTATATCATCATCATCTTTTTCCATTTTCCTATATTTCAAGCGCGATTGCTGTTTTTCATCTTAGGATTATTTTTTGTACGATTTTTCTAATAATTCAGTAGTTTGTTAAACTTATATTAACTTTAAACACGTAGGAAGAATTTATTTCATAATTCTTAAATGAATGATTCATAATTTCACTATTTTACTCACTACGCTAAAGAGTAGGAGGCAAAACGTTTATCTTCCTCTGTTTAATGAATAAATGTAGGAAGTTCGAGAACGTTGAATTATAGGAATTATAAATTTTGAGCCAAATCGAAATTTAAACTTCATTATAATTGACTGCTTGACACATTATTTTAAGGTAATTTCTTACGATGGCATCTCACGCCAGTACCATTGAAATTATTTCATAATTAACAGTTTTCTCGTCAGTTATTTTATGAGATGTCGGAATGACGTTGACTAAAAAAATCGATTGGTCGTAAAAATATTTAAAGTAAATGCTTTTTTGTCTGTTGTATTTGAAAGAAGCCGAATTCAATGTGTAAACGTTGCTCGTGTCGTATTTTATAACAGAAAGCCGTAATAAAATTCTTATGAACAAAGTCATAAAATTTTATTAAAACTTTTAACAGTGACTGTAAATAATATTGTTATTTAAAATAGGCCATTGTCATCTAGAATAAATAATAATCCTCTAAAAGATTTTTTAAATACAATTTTATTATTATTTAGTGAAAATGTTTTAAAGACACAGTGCATCGTGTAGCTAATATATTTTATATACAGTGTGAGTCAAAAGTCTTTATACAAAACACAGATCACTCGAAGGAATGCACTTGTAATGTATATATGCTGCGTGTACACGTAACACGGAATGTGTTAACTTGCATTTGTATCTGCATTCAGTTAAATATTACCCACATTGATCATATTATGTGACTTAGAAGGAACTGTACAGAATGTTATAGGCCTACAATTATTTAAAACAAACATATATCATTATATGATACTGCTACACGCTGTCTTGTGTCTATCTAATGTAACGTATTGTACATGTATCTAAAAATAGACTATTTCAGTTATGTACATTTGTATATTTGTAATATATCCATATAAATGTTTACATAAGCGTCTGCAGAGGGAGCAAACGGTTCACTTGCCCTGGAGATGGAGTAAAAAAATTCACAAATTATAATCGTAACAATGATTGAGATACGCAACATTACACCCTCCACCACGACACTCTTTGACGCAATACCGTATTCTATAATCAGCTTGTGAAAAAATTCCTCCAAAATAAAATAAAATAATTAAATAAAAATTATTGATATAATTATTTGTCTTCAAGGTTTGCCTCTCTGGAAAATTTTCTACAGACGTCCATGAACGTATAAATGATTTATACTATATTGTATCTAAGAGGTATAAAAATAATAGAAATTATGCTTCTTCTATTTACTTACGAAAGTTATATAAATAAACAAAGCCTAATCAGCATATAAATGGTTTTAGACAATCTTCGATTTAAACGGGCAGACAAGGTCCGAACTAATGGATATATTTAACGTGCTAGCCCTGAGCAATCGTGCACGTTGCGTGGTCCCTTTTTATATAAATTTATGTAATATAAAACCTATATATGATATTTAATACTGTGAAAGATCCTAACTTGATACTATATTTGATGACGGTTCTAAACGGTTTAATGAATTAAGAAAGAACATCTCAATATGTATTTGTCCGTGTCTTTAGAGTCGATAGGGATTTACAGTACCGTAGACACGACGGAGCTGGGTATTTTTCCCTGAGAAATGGTTTCTAACCTTCTAAATTATTGTTTTTACTAACAAAAATAAATAAATAAAAGCTTTAAGATTATTGTATTTAAAAAATATCTACATACTGTGTTGTCATTTGTTCATGAAAAATGGCAATTACTCTCGACGGGCCTGCAAAGACTCCTACCATAATCTGCATAATAAAATTATATATATATAAATAAACCGAGAGTGTCGTATCAAAAGAAGGTATAGAGGGACGGGGGCAGCGAAAAGTGATCAGGGCTCCGGGATCCCTGGACCCAGCGCTTTGAAAGTGTGGTCCTAACAAAAACGTGCTACCAAAACGATACGTAAATTTAACTGCTAATAAATGTTAATTTATATTTTAAAATTCACTTTACGCTTACCACTCAACTTTAACACTATAATTAACTCCTCACACTTATCGAATTTCATATAACAACGTTTAACGTAATTAGTCGAAATGTGTTTATACGCTTTCCTTATTTCGAACGTCAAGCTTCCTAGTAATAATTACCACGTCTCTATTAATTGACAGTATTAAATAGGGAGACCAACTCCGTTCTTATTCTACTTCTTTTCTCTCAGTAATCCCGGAAGAGAGTTGGAAGTGGACGCCATTTCTCGGTAACAATCGTGGGATGAGTCATGCTAGTCCAGCTCCAAAAATAACACGGGGAGTAGCTTATCACCAGAAGTAGTCGATAACGAGATATCTTATAAATGGCGGTCATTCATCCTCTTAAATCATTACTCTTTTTTATCGCGATAAAACCTTAAAATTACTAGAACATTTCAATTATAAAGTTTTTCTGTCGTCGTTTTAATTGTATAATTGAATTTTTAATTACAAAGAGAGTCTGGGAAAATTACATCCTGTCATCTTATTTTCTGTTGCATACGGCGGAGGACGTTATAAATTATAAGTTAAATTTGGAAATGATACAATTCTAAATACCAGAGACAGTAAATTATTACAGTTTATCCCCGAAAGTAATTCCGCTATATATCACGCGAATAAGCCTACAATAAGCCTCATTTTTTAAAGATAATAATCGAAAAAATATTGGTGATTACTCAGTAAGCAAAAGGTTTATAAGTTTGCAGGCATCTCGCACTTCTTCGTTCAGCGGCGAGTTATCCTATGGGTACAAAGGGCAATTGCCGGGGCCCCCCATCAACGGGAGGCCCCAAACCAATCTTTTATAAGGAAATATTTTCTCAAAAAATTGTCTGAAGTCATCACTATAAATGGAATCCCTAATTCGAATTTGCCTGGTCCCCAAGAAGTTCTAACGCGCCACTGTCTTCATTTAATGTAATTTGTACGTAAGCCGAGCCATTTAACTTTTCGAGAAGTAAGTGGCCACGAGCAGAGGCCTGGGTCACTGATCTTTTTGAGGCCCTGGTAAATGTGAGGCTCTTCCAAATGGTCCCGCTACCTTCGTGTTAAGGCGTGATTAAATTTAAATTACACTGCCTGGCTGGTATTGAAAATCGTGTATCGAAATTACTTTTCTGATAATTACTTTTAAGAAATAGTACGCAATGTCTGATTTCAAGGCCTTTCTTTAAAATTCATTTACATGGAATCCATATTAATTATTTTTAACGTGTAAACAACACACTTTCCGATGAATTCGTTACATTTATATTCGCATCTTCCTTGACATTTCGCTTTTAAATCAAATTCTGGCATTGGCTTTTTTTTTTTTAATTCTCGATCGAAAGCGCTATTTTCTTTCCAACTCGAAGCTTAGATTGGGGTTAGAGTAATTTGTCATCCGTTCGTGTCGCAGATATAGGTGGACAGATTTGCTTAGCTTCTTCAACCTTCCTCGAGGAGGGACGTCGAATAACGGAAGTAATTGTCTATTCAGTGTTCGATCCACGCCTACTCGTGGCGGTGATTACAAGGCTAGCGATTGCCAGTGTAACACTAAATTGCTTCCCAGAGTTTTTCAATGGACGAGAGAAAGTTTACTAACTAAAAATAAAAGGAAAAATCATACCTGCCAAATTTGCTCTAGAAAAGTTACACAACACATGGTAAGGTTAAAGTTGGCTAACGTCCCGACCAATCGTAATTAATACGAAAAACCTCGAGATGTATATCTCAAAACCCGTGTAAAAACATTAATACATTGTATAAATAAAAAATACGTTCAGATAACGTAAAGTGATTTTTAATAAAATTCCGCGACGGTTGCCAAATGGTGTTATCAATATTTTATCTGGTTAAATTATATTATTCTTATTAATTACAATTAGAAATCACAAATCACAATAAACCCGAAAGGTTTATTACAAAGCCTTTTATTAGTTTATCATTATTAACTTTAATAAGCTTTTAAATAGTAGTGTGATTTTACGGTAACCAGTGTAAAGACTAAATTGCTCTCATTCAAACACTGTAATTTAGGAAGTTTACAATAAAGCGAGTTTCTTGTTCGATAAACAAATCTACAACCCTCTAACAATGCATTATTTAGTTTACGATTTGTGTATTCACAATTGCACTTTTAAATTGACTTTTGAGTTATCCTCTACGTGAAGTAAAAACCCCTATTACACCGTTGTAATATAACAGGTTATTAAAATGAGCTTTTGATGTGTTTCGCTAAATTATGAAACTTCTCAATTCGATTCGAATAAATTTGCTTAAGAGCGGGGATTTCTGGATAATCGGTTCGTGTTAACCCGTGTAAAATAAAATGCAAAAAGAAAAAAATGGTTTCCTACAAAAACAGCATTTCTGGGGTTATTTCCTAAGTCATTCGATTGCATTTACTGCAAATTTCCTATAAAAAATGGGGGAGAGAAAAAAGTTAACAGTTAACAGCAACCATTCGCACTCACCGGATGTTTCAAAGTTAATAATAATAATAATGTATTTTCCTTTCAAAAATTAGACGATTGGAAAAAAAAGAATTGACAACACGAACAGCCGCACAACTGGAGAATTTATGACACAACACGGGAGACTGTTTACATAACTATTTTCTACGTGTTTTTTACACACAAGTTCGACCTTTCGCTAATCGACTATCGGTAAATGTTACGACGTTAACGAAGGGATTATCAATCATTTTTCAAATCTCTCATTATAATTACGACTCGATTGTCGAGTGTTATTCGTTTCCATCATCCAGATTTATTTTTATAATAGATGAACGTTTAGAGTTTCTTGGTAGGTAAAGTAGTTCGCACGTGTTTCCAATGACGTCACAAGTTTTGGCTCCAGACGAGTGATGGGATTTCCAGAGAATCGTCATCTGGTTTATAAGAATAGCTTGTCTTTTCGCAAAGCTTGTACGTCAATTCGTGTGAATCCGAATCGAAAATTTCTCTTCTTGAAAATACAGAATTCTCCTTCTTCTCTTTAGTTCTGTTATATAACGTGTCTTTAATTGTTCTCGAACTTTCTAATTAATTCTTCGTTTGTCTTTACAACACGAGAAATATAGCATCATTCTGCCAAACTGTAAAGTACAATCGAAAATTGTGTAAAATTAGGTGTTTTTCTTACCGGAAATGGCTAACTTCCAGGTTAAACAAGTTCAGAATGATAAGATATTGCGGGTTGAAAACCTTGAAACGAAGTTTATGAATGGTATCGACGGTGAAAACAATTCGATTTATATTAAGCGCATCGATATAAAAAATGTTACTTATATTTAAATTATTTTTTAACCTTTGCAGACTAAAAATATAATGATCTGGGACCAGTGATTGATTCTTAGCCAATTCTAAAGGTATTCCAAAGTTTAAAATTGGCACAGATATTGTTTTAAATATTATCAATCACCTGATTTTAAAAAAGTCTGGTAATTTGGACTAATCTAATAGAGATTTCTCAATTTATCCTGCTTTTTTTATGTTAAAAATACCCAAAAATTCTACTAAATTGTCCAAAATTTAACTAATTCTGCTTATTTGATTATTTAAATTATTCTCGTAAATAATATAATTAATTTTCACCCTTAAATTTTTCAGGATATGAAAAATTTATACAACATTCAGGTAAGTTTTTAAACTTTTAGACATGATTTGTCGAGTATTTTTCCAACAAAAACACATTTAAAAAGAGTATACGCAAATAAAATGCTAGTCTTCATAAACTTTTAGTTATAGATTTAAACCTTTGCCAGGTTTTCCTCTTGCCAAAAAATATGAAGTAATGAAATAGTTTATTTTCTTTCGATGTTCGTCACTAAAACATTGGAAGGGGGTGATGCAAATTGAAAAATAAAATGACTCATACTGCAAATGAATAGTTTATGTAATTTTTTAAAAAGACTAAACAACCGAATTATCATTAAGTTAAACAGGAAAATAGCTTGAAATATACGAAAATTTTTCTATGAAATCACTTATATAGTCATAAACATTTATTCAGTTAAGTAATTGCTGTAATTTTACGGACTATTGTTCTCGTTCCAATGACAGTTTGTCGCTCGTTCGAAGACTTTTCTTAAGGTGAATGACTTAACACGCCATTTTAGGTGACATCCATTATTTTCCAAGTTTATATTTCCATTCATCATATTTTCATAACCGCTTTTATTCCCGTTGCTTCTTCAATGATTAAACCGGTAAAACACGTGACAGCCATAGTCAAGGTTGAGAAATAAGCGCGAGTAACGAGCAACCCACGCAATATGCTCTCACTCTCTCTGTTTTTGGGTTCCAACTCGAGTCAGTGTCGCTAGTATATAGGATCTGACCCCAATCTCCTTCGTTTCCTCAGCAACTTTGTCACGTGGGTGGGGGTGAATGTGAATAAGCAGTTTATTTTCGGTGTAGGGCGCAATGTGAGACTAGCTAGTGCTATATGGAGGTGAGGGCTTGGTATTAACGCTCCATCCTTCGTTTCGATTGTATGTGCTTCTCCGTCGGTAATCAGAGAGAAAAGTCAAATGAAGGCAGCGCTGTTTGGTGTTTTCAAAGGAAGAGGGAACAATGGGAAGTCAAAACACAAGGCAAGCTATTTACTTCCTAACGTTAATTTCCAAACTCTTCTATTTTATTCCTTCGGAATTTTTTAAAGTCGAGCAATTTAAAAACGTGTCGTATATATATTTACATTAATTCTATAGTCTTGTAGCTTACTAAATTCATCTACCTTATTGTAAAATTTTAACTACGCTTTAATTATATCAGCTTAAAATTATGTACTATTTCCTTATAACTTAAAATTAGTTATTCTTCTAGTTTATGCTCTAGTGTTCGCGTTTAGAACAGAGAAAGTTATAGGCCTATTTTATTGAATAATTCGTGCTTCACAGTTATTTTACGCTTCATTCATAGAAGAATTAAAAGGCAACAAACTAAACTACAATTCGTATCGGTTCTTATTGTTTAAGGTTCATTAGGTATACGCAGACACCACCCTTTTTAAAAAAGTATTCGTTTTATTTCGTACCGCGTGACTCTCGACCTCCCGAGATCGTCCACACCAAAGTTAATTGCAATCACGGCGTGTATCTAATTACCAAAACTGGCTAAGATTGGCATACATCCAACACCAGAAAGAGAAAACTCAGCTAACTAGGTTTCCGGGACTTTTAAAAACTCACGAAGTAGACCATAAGTTAGGTCACGATCAAACTCTGTTTTACTTAGAATACGCGCATTGTTATCCGGGAATCGCTAAACTCCATGTTCTCTAAGAAATACGCAATAGATGCATTAAATAATTAGTATATTCATACTAAAATGATCGATACCACGGATGACCCTCGTAACACAATTCTAAAAAGGTTATTCGAGTGTCTTCCCGTGTTAAAACCGAAATGCAACTAGAAAAAGTGCAAGAGAGGTCCTAATTAAGTTCCGAATTGTCCTCCGATGGATTCACTTTCAACAGTTCCAGTTAATTCTCTTACTCCCTCTACCCATTCGCTCTTATTTGTTAAAATTTATACTTTAAAGCTGGAAATTTCGATAGTGAGTAGTGGCGTATAGTCTGGCAGACACATAAAACGCATTATTGAAGACCAACGAGATATGGAATGTTGGCACAATTCCAACTCTCTTCGGCCTTTTCGGTTGGAATAACAAAGCGATCGGTTATTGTTGCATTAGTATCTTCTGGAATTTTCGTTCATAAATACGCTCCTAGTGTATTTCTAACAATACATAAAATCCCTTAACAATTACATTGCTTTCAGGCATTCGTGTTGCATAAATCTGTCAAATTCCTAATTGGGTTGGTGGTAGTTTATATGAAGTTTTACGTAATTATTATGGTTATAAATTAGCATCTTTAAGTGATATAAAAGCTAAATAAGTGTTTCCACTTCGGCATTTGTTTTCTTTACGTTTTAATCTCATTGATACCGCAAAAAAAGTTTTTGCTGGTTCAAAAGTTCAGATTTACTATATTTAGAGAGATTAAAATGTCTATTTGATACCAATAAAAATAAAATAAATAATAAATATTTATATTTTAAACGAAATCTTATCTAATCTTTTATATTATTACAGAAGAATTACTTCCAAAATCTTTTTGATATCGATAAGATAGCAATGATTCAATAAACTTTTAAATATTCTAAAAATAGTTTTATCTTTGATACAACTGAAATTATGCTTTAAAAAAAACGAGTAAACGGGGCGAAGTTTGAGCTTAACACGTAAAAAACAATTAGTTTGTCCCTATCATTTAATTTTAATTTAAAATAAGACCTATTTTTTAATTCACTTTAAACAAAAATGAGTCGCTTAGAAAAGAATAGAAGAACTCTTCAAAGTCTGGTCTCTTTGAATAGATGAATTTGTTAGTTCTTCAGAACAAGCAGCAATTCTGCCAAAAATAATGCAGATTGAAATCTCAGTCATGGCGATGTTCTGTTGACTAAAGTGAAAACAATGTGTGGCCTCAATCAGTTCAGACTGGAATGTTTTAATTATTTTTCTCCCTATGACTATATCCGATATTTTAGTTTATTCCTAACGTCCTTCTATCCCGTTCTATAATCTGCAGGGTCGTTTTATATTTATAATTTTCGGGTATTTCAGAAAAATGTCTGTCTTTATATTGTTTTCAATACGAGCTTCGTGTGCCATTCTGTAAACAGAATAAAATTCATTGTTTTCCACACTACAGAATAGTGCTTTTTAGTCTATAAAAATTTCATTAATCATCTACTCCAGGCGAAAATTCTCCATACAAAACACGGGATGTTCTAGTAATATGTGCGCACATAACACGAATTCAGTGCACACACAGCACATTCTGTGACTTAAAAGTGACTATATACTAAAGTAAACCGCTTTCTTACACGTATAGGCTTTTGAATACACGTATAGGCAATTATTTTATGTTTACACGCTTAATGATTTCAACATGTTGAAATCACTAAAATTAATTTATAGTCTCAACATTGGCGAATTTAAATGGGGGCTTTAAAAATTCGGCAGTAATAAGTTAAAAGATAAAGATTGTATTTACGAAGGAATGTAATCTTTTATTTATTTAACGACACAAATTCTAATAATATTTACATTATATCTCGTTTAAACGTTTATTTTGTC
The DNA here is from genome assembly GCF_030686945.1 of Centruroides vittatus. Lineage (NCBI taxonomy): Eukaryota > Metazoa > Arthropoda > Arachnida > Scorpiones > Buthidae > Centruroides > Centruroides vittatus. The sequence goes on from NW_027121028.1 coordinate 193,437, forward strand.
TTACGAAACGTTTTAAAAAATAAATAAATTCGTTTGAATTATATTTAATTAGAGGAAAGATAATTTTATTTTAATATGCAATTTATCTCTATATTTTCCTTTGAGATTCGTAGCCGTTGCGTCACTGTTTATTTTCTAGATCTTCATTCACTCGTTTGACTTGTTCACCTTTTTTTTATATTATTATTATTATTAAGTAACAATTTTCCCTTCGGGAATTTTTCTATCTTATCTATTGTTTTTTTCCCCTAACATTTTATAAAATTTGGTTTCTTACACAAGGACTTATATTTTGAAACGAATTAACATATCTCTTCCGGACGGGGCCACGCTTACACGTAAGCTCAACGAGGTTACAGCTTAAGGCCTAACGATTACGCACGTAGAAGGTGAAGGGCCTGTCGTATGTTATAATTTAGGGCCGCAACGTGCCTAATTCTTACTCTGCTTTCTAGAAAATTTTCTGGGAAACAAAGCAGGCAAGAAATTACTTATTTACTGATAGTATTACGAAGGAAAACAAAATAAAGTGTAATTTATTAAGTTACATATCTGACTGTAAATAATGTTACGGAATCTCTCGACAACAGGAATTAATTTTCGAAAAAAGAAAGAAAAAAAAAACAGTTGGATAGTAGTTTCGTTCACTATTGTTCAACTCCCGCCATCTGTTGAGTGATTTATGAATTTCTAACTTTGTATCGATCGTAAAACACCACACACGATGATTGGTAATTCCTGTGTAGCAGAAAATGTATAAGACTGTAGGCTTTGGAGTACCGATAATATGTGACCCCCCTAATAAATTTAATGTAGTTATATCTTTATTAATTTCTGTTTGTATTCAAACCGGTATAGGGGATTATTTCAAATTTTATATACTACAAAAGCCTATTTTTCACTACAGTATGTAGGAAAAAAAATGTTCGAATTAACGTGGAGGATTTGTTTTGCACGGTTTATTTATTCGAAATGATATATTTAATCAAAAATGTGAAGTATTTGGATTGACTACTATAGCCTTACACGTCATGTTACTAAGTGGAACTGCTCGGATTTTTCTAGAACACTTGACTCACCGGCAACCGAGATAGAATAGGGATCCCTATCAAGCCGTGTGACGTCATAAAATATACGTAGGTAGGACAGGTCGATGTCTTTGTGACGACCAACAAATAAGGTCGTATACTGTACAGAAGTCGGGCGAAAAGAGGAGGATTAACGCCGTGTCCGTCGAAAATGGTTAGATTTCCGACAGTGTCGTTGCGTAAAGTACGAAGTTAGCACGTGGTTACTTTACCTGCCCGTTATCGATGTGACTGAGTAGAGGCCGAGTCACGTACAGTAGTGTTGTGTCAGCGACATGGAGGAGGAAGAGAGCGAAAGTAAGGTAAGATAATTAACACATACCGATAACGTGGTAAAGTTAACACTACTATAAACGTTAAATAATACTATCTACGTCTAAACGGAACCTTCGGCTAGCGTACAATGGAGCCATTCTCTGTTTTGTATTCGAGACAAGTCGTTAATCCGGGGTGAAGCTTGGTTAAGTGTCGAATTTAGAGTTTAGAAAAATACAAAACTCGTAGATTTTTATCGAGTGGGGGTTTAAAAACCTCGACAGAATTTAATAAAGCTTTGAAGTGTTCTAGGTTAGTGCATCTACCACGCACGAGTAAGTCTATCGTTCCCATAGCAACTTTGATTTATCAAAGGTGAAGTGTGTGATATAGTGTGACTGTTCCTGAAAATTAGATTTTTCTTACAATAAGGGATATGTTTATGTAATTTGCTAACGGATTTCGATTATCGATTTTAGATTTTTACCGAATTTTTAACTTTGGCATGAATTATTGATCTTAATTAAATTTACACCATGTTTATGACAAGGTAAGTATTGTTGTTAATATTATTATCCAAACTGGAATACAATGACAGATGCTGTCTGGTTCATTTTAATACGCTGACAGTTCGAAATTGAATACGTGTAGCCTAATATTCAAAATAAATAGACGTATTATTTGTTTAAAAATAAATTCGAGTGAAAAATTTAAGGTAATAAAATGGATAGACGTCGTTAGTATTTTACTATTCTAAAGTAATTTATTTACCAATTTTTTTAAATTCTCGCCACACGTAGCCAGGCCCTATAGTGAGGGGTGCGGGCCATTTGTTTGGTCCCGCGATACCTTTAACAGGCTTGAACACCCATGTGTTTACATATAAGTCGGGCCTCAAAATTATTTATTATAAATTATCCATTCCGTTGTATTTATTGTATACTAAGGAAAACGTCTTTTATTTTTAATTTTATTACAATTTTAGACGATTTTTTAGTATCTCGGGAAGATTTCGTAAAGGCGAGAGGCCAACACTGCTGTCAAAAGCCGAGTGGCCCGAGCTTCTCTCGGTCTCTGCGAGGCCCTATACGTAATAATGGAAGCGTTTTTTTCTTTTTAAAATCCTGTAAAATATAATAAAACTACAACTAAAAATTTATACAGATTTGAGCAAAAAGTAAAAACGTTAGAAGAAAACTCTAAGTCAAATGATATTTTATATACTGTAAATGTTATGTTTTAGATAATTCATCTGTGCTTAGTGTTATAAAATACCCACGAGTGCATTAATCTTTTTATTTTTTAAATTTGAAACGTTCAAAATGACTTCAAACATTTGAAATTCGATGATCATAATACACATTTTGCGTCATTGTGACGTTATACTTAATAATTCCTTTGTAATTCTTCGCGGAAGTATAAGACTACAAAACAATATCGTCGAAGCTAAAAATGAAAACTCATCGCGTGAATTGGCGTCAAAATATATCAGAAATTTTTTGCTAACGTATTTGTTTTCTTAATGTTTATTTATTTTTTCGTCAATAACGACCTTTGAACTCTGCTACTTGGCTACGGCTACGAATGGCGTTAAAGCTACAATGGAACATAGAAACAATTTATTTACATTTAAAAATATCTTCCGCAATGTTTCGAAAAAGAACTTCCAAAGAGGGTGAAAGGACACAGGCGTTGTCTAGGATGAAAACACAGGAAGGGTGGAGTTGTCGGGGCTGTGCCCACGTTGCACGTGGTCCTTGTCGCCGAGCAAATTGTGACACGGTATTGACACATATTTGCGATTCTTTTAGCATATAGTTATAATACTTACTTTTGAAATATCTCTGGTAAGCACGCATTTAAAACAGAAAAGCCGGTGATAATAAAAAATAAAAAAAAGGTTGCATCGTTGACGCCAGTCTGGCCGGGGTGCGGTTCATTACCAGTTTTTTTTCTTCTTATTTTCTTTCTTTTTTGTTAAACCTGCCTATCGCGCGACTGTAATAAAATATATTAATTCAAACCTGTGACGTGCATGATGCTTATAATGCTTAATACTTGGGTACCCAGGTTTGTAATTCAAAAAAAAAATGTCTAGTATTATCGATGGTTGATTTTAAGTGTGGTATCTCAATTGTGACGTAGAATGTCGATTTGCCAGTCTGTTTTGCTAGAGGTTTTATTGAAGGTCAAGGTATTATCAACCGTTTGACGTATAACAAACTGCACAGCTTTTTTTTTACTTAAATATCTTCATTTTTTTTTCAACAGCTAGCGAGCGAAGTACACTAGGAATTAGATTCGATATATTAAATTTATGCATTGTATTCCTTATATTAAATTCTCTTGCATTTCTCGTAACTAATTAAATACTCGAAATTGAATATTTAATTGAAAATTATTCAGCTTTTTTAAAAATATTCTTTAATCCCGATTGTCACGAAGCGAGAAATATAAACTGGTAAATGGATTCGCGATCGAATAGGCACATACAAAATCCGAGAGTACCACAGGATATGATATCATTCGTTAACCTTTGACATCGGCTAGATCTTTGTTTAGAAAATCTCGTCCGGGCAATGACTTACAACTCGGAGCTAGATGTGGGATAGGCATGAATCATTTTGTACATAATTTACGGTGAATGATTTCAGGTGTGGCGGGTGATTAAATTCGTTACAATGCCAGCTCTGTTGCGTAAATCAGTTTAATAATTACGAAAGAAAAGATTAATTACAGGCTAATTATTTTTAGCCCAAAATTAAGTCGAGTTGGTGTTCGTAACTTAGGAACCACTCGTAGAATTCGCTTCCCTCCTCCAATCGAAGGAGGAGAGCAATGGATGCGAAATTAATAACGTTTTCTCATCGATTTTTCCGTTACTAAAACACGAGTTTTGAGTCATTGAAAATTTAAAACTTGTGTTTCCTGCATAAAATTATACGAAATTAGATTGCTGGATGAATATGCAAAATTAGATATTGTATATAAATTGAAAAATATAGGCTACTCCTACACAACTTATACATTTGTTTATGTGAAGTTACATTAAATAACTTCGGAGGAGTTTTATTGCTATTAAGTTGAATTTTCATAATAAATGTAATCCGTATGAATAATTCTCGTAAAAATTGCCGTAATCAGTTTAGTCAGCGCTCTCTTTTTCTTAACAAGGTATTGTTTTTTTTTCTTTTTTTAAAATTATTTTCCATTTTTACAGTAATTAAAACTGTTTTTTGGTCAAATTAAAGTGTATAAATCGATCTATACACCATAAAAGATTTTCTTTAATTTCAAACTTCGGTTTGTAAATCAATAATTAATTAACTGTACTGTTGCCCGTCTAAACAACAAATAAGTGATTGGCATTTAAACACAGTATTATAATAAAGTATAAACTCTTTAATTTCAAACTTCGGTTTGTAAAAAAGTCATAACGGTTGTAAAAATTAAAAGTATTTTCCTCCTAAAGACTTCCCATATTGAATTTATTACAAGTGACTAAGGATATTAAACATTATCCTACGCTGTCCGTTCATCCTATTTTGGTGTCTTTGGACAGTTTGTTCTCTTAAACAATTTCCTGTCTTTAAAAAGAAATTCACCCACCTTAAATGACTATTACCAACTGTTTAAGTAACGTAATTAATGATAGTGTAATAATGGATAATGGTGTGTGCTTTGTACAATACACGTTTACTAGATAATATGCAGTGTGTGTGTGTATATGATGCATAACGGAATTGTCGTATCGAATTCGTAGGAAATAATGAATAACATTTTAGGCAATAGAAACACAAAAATTAACCCATTTAAGTAACAACTTTACGAAGTATATCCTGTTGTATTATTGGATGCATTTTTATGCTAAAATGTTTTTTTTTAATACGGTGTCACAGCACTCATATTTTGAAATATTTATTTTTCTTCACTAGTTAGTTGTGTAGATGATAATACTGTATGATTCACTAGGTACGAACTATTAATAAACTTGGAAAATTCCAATCACTTCGGACACATCCTGTGTAAAAATTTACAGGTATTCAATAAAAATCGAAACCGGTGGGTGGTATGGCGTCATACAGGTGTTAAATTTCGTGCGTTATTTTCCAATATTTACAGGTTTAAATATAGATCATTGGAAATTATTTTCTAAAAAGCGCAGCGTGAATTCGAATTTAAAAAATGAAGGATGTCAATCCGTAAGTAGGACATTCGATTTTTACGTCAGTTTCCAGAAAGGACTTAAATTTTCGAGTATTTTTTTCTTTTTGCAAAAAATCGATACGTGTTACACTAGAATAGTTCATGAAAGTCTCCACGCGGATAGTAATTAAACAGTAAAGGTATCGAGTGTCGTATCGTACGATAACGAATTTATTAGTAGGAGGGGGGTCATCCATACTCGATCATTGATCGTTGTACAGGGGAGTGTAACTCCTTAACTTTACTGCATGACGTCAGGTAAGTGACTCAGGCACAATCAGGATGTCTCGCGCTGATAAAGGGGGCATTTGTACCGCAATAAAGTCAATCGGTGGTAGATGGGCAAAGGGAGAAGGTCGAAGACCGCCAATTATAAGTAAGTACAAACAGATATTGTCTTATAACAATCGATTTAGCCAATGGATTCAATAATACAAGTTTTGGTTTGCTGTTTAAATATAACTTCCTATTATTTTCTCCGTACGCGTATGAGAATAGAAATCGAATTCTTCCTTACACAAGGGAAATTTCACACTCGTTTATCAATTAGGTCATTTACTGTAACAAATATAAAGATTCATTTTTAATTTTTTTTAAGTTTAAAGATCAATAAATATCTTATCGAAGGTAAAATTCCGTACAGGAGTTTCTCCTTAACAGATAACTTTACTACTTGTCTAGTTAGTCGATTACTGTACGATATAATTTATAATTGCGTTAAATCTTTAATTAAAAACAAGAAAACAAAACTTCTCACGATTATATTTTTAACGTGTGTATAGGTTGTTAAAGAACCTTGACAACGTATTCATCCCTAATTTAAATAATCGTTAGTATATGGATTTAATTGGTTCTTCACGTGTAAAGCTCGTCCCTCACGCGGTCGACCTCGCTTATTTCGCTACCTTAAACAACTAGTCGTACTTGAAATACCAAGCATACCAAAGCGCGTACTTCTGCACGGACAGTCGGGGAGTCAAGTAGAGCATACGCTAGCATGCACGTGACAATACTTAGCCGTAATCGAGTTTTAGGCAATGGGAAACATACCGTGAGTAGTTAATCACTTTTTCGTCATTTAACTAACGTCGAGGACGGAGAATTCGAAAAATTCCGTGACGTCATTCTATTGTCACAGTTTTATCGCTATTCTAGTCCCATACTATTTTAACTTTTAACTATTGTTCTTCCAATAGAATATATGCACGGAATATAATTATTCTGGAATACAAAAATTCGGTCATTGATCTATAAGCTCGGCGACAAAATGTGTCATTTCGCACGTCCTCTTTGTGTATCATTGTTTAGTAACAGTCGACGAGAGAGAGAGGAGTAGGAAACACCGCCGTACATTTTAATGAAGCAGAAGATTATTCATTAATAAAGTGTTTTAGTACTAATAGAAAATGAAGCTTTAAGTATAGAGGTGACCTTCGAGTAGATTGGTCGAGAGCCAATTATTTGATGAGTTTCGTGGAAGTCTCTTGTTATGACGTTCCATTGATAAAAGGAAATAGTGACCGAAATCGCTTGGTAAACGTCTATTGAGGTATCTTTCAATGCCGATAAATATTTTTTTGTGCGTGTATCGTGTTCTAAAATAGCTTAATTGTTTATGATACATTCAAAATATGTTTGCAAAATAAATGCATTCGATATTTATAATTGAACTCCGTGCTATTTATAAACTTTTTTTAATCTATGCATTTAGATTTCATATATTGTTTTTGATTTTTGGTTTAATAAACTTTATTCAATTTAGAACTTTAGAATAATGTATTTATAACTTCAAATTTATATTAATTTAGACAATTAAAATTGTTCGATAATTATAATATAAAAGTATTAAGTACCCTACCTTAATGTAATTTTATGTAGTATATAAATGATATTGATGTTAACATGCTTTTTTTTATAACGTATACTACAATACTTACACTTAGTTACAACACTTAGTTGTAACTAAGTGAATGAACAAATCGCCTAAATAATAAAAGTATTTTATAAGTTAGATTTTAAAATAATAAATTTGTATATTTAGATTTTTAAGACTTTTTGTTAATTTAATAATTTTATATTGTGTACATAAATAATTATTAATTTTTAAATTAGGTAAAAAAGAATTTCTGTTTATAATAGCCTAAAATGGCGCTATAGATTTTAAATATTTATTATTTATTTTTTACAGATATCTGACTTCCCGTCAGATCCCACTCTTTCTCAAAAATCAATGTCGGCCAACGGAGATTTGTCAACAATGTCCACGGTGGGTGAAAATTTCTCAAAGAAATCCGCCACGCTACTTAACAAAATGAACAGTAGTTCATCGTCGATGATGACGACATCCGCATTTAGCTCCAGTGCCGAAAAATTAACGTCTAGCTCTTCATCTACCTCACAGATGGTGAAGAGTACTGCCACAGCTTCCAGCACTAGTAGTTCACTAGTTAGCAAGAAATCTCAAATTCTACATTCGGTTTCTAGCCAAGAATTAAAGCAACAGCAACACGAAAATCGAAATTTCAGCAGGAGTGTCAGTGTGACGAGTAGCAGCAGTAGCAGCAGCTCCAGTACGGATTCTCGAATGAAAATGTTATCGAGTACACAAAGAGCCTTTTCTGCCGAAAACGTGCTAGCCGAAGAAAGTGAACCGAACGATTTGGTCCCACAGGAGGTAAAGTTCGAACAGAAGAAAACGACATCGGCATCGAAAATGAAGGTGACTGCCGATGGATTTTCGGCTGCAAAAATGGCGGCGAGTAAAGAAGAACTGAGAAGAGTGCAGACCGGAGATATAAGCTACGAAGAAAAGCACGCAGCGGCAGCCATGAAAGAAAAAGTAGAAGGAAACGGATTCTCATCCGAGAAAATAGCCGCCTTGAGACAAGATCAGAAGCAATTACGAACTAGCGATACCGTCCAACAGCAACAACGAGTGGCCATGGCTTCCGCTATGAAAATGTCGACGGAAGATTTCACGTCGGAAAAGATAGCAATGGCTAAACAAGAAGAATTGCACGTCATGTCGAAAGGTGTGGTGCAACAAGAAAAGAACGTGTCGTCGTCATCTTCAGCTAGAATCACCATCACTTCCAAAGGCATAACTAAGTCGTCTATGTCGAGTCAATGTCTTCATCAAGCCGAATTTGGTAGCCTTTCATCTTCGGCCGTAGGCATGTCTTCATCCTTATCTTGTCCCGGTCTCGATCCTTTCGAACTGCCAGCTTCGCATAGATTAGCAATCGCACAAGGTCTGGAAGAAGATCTGCAGATTTTGAGTTCGCCGGCTTCCCAGCCCGAGATCGAATTAGCTATGAATCGCTTTGGAGGAAGAATGACGACATGCGTGGAAAAATTAAAAATTGCACCACCGGAAGAGGCCACCGCACTTCTCAAGACGATGAACGACATCATAAGAAAGGCTTGGGCTGTACCGACATTCGGTCACGATTTGGGTTTCAACATGTGTAATATATTGAGGAACAAAGGAGGACTGGACATTTTAATTCAGAATTGCACGTCCGAAAATGCGGATCTTCAGTTTTCCAGTGCCCAGTTATTAGAACAATGCCTTAGCACAGAAAACAGAGCTTACGTTTCCGATAACGGCCTAGAACAAGTGGTCAAAGTTGCATGCGCTTGCAGCATGCAAAATTCTTTAATACATTCTAGAGTCGGAACAGGTATCTTAGAAAATATGTTTAAACATTCTGAAGCAACATGCAGTGATGTCATTCGTATGGGAGGACTAAAAGCCATCTTGTACGATTGCAGAACGTGTGATCTAGAAACGCTACGCCACTGCGCTGCTGCTCTGGCTAATTTATCTTTATACGGGGGTTCCGAAAACCAGCAAGCAATGATTAAACACAAAGTTCCTGTTTGGTTATTTCCGTTAGCCTTTAACAACGACGATAATATTAAATATTACGCCTGTTTAGCAATCACAGCTCTAGTCGCCAATAAAGAAATCGAAGCTGCCGTTCTTAGATCTGGTACCTTAGATCTGGTAGACCCTTTTGTAATGAGCCACAATCCGGAAGAATTTGCCAATAGTACAGTAGCCCACGTACACGGACAATCGAAAAATTGGCTTTTGCGGTTGGTTCCTGTACTCAATAGCAAGAGAGAAGAAGCTAGAAGTTTAGCTGCCTTTCATTTTGCTATGGAAGCTGGGATCAAGAAAAAACAAGGAAATACAGCCGTAAGTATGACAAGTCGTAACACGCAAATTTTCAATTATCACGACGTTTCGTTATTTTCCAACTAACTAATTTAATTTTTCCAGATATTTCACGAAATAGGTGCAATCGACGTATTGAAAAAAGTTGCCAGTTCTCCAAACGCAATTGCATCAAAATATGCAGCGCAAGCTTTGCAACTAATAGGGGAAGAGGTACCTCATAAATTATCTCAGCAAGTTCCCCTGTGGACGGTGGAAGACGTTAGAGAATGGGTAAAACAGGTACAGTATAATGAAAAAGTATTATGTAATATAAATCTAAAAATAAATAAATTTTATTTCTGCTGTTTTCCTTCTGTCGTAAAAATTTTATAATAAAGAATATATAAGGACATTCTCAACCTGTTCGGTGTATGAATGAATAGTCGAAGGCTATCCTCATTCAAGGTCGAAAAAATCATCAAATGGAGAACCATATTAAGTTTTAACTCTAAATTTTATGCTCTTTCCGTCTGTAAATTTATATAACAAAATAAATATAAATATCAATTTTTATATTAACAAATGCTTTGATTCCCTTTCTCGGCATATACAACACAACAAGCTCGATCGAGATTATTACTTTGTTATTTAAATTGATTATATGAATTAATTCACCATTAAGAAGGGAAAAAAGAGTTTATCCACATTTCAAGTCTTACATTTACATTCATTTGACTTGGATTTATAAGGAAAGTTATGTAACTATAAACTACATTAAATTTCCGTTGCTTACATAACTAGTTTCATAGCTTAATTGTTATTGGAATAAATGAAAGGTTGTGAAGATATATTGCTCGAAATTACAACAAAATAAAGGATCAATGTAAATATTTATTTTCGAAAAATTATGTAAATTTAAATGATAGTTTGTAAAAATGGGTGTATATAGATGACAAGAGCTAAGCAAGCCAATGATATAATCTGTTTCGTATGTAAAGGATCACATCATTGGCTCGCTTGTTAGTATCTGTATGATTCACCTATTATCAATTGAATTAGTCTATAACAGAAATATAATAATTAAATTTATTATAATTTTTCAATTATTTCTATATAGACTTAATATGCTTTAGCAAGAAAGCCATTGTTAAGCATGTTTTAATATTAATAATTATGTATTTCGTTGCCGTTCAAATATAATGCAGTTTTTCATAATGTCACGTAAACAATAATACGGATAGATGAAACGTCCTATTCATAATTTTTAAAAAAATCGTTCACATATTGAAAATATATATTTAAAATTTATATATTGCAAAATTTATTTAGCTTTTTCTATGGCATATTTCTTAGGAAAATTCAAACTTTTGGAAAACTGACAAAATTTATATAATTTTTATCTTCAGAATTTCAAATAATTTATTATTTGAATATTCAGTAAATATAACTAAATAATTCTAAAATTTTAAATTACTGCATACTCATTAGATTCTGAATGTGTTTGAACATGAAGTATTTATTGAATTGTTTTATTTAACTTGCCTTGTAATGTTTTCAAATCTTGCAGCTCATGCTTCATTCACTTCTAATTAAGATAGAAGGTTGAAACTTTGAGGACGTATCTAAAGACTATAACAATGCATTTTAATGACGTTTTAGGAGTGCCCCCACCTCCACCACCTTCCTCACTCCGAAACCCTGTAAACATAAGAAAATGTAGAATTTAATCATGATGTGTTTGTTTGTAGTGATGTATTAGGTGGGTATCCACCCCCAATTTCATAAAACATGGTCAATACGAGCATTTTTTAAAAATATGTTAAAATTATTGTGTTCTAAATTAGCGAACACGTATGAAATTACAGAAAAATTACTTTAAATAAATATAAAAGTATAAAATTTACTTCTATATTTATTTACTTTTTGATAACCTTGCTGGATCTGGTTTTACCTTCAAAAATAACAAAATTGTACAAATATAAATAAATCTGATTTGAATCTATAATATCTGTTCTGTTATAAACAAACAAACCTTTTAATCTTTAAATATGAAGAAGTTACGTAAAGTTATATTTAAAGAAAACTAATTAAATATTTGAAAATATTCCACAAAAAGTTAATAATTACGATTTATTTACTTTTTTTCAGATTGGTTTCTCTCAATATTGTCAAGAATTTACGAACGGAAGAGTGGATGGAGATCTTTTGTTGCAATTGACGGAATGCATGTTAAAAGATGACATTGGAATTAAAAATGGGATTCTCAGGAAGAGGTAAAATTCATAACGTTTTAGCAATTTTCACTTAGATGATTTAAAAGATGGTGTTTATATAGTCATTTTAATGTTAGAATTCTATTCCATATTTTAGATTTTTGCGCGAACTCAATCAACTGAAGAGAATGGCAGATTATACGTCTTGCGATTCGACTAATTTAAACCAAATATTACACTCGTTGGGACCAGAATTTTGTCAATATACTTACGGGATGCTTCACAGCGGAGTGCAGAGAGATACTTTAAAATATTTAAGCGAAGAACAATTAGCGATTGATTGCGGAATGGACAATAGCATTCACAGGCTGAGGGTTGTCCAAGCAATTAGAGGTAAGTGCAATGTGGTTTTTCAATCGATACTTGTTCATTGAAGGAAACTGTGTTTAAAGCAAACTTTGTATTACGCAATTAATTCAAAAACACAATTCACATACCTAAAATTGTGATTTCATTTCTCTGCGTTTTCTTAGAATTAACTTCAAGATTTCTACCTCTTTCTTTCTTGTAATTCGATATATCTAATAACACGAACCTTATACTTATTTCAAAAAACGAACACTGCCCAGAAATTATTCTTTGTTATTAAAATAGAATCAAATTAGGAAAATCTATACTTTTAAAGTACTCTTTTATTTAACGTAATAAAATATGCACACTTCTGGTCACAGAATGGCAAATCTAAAAGATTAATCGTGAGCACATTTTTTCAATTGCTATAATCACGAACCTCTCCAGGCTAAACAAAAAATTTTGAAAGAATTATCATTAAATTTAAGTAGTGAATTTTGAACAGCCAAACAAGATTTAAAATTTAAATTTCGATTAAGTATGTATTTTTATTTGAACACCGGCTCACCTTTATCTCTACATAAGAAAGGACCAACTTTTTAAATTTATAACTTCTTTCATTTTCTATTCCCTCGAGTCAAAAGCTCCGAAACTTGAAAAATAAACTAAACTAAAAATGCATTCTCAACAGTTATTATCTGCTTCTTTGCGCCTTATTTTCAGCTCTCTTTTACAGTATATATATGTAGAATGATCCAAAAGTCATTGTAAAAGACTAAATCTCTGTCTTATTGAAATACAGTACTTCATTAGTCGCAAATTATGAAAAGCTTGTTCAAATTCAGATCCTCCTCTTATCAATATACAAATTATAAAGCATTGACTAACTTACAAACTATGGACTTTCTAGCAAATGTTGTGTGAGCCCGCAGGTTTTGAGGGCGTGAATTCGAGAGTTAAAGGGGGTTCCTGACCCGCAAGTTCGATAGGAAATCGATCGGATGAGAATCGATCGATCAGAAAGAGAAACCAAAAATCCAAGGCATCGCGATCAGATCAGAAAGAGAAAACAATAGTCACAGTCATCACGAGTCAGCAAATTAGTCATCGAACATTGAATATAAGATGATGGTATAAAACCCCGATCGACTCTGGAAAGAGCGCGATCGTCCAGGAAGGTCTGAATCCAGTGTCTCCAGTCCCGGACATAAGACTGATTCCAGCTTCCATAGTCCAGGAGGTCGTCGCATACGGTCATCGGACCACCTATCAAGGTATATCGACTTTGTAAACTCTCTCCCACTCGAGGTTAGGCACGTGACTAATTCATTGGTTAGATCGCGATTAGCGATAGGGATATTTTACCCGCATTTTAGCAGTAATTATCTGTATACCTTTATTTTATGTGTATTTTATTGTATGTTCGCTTTTGTTAGTTAGTAAACCTTTATTGTTATTTGTAAAACCCTGTCTCCTGTCCAAGTAAGGACGCCTGTCGACTTACTGACGCACCTCCCCACTCACTTTTTGCCCTCCTAGCCATCCAACGACAACGAGGTCGGGTTTTACCAACCCGTGCAGCGTAAGTGGTCAGCGAGGTTTTCCTCCTGATCCTCTGCTTATCTCACAGTTGTTTGAATTTCTTACAAAAAATGTTTGACTTTTGGCTCATCGTGTTTACGGGGAATATATATGAATAAATTGGTTTTAGGTTTAATTTTTAACGAATGTTTTTCGCTCTTAACTTTTTAATCAATATAAAACGGGTCTGAATACTGTATCTAATTTTTATTGTTTATCTTCTGTTTTATACGAGGCCATAAAAACATTTGTGATAAAAATATATAAATAGTTTAACGCATTGATTTTCTGTGTATTATAAATTACATTTTACTCCGTTTAACTAAGAAATCCGAGATAAATGTAATACTTATTGTTCTATATTTATTGTGACAGTTTGCCATATTATAATTTGATATGGAATATAATTTTTTCGGAAAAAGTTCCCCTAACAATTAATCATTTTAAGCGATTGTTAATTTTACTGCTGCCATGAAATTTTTATATCTATACCCGACTAACAATGCAAGTGTGCTAAAATTAACTTCCTTCTAAAATATTAATCATTAATTTTTTTCATTCGGGTCACTTCTAGATTTATCGTTTTTGTTGTCATCGTTTATGGATTCCTTCACACCATTAATAGAATTTATTTGAATGAATATTATAGACTTATGCTGAATGTTTGCGAGATAAGACCTTGACCGATCTAGCCTTTTCGTGTCCATTGTTCTCCTGTTCTTTCGCTGCCTAACTGACATGTAATAAAACCACCCGGATGTGTTGTTTAATTTAAATGGTGACATAGCTGCTAATATTTACAATTTATCATCATTTATCTGTCATTGAACGGCCCGATACAACTTGTTTCTTATCTTAACTGTATATTTTTTTCTCCTAATAACCTTACACTGCCAAGGAGAAAACTTAATATCCTCTAGTCGCATGTATAGTATTTTCTTTCTCCCCTGCTCGTATTTAAGCATTACCAGATATCAATTTCAATTTTATTGCATTATGTAATCGAATTGGAGGAATATTCTTCTTTTAATCCAGCGAAAAAGTCAAATTTTACCTTCCATAAATTTATAATATCGATAGTTCCATATTTCTTATATTAATTCGACTCTGTCTTATAAATCTGTAAGAAAACACATGATGATAATTAATACCAATACAAAAACTAATATTTACAGTTATGTTTAAAATCTTCCTAGAAACTTATAATTCAAACTGAACCAGTATTAGTATTCATTAATTTTAAATATTTTAAATTAATCTCCACTTAATCATCAGCAAAGTATCGTTAATGACAATGATATTTGTTAATATACGATAATATATTTGATCTTTCATACGGAAAATGATTCACAAGACCTTCTGCATTTAAAAACAATTACGTTTTGAACTTAATAACCGCATTATCTCATTCATTTATCGTGAAAACGTCCTATTGTTCATTGTTAAACTATTCTAATAATAATCATCATTTAATAATAATTGTATTATACGTAAGCTGCAAATACAATATATATTCTATTTTCATCTTACATATTTAGCTTTCAGACTGCTATCAGGCCCTATAACAAACTGAAAGCTATCATATTAAGCCAAGAGATGTATAAATTTTTACACTCTTGGCATCAATAACTTTCAAATTTGCATAAATGCGAGTACAGTTATAGGATTTTATGCTCTGGAGAAATTTAAATTATTAAATCAATAATAATAAAGGAAGAATGTAGTTTGGCAGTAAACTTTCGATTCTATTTTAATCGTTTCAAAGTATAAAACAACTCTTCTATCATTAAAATTCCGCAATTCTGGTCTCAAGTATTAGTAATTCTTGTCAAACCAGAATTTTTATTCTTCGAATAGATTCATTCAAAAACATTTCTAATTAAATTAAAATTTTATAGACCTTTATTGTATTTATCCAAGCGAATTCACAGCATATGAAAAAAAAACGAATCCAGGTTTATTGGCAAGTCGTAAATCGAGAAACAATAAGAAGCAATTTGTTACAAATTTGACAAGAATAATCGCAACAACCGTAAATATAATTATCAATCTACATGATAAATGACTGTAGTTTCGAGTTAAACTTTGATATAATCCAGTTTTTATTGAGTATCAAAATTCCATTAAACGCAATTCATCCTTAAAATCTGGTGAAATTGAATTTTATGAATGCTTTCGAGTAAATTGAAGGATGATACGATACAGAAATAATATTGAAGCATAAACGGATGGACTATATAGGACCTGCGTGAGTCACCGCTGATTGATAATTCTATTTACTAAATTAAATTCAATGTGTGATTTGCGGGATGGATTTCTGGCATTTAGAGAAATTAGACAAATATAATTAACTCCGAAAGAATGAAAACAAAATAGTAAATTATTTTAAATAATAGGGAAGAAAACTGAAATAATTACAAATATCTGATATAATCAAATCTCGATATAGCGCCCTCCTAAATAACTCCACTTCAATAAAGCGTAAGTAGTATTAAGCAGAATTGAGACGCTTGAGTTTAGCGCCACACTCGATTTAGTGTCAATTGCGGAAACGTTAAATCGAAGTTTATTTTAAACTTCAAAAAGTGTTGTTAGTCTCGAGTGAAGATGATCAATTATTTAAATAATATAAGTTATATTTTTCATCAATATTAAATTACTTAATTAAATATTAAAAACTCCCGGACAGCTGCAACATTTTATAATTTTGTGTTTTAAAATCTTGTAATATTCAGGAAGAATTCGAATATATTTCTATAAATTGATAGGCCAATCTAATTGGGCACATACACTGTATAATCTAATTAACCCGTTAATTTCATTAGGGTCCCATTAATCATAATAACGGCAAGGAATAAAAGATAAATGCAACTAAATATAGTAAAAGTAATTACTCCAACGACATTTTTGATGCCTTCGTTACGTAGATGATCATCTTTGTTTTTAGTATTGTGGAACATTTTAGTGTTAGATTATTTAATTCCAGAAATAATTTCTTCTATAATAAGCGAAATTTGGATGGTCCTTAAAAAATAGCTTTTATATGAAAAATTACTTGACAGTTTCTTTTTACTCTGATATGAAGATTTAATACTTTAAAAGAGGTTAGTAAATATAATAGAAGTACACGAACACACAATCACAACAGAAGTACTCACACACATACACAACTATAATAGAAGTACACATTACTAAACGCTACAGAAAAATCAAATACTTTTAATTAAAAGTTTCTTTTCGAATTTTTATATACGGTATATTATTGACTCTTCGAAATATCTTCGTTTGAATTTTGGAAACGTACTTTATTACCTAATATCTTATTATTTTTATGTGCATATTTATTAATAATACACATGTATATAATCGTTATATAGCTTATAATTTGTCAGATTTACTAATTCACGTAATCAATGCGCGAAGAATAAATACAGCATAATATTAAGGCCAAAAAACAGTTTTTTATTAACATTTTACAGCCGAAATGTTTGTTTACCAATCTTTTTCCCGTAATTATAAAAGTTTAAGATAAAAGTAAATTATCTAGCCATTATAAAACATGATAGAATAATTTCTTATTAGTATTTATACGAAATACTTTCCATTCATCAGTTTTACAATTTTTAAGTATTATTGCTTGAGTTGTCTAGCAATGGCTGAGAGAATCAAACCACTGAACACCGGTGGTGGGTTACCATGGCCGCGGGTTTTCTTCCCGTGTGTAATAAAATACCTAAATATGATCCAATTTCCGAAAGAAAGTCCTCCCGTGTATTGCAGTATCCCACCAAACCAGTCATTGCTTGATTTTCATTTACTTTTGAATCATACGTTTTAATAATACTGTATAAGCGAAACTTTTAATAATTACTAAATTGCATCCTAAGATTACGGTAGATACGCCATTGAAAGTTCTTTGGCCACTACTAAGCAATATATATCTAGATATCTAGTAATGAGAGAAATACATGGATGCGCAAATTGGCGCATAACTCTATACAGTAATGTCATAGAGAAAAAAGAATGCACAAAATAAAAATTACATAAAATTGTGAAATGATTAATTGAAAGTTTAATAAATAACTTATGCAATAGAATGGAAGTGAAGTTTACATTACGATTTTAATGTGTTTTTAACTATTCGTAAACGAGCAGTTTTTAACAGTGGCGTAGCGAACATAACTGACGCCCGGGGCACGACACTTTATTGGCGCCCCCTCCCCACTCCATAAACACGTATAGTTTGTCTTGGAGACCATTTGGGCGCCCCTCTGCATGATAGACCCCCATTGCACTCCCCTCGCTACGCCACTGGTTTTTAAATATGAAACGTAAGGCACTGTAACAATTGAGTTATTTTTCTAATAGTTCTTTTATCGTGATGATGTGTCTTACTTAATATTTCGCTTATAACGATTTGTTCAGAATTTACTTAATTCTCTACTGCAATACAATGTTTATGAATTAGGTTCTAATAATGAGATACAGTAGAGCGTCGATAAGTGGAACCAATTGGGGACTGGGGTCCTTCCAGTTAATGATTTGTTCCAGTTTCCGACTTTGTACGAAAAAATACATTAACCTGTCCGATGTTCAAATTTTTCTCCGTTGCGTGTCGCTTCGTGTTGAATTTTCGTCGATTTTAAGCCTAACGAAAATTTTTATAATAATCATCGAGGCTATCGTATCGTTAAAAATTATTTTGCATTTTGTACAAACAAAATAAATATATTAAAGAATATAAAAAACATGAAAATTATACTTTAGAAGTAAATTTAGTATCAAAAACATTCGATTCAGCACGACACAGTCCGACTGAAAATCGTTCCACTTTCCGGCCATTCCACTTATCGACGCTCTACTGTAGTGCGAATGTTACTCTCACGTAACTTTTAAACAACTCAAAATATTTTTATAAGTATAAATCGTATATATATTATTCAATGAATAAAAATTTAGACGTCCTTTGTTCATATTTCTATCACATAAAACTTTCAAGCAGTAGTTTCTGATGATAAGTGGAGAAATGATAAACAAAATCAAAATATTTTATATTGTTCTAAAATTCAGTATTAGTAATCGCCCATCTTATTTGACATTTCTATTTGTGTATCATTGCTTCCTTGATTATTTCATGCGTGAACGATCTGAGAAACTTGAAATGTTTCTCGAAAGTAAAGTTGGGAATTATCTTATACGTTTAAAATAATTGAGTTTATTAAAGTTATATATATATTCTTTCACTAACTTTAATATTTACATTGGCTTGACATAGAAACATAATGGCATTCTCAGTTCGAATAAGTACACATCGTATTTATTCGTAATTCGTCCATAATTACAAGAAATAATAACATGTCTACAATTAATAATACTATCGCTGAACATTTAATCCGTATATTATTTGTTTTTTACTCTGCCTTTTTCCTCATACCCATCGTTGTTTCGGCCAGGCCCGCAAGGGGGACCGACTGGATGGGGAACAGGTCCTAAATATTCGGGATTACCGCCCATGAGAAATTCTTTGTGAATTGTAATTATTGCTAACTTTTATTTCTTATAAAATAACAAATCATTTATTTCATTCTTTGCAGCAGTAAGCAAAAATCCAAGTTTTATATAAGTACTTCTTTTTTTAAAAAAAGGTTAAATATTTATAAATGAATTAAATTAATAATAATCACTTTACTATAAAATTACACACGTAGATTATAAAATAATTCTATCCAAGTATCGAAAGAATAAATATGATGTAACATTTCACAAATTTTTCTTTTTATACTAATAATTTCCAAATTTTAATCGGCTAAAATAAGCATTAGTTCGTAGAACGATTGGACAAAATGAATAAATTCCAATTTTGATTAATTTCAAATTAATAGCAGAGGTGGAAATACACGAAAGATAGCAATATCTGTACAAAATTATCATTGTTAGATGTAGTAAAACAGGCTGGTAAACATACCTCGGGGATGACCCATCGGTATGGAATTCCGCAACAACTTTACAATTACTGGATTTGGTCGAGGCTCTCTACTTGCCAAAATAAGACTCCGGCTCGAAATATATGCCCAGACACAAATGATTCAGCAATGAATTTTGTATTTTTATTTACTTGACTTTTTTAATTTTATTTTATTCGTAAACATTTTCAATACACTTAAGTAATGAAATTTAAAAATATAATTTTTTCCTTACGATCGTTAATGTTTTTAATTCATATTTCTGTCGTGAGTTAATTTTAACGTTAACACTGAAACTGGATAAATAAAATGTAAATGTTTATTTCATGTGGTAACGATTTACTTGAAAAAGATCATTACTACTACTAATTCCAAAAATTTAAAACTTATAGATGCAAGGAAGAATTGTTTTATAAAAGAACAATTAATAGAGAGATCCAGTCTAAATAAAAGATCGAATTTCACAGTCGTGCATTACTTACTAAACACAATGAGATATTATACACGGCTTCATTTTCTGAGTGAAGGAATAAAGTTTAGAACATTATTTTATTGCATGGGAGAGATAGAAATAGTCTTATTATCGATTGCCCTTAAAATATCACATTCTTTTTTGACATTATTATTGCAAAACCCATTTTTAACGGTTAATATAGTTCAAAATTTTAAACTGTTCATTAGAAGAATCGATCATTTTTATCGCGCGATTGGATTAGACTGTACTTATCTACCTATTCTTCCGGCAGTTTGACTTCTAAACAGACATCAGATGCCATCTTATCTATTATCAGAATACTTAAGAAATTACCTGGTTTGGTTAAAACAAATTTTAAAAAATTCGAGTTAATGACTGCCTTCGTCCTTTATCGATTTTATCATTCGTAATTTTTATTTAACTTTCGAATCGATAACTCTAGAAATGTCACTATCTTCATGTAAAATTTTTCTAGTTTTTCTAGAATTATTACTACTCGAAATACAGTTATCCCACTAAAATGGACATTAGCGGTTCCACAAAATCCTGTCCAATTTAGAGGTGTTCTAGATAGGAAGAGGAACCGGTTCCAATAAGGAGAGAATAATTTAGAGGGGTGTCAACTGTGTATTTTAAATACAGGGGAATTTAAGAAAATTTCATTTAGTAAAGCTCTCTACTGTACTATTATAAGAAAATTATCATTTAGGAATCTAAATTCATGACGTTATCTTATCCGCAGCGGGTGTAAATGCATTATCGGTGTCATATTTGTTTCTATTACCGTTACGAGATTGTTCCCACCGCATTCTTTCGCGATTTAATATATAAAATAGTCATTTAAAATGCTCCCATCATGAAAAATATATCGGTTTTCCTAAAACAAATTCGAAATAGACGGATTTATAGTAATTCGAGTAGGTGAATGCGAACTACGTTATCATTTTTTTCATTCACCGATTAACAGAATTAAAACGATTGGGAATTCTACACGTGAACAAATATCAAACATAATAAAGAACAAAATGACGAATTCTCCTCGAAGGTTATTAAATTAATAAGTTGTCGGTTATTTTAAGATCAATGCACACAAAACTTTATTTTCCTTCCTCCTTGATTCGTAATCATATCAGACACGTCCTCTAAATCGATTAACCCCACCTTGGCATACATATTTTAATCTTTCCATCATTATTTCGACAAAATCAAATTTATATATTCGAAGTAAATAAAAATGCCTTTGTCTAGAATTTTATATTTATCGTTTTTATAAATTAACAATCGATAGCGATTAATGTCTAAATAAATACTTAATTATGCAAATACAGTCAAACCTGTTTTTATGCGGGGGATAGGGACCGCATTAAAAAAAACGCATTAAAAAAAATCTCACGAAACTTCACGAATGGCTGTAAATAATAGTTTTCGCAACACAATTAAAAAAATAATTTTTTTATGCGGTCAACAGGGACCGCATAAAAAAAGTCTCACATAGAAAATAACTCAAAACCGTACGAAATAGAATTTATTGACAACAGATGTCAGCACTTGACTGCATCGTCTGGTCTATCGTCTGTTTTACATATTTTTGTCCAGGTGGTGTTTTGTTGACTTAAAAAGTAAATTATTTCATTTTTCGCATATTCATGCAATAATATTACTATAATAAATGCATTTATGCTATAATAAGTTTATTTAGCTATAATAAGTCAACGTGAGACATGACGAATCGCACGAGACTAGTCGCCAACTATACCGCACAAATTAAAAATTCGCATTAAAAAAATCGCACAAATAAAAATCGCACATAAAAAGAGCGCATAAAAACAGGTTTGACTGTATAATTGGCGCCTAAAAGTCCCACACCTGGCTTCTGGTTTTTTCGAGGACAACGAGCTCTTTGTAACCAATCGAAGATTATCAATTCCTACTTAGCTACAGACAAAGATTTACTCACATTTCATACTGGAAATGTAATTTTTTTGATATTTAAAACATTTATAATCGTTTCTTTTTCTGTTATTCAGTAACATTGATAAAGCTAACAATAAAAAATTAATATGAAAGAATTTTCAATTACTCCTTTCAACTCCTTTCATTTATTTTTAAATTATTCCATTTTTTGTCTTGAAATAAACGGATTGCATTGCAATTTTGAATATAAAAATATAAGCAAACTGACTGATGGTTTAGTTCCTTATTAATGACTTGTATACTAAAGAAAGATTTTATTCCATTTATGGAAAATCAATTAGAATATTTCAATCATAATTGAAGAAATAATTTATTATTTATCATAAGAATTTTAAAATTGTTTATTTTTAAAGCTTACATTTTACTTATATTCTAATTATTTTAAAACATGTCAGATGATATAATGTATTTGAAATTTATTAAATAAATTAGTTTGTAGAGGTACAATCCTAAATTGCTTTTATTTAAATATATTGTTCAGTACATTTGTTACAAAGTGGGCATTAACACCCCCCTGTGGGCGGTGAGTAAATCTAGGGGGCGCTGGAGGCAGGGTACTGAACGGTGACCAAAGGCAAAAGTTGGGGTCACTGATGGGTTAGGGGGCGTTGGGTATAACTTTATGGAAGAAAGGGGGTGGTGGATCGAAAAAGTTTGAGAACCCCTGCTTTAAAGTATACATCTTAAAAATTAATAATGTTCAGAAAATGTATTAATTAAAAACATAATTTTCTTAAAATGTGGAAATGTAAATGTTCACTTCAAATTTGTGCAGTGGTTCTTGAAATTATCTGCCATGGACTGCTTAAACTGAGTGGCAGACGAACCATGGATCACATATGTCTATATCCCATTCTGTAAATATCAGGTTAGATTGTGTGCCAAAATATTTTATTTGTCATTGCCTGATAACCTAATATATGAGATATTCTTTTCTCTGGCTAAACAGCATAGAATTGCATTTGGAAAAATGACTATTGGTAGGTCAGTCTGTGGACCATCCCGCACGTTTGCAGAACCCCAGTGGTCCAGGGAATAATTTTGAGAACCACCGGTTTAAAGGACCACCTAATACATTAATTATTTAACTAAGAAACTAGCTATAAACACAATGATTATTTTATAATTAATTTGCTTCATTTACTCAGAACTGATGTTTAAAAATTTCTCAAGAGCATTTAATAAAAAGCTTGATAAATTGAATGAATATAATTATAAATATATTGCTCAAAAATTAAATATTTTAGATAAACAATAAAAATGAATTGTCATTTTTAACAGCTTAATTACCTAAAATTTTATATAAATTCTCTAAATAATTTTGAATTTTTCAGGTTTAGCCCAACAGAGTGAAAATGGAGAAGAGGAAGATGTGTGTAATAAAAGCTTAGATGTATTTATTAGTTACAGGAGATCTAATGGCTCTCAATTAGCTAGGTATTATTTTATCATAAATATAAATATATTTCATTAAAATTATTTAGAATTAAAAAGTAGAATTTGCATTCTATACAAGAAAAACTTGATTATTATTTCATACAATTTAAATAAATTATTATAATTCCAACTATTTATATACAAATTCTAAAGTCTTGGATTCTGATTGGATTTTGTTTATTTCAGTCTTCTCAAAGTGCACCTTCAACTAAAAGGATTTTCGGTCTTCATCGACGTAGAACGATTAGAAGCAGGAAAATTCGACAACAATCTCTTAAATAGTATTAGACAAGCAAAGCATTTTTTATTAGTATTAACACCCAATGCTTTGGATAGGTGTATAAATGATAATGATTGCAAGGACTGGGTTCATAAGGTAAGACATTTTTCGAAATTTTTTAAGTATAATATTGCACCACTTAACAAAATTTTAATTTTCTTTAATGAAATGCACAGGAAAATATTCATTGCTGTTATATTTTTCACTTGTCACATACTTTCTGTACCATTCCCATAACCACAATTTCCATTCCAATCATTCATGCATGTGTTACAATACAATCCACTTACAAAATTATCTCCCATTTGGCACTAATGTATGGGTTATAGTTCCTTTAATAGCATTATTTTGAGATGTATAGAATTTGTAAATAGAGTAAATTGAACAAAGAAGGTAAATGAAATCTTATAAAATAGTTTTTGGAAATTGGGTACTTTTTCAACTGATTCTGGAATAGACTTTTAAGTCTGAAATTTTCAGTTTGTTTAAATCAATAGAAAAGATTTTTTTCATGATATCTAATTAATAAGAAACCAACCATTATAAACTCTGTAGAATAATGTACTGTAACTCACAATCAAAATTTGAGATAAGCTTTTCTATTTTCATAAATATATTTTTAAAAGATTAAATGCCAATTCAAAGCCAAAATCATAGGTTTAAAACGATTTTATATACTTTTATTTTGAGATCTAATTGAAAAATAACTACATCAACAACTGAGAACTAAGATTTTGAAGAATTGTTGATTCTGAACATGAGTCGACAACTGCTCCAAAGTTAAAATTCTAAAAAAAAGTATGTAATTTTTCAGAAATTTTTTGACATTTTAGATATCTTTTTTTGTAAGACAAGTTTAGGTTTAGATACAGAAGATATTTGACAGCAGTCATTATTCAAAATATCAAAATGAAAGATAGATGGAAAGCATTAGAAAATTTTTTGATGTTGTGTGATTAAAAAACAGTTTCTAGATTAATTTGGACTACTTTAATATGACAATAAGTTATAAACTGATATCCAATTACAGCATAATTAGTAGTGCCTGTTAGCATAATTAGTGCCTGCCTGTGCATAATTAGTAGCTTATTTGAATGCCTAGAAGATGACAATGTTAATTCTTTGATTAGCATGATTATTGCATTACTTTTTAGCTCTGCTTACTTTTAATCTTGCTATTACAGTTCAAATGTTTAAGCAATCAATTGAAAATTAATGAAAATGCAAAAAATATTTTATAAATAAGTATTTTTTTTTTTTGAAAGTTTATCCACAGGGAAAAAATACTTATAATTTTGTGAACATTTGTACAATTTCCCACCATTCAATTTTTCTTGTTAGAAATGCTAATTATTTTTCTAAAAACTTATAATTGGACAATTTACTTTTTCTTAAAATACAATTTTAAAAAAATATTCTGCTGTAAAACCATCTTTTTAATAAAACTTGATGGTATTATAGGAATTGGATGCATACATCATTATAATTTTGTTCTTTCATTTGTGAATAATTCTACTAATTTTAATTTTGTTCTATTTCTGTTTACAATTCCTAAAGTACACAAAGAATCATCTACTGTATGTAGTATTTTATGCTTACAGAATTATGCAATATAGTAAAATATGATTTAGAAGCACAATGTATGTGAAAGAATAGTAAGTTTTAATTATTAAGAATAAAACAAATAATTTGCATATTTAGTATATGCCTATATAATGCCATTGTTTCATTTTCTATATAGTTTTTAGTATTTGAATGTATCAAATTTAATAATATAAAAATCTAGAAATAATCAAATATTCTTGAAATAGCTTATCTATAATTTCAATGAGGATTCATAAACATAGGATAAACTATTCTTGATCTCATTGTATTTCCATATAAGACTAACATTATTTATAGATATTTCATTACAGTAACATGAACAGTTGCACAGTGTATAAAATTGACAATTCTGAATACAAAATAATATTGAAATATTTTCATTTATAACATTTCTAACAGTACATATAAAAAATATTTTTGTAATAATCATCTCTGTAATTTGTAAAGTTGAAGTAGCATATAGTCAAACCTGTATTATGGATAATGTAGACCCACACCAAGATACACTTACTACGATGTTCTGTATTATATGAGGACAATGAATATTGAATAGTAGATATTAACAATTACGAGTTCATTTGAAAAAGTAGTTTCGAATTAAAACTGTTTTATTTTACATTTTTCAACATTTATGTCTTTTTAAAATTTTATTTGATCATTTATTGAGGTCATAATAACCAAAATATTTGTCAAACAGAATTTTTAAAATATCAAATATTTAGAATTGGAATTTAAAAAACATAGTCAGGTCATTCTGCATTTTTATGCGTTGTCTGTCTTCCAAATATTAAATTATTAATAATGTAAACTAAGGATTGACAATATTTTTGCCAAAAAAGCCTTTTTCAAAATTTTAATAAACAAATTATCAAGAGCTACAAGATAAGCAAATGAAAATTAAATTTTGAATGCACTACAACTGTAGTAAACAAATCTGGTATTACATTTGCACCTTATAAAGTAATCATTATCAAGAAAAATACTTTAAATAAAATGCCATCTAGTAGAAAATATATTAAATGTTTAAATTAAATAAACAGTACTGTCTCTACGGGCCAAAACTTTTTGCACAGAGTGCAAAAAGTTTTGGCCCGTAATGAACTCTCTAATCAAAGTGTAAACAGTATAAATTTTGTGTTCATTGTCTCACGGTACCTTTTGCAGTCCAGACAGTTTGATTATACCTAGAGCCCCTACACCGAAAGTAAGTACAACAATTCTTTCCAAGATTTCGGCAGCATATTTGACTCATTACTGACTATCGGTGTGCTGTAGTTTTTGTTTTGCACATCAGTTTTTAATTGACTATTACAATTTATTCTAGTCATTGTTCTATCTATTTTAACTTTTGTTTTTACTGATCTACTACATTTTACACATTTAGACATTGGTATTAGAGATTTCTCTATTTAAAGCATTGTTTGCAATTAATTTCTTTAACATTGACTGTACTTCCAAGCTTTACTTCTCTCATATTCACTCCATATTACTTTCCATCCGCAACTATATTCCCTTCTATTAAATCATATCCTTACATCCAATTCTATACAGCTTCACTGGTATAGCTGCTTTTTCTAGCAAATTAATTTCATAAAAATCATATTTATCAATTTAAGAAATATGACACAGAGCCTAAATTATATTAGGTTCTGTGTTATATTTCTTAAACCTAGAAAAAATATATATAAATTACAAGATTAAAAACAGATATAAAATGAATCTAATAAATTTTTTGTCAGTTGACTTAGGTATTATTGAATTGTCAAACTGATTGTTTTTACCAACAGATCATGTAACACAATATTGGAAATGTGAGAATGCTTCAGAAAATTCTATACCATGGCATTAGTTTAGTTATTTGTAGTTACAGTATAATAACTTTTTAGTCATTTGTAGTCATTACCATTTTCAAGCAAAATTTTATTGTTCTCGGTCTTATAAATGCACTTGTTCCCAAAGATTGGATCTCTAGTGCTCCTATTAACTGGAGAGTTACCACAATTATCCAAGCTGGAAAAAATAATCTCTGACACCATAATACCAAGAGCATTACTGATAACACATTTTAAATATTAAGCTTTAAAATCATTTACTTTCAAAAATATTTCTGACAAATGAATTACAAAAGATTTTTAAAAAATTTGAATTAATTAATATAATATATATTTATGATTTGTCCTCTAATAACCTTTCAAAACTCTATAATTTAATAAATTATTCAAGTTAAAAGGTTTGAAGCCATCTATTTCTTTCATTGTGTAAAGGCATGCAATACAACATTAAATTACTATTACTGCAGAGATATTCAAATTACAAAGCTGTAATGTAATGCAAAATATTTCTATGTTTATGACCATGAAATGATTTGACAAGCTAATAATTTGACAGCTTTTAATCATTAAAATATTTAAATTTTCTTAAAATTTATCATATTTCTGAGCAAAGGAAATGTTATTTAACTTTTGCACCACTTATTACAAGAATTTAATATTTTAAGTTTCAACTCTTAAAAAAATGTAAAAAATTCTAAAATAACAATACTGATTTTTTTCTGGTACAAAGATGGCACAAGAAAGTAAAAAATCAGTTTCTTGTAAAGTAAACTGTTTGATAAAAATTTCTAAAAGAAACTTTTTGGCCTATTTCCAAATGAAAAATAAATATTAAATTAAATTTATGAAGCATCGGGCTTTGTTCCAATATTTTGTTTGTTGCAGTATTAGTAGAATTTATATTTTAAAAGTTTAGCTAAATAATAATAATTTCTCTTATATTTATTATTAGGAAATCGTAGAAGCTTTACAGAGTCAGTGTAATATAATTCCTATACTTGATAATTTTCAATGGCCGGAAGCGGAAACTCTGCCGGAAGATATGCGAGCGGTCTGCTACTTTAATGGTGTCAGGTAAATAATTTTACAGTTATTTATTTTATTTATTTGCTTTATGAACGATCAAAACTTATTTTTTGATAATGTCAGATGGATTCACGATTACCAAGATGCCTGTGTCGACAAACTAGAAAGATTCATGAGAGGAGAGATGAACGTGCGGAGTGACGGTCCGCTGGGACGCTACGTGGGAATGGGCGGTCCGGGCACCCCGGGAACGCCGAGCACCACGCTAGGCAGACTTCCCCACTACCATCGCAGTGCCAGTAATGACAGTGCCAAGGGCAGCACGTGCTCCGATAAGGAAATTAATGGAAATGGACGATCTCTCGATGGTTCCCATTAGTATTTCCTTAATTTCATAAGAGAGCGTGGGATTTCGCAACTGCGGAATGTGATAAAATATTTGAGAACTCGTATGATCTCAAAAATATAGTATATTTAATGGTTATCCACGTCGATGCGCTTTAATTAAAAATGGAATACTATTTTGTAAGTGTTGTCAGGAAAACAATTATAGGCCACGTCATTTTTTTTCTACGGCAGTAGTATAAAATTAGACACGGCCCAATCGCGACACGGATTGCCACACGAAAAAGTCCGAATGTGCCGCAACGACGTCGTCTATAAATCAAAGGAACGTACTCCCCTGACAAAACTTACACCCGCTGTAACTTTTCAAGGCGCAGGCGCCTTGCATTTATTTTTTACACAATTTCATTGTTTGTGTGAAACGTTAGCCTGCATGATTAAAAATTTATAATCAGTTTAGTAGAAAAATGGTTTAGGTTATATTTTGCGTGTAAAGAAAGTTACATGAAATTTTGCTTGAATTATCGAATACTTTATTTTCATTGTTTAAAACAAAAATTAAAAAAAGGCATCTGGCATGCAATAAGTCTGAATTAAAGTAATTCATAATAAGCAATAATTTACATAATTTTGTTTTTTTTTATTGCAAAATCATGGACTGTTTCATGTAAAACAAAACTATAGTCAAATTCATTATAACTCATGGAGAACCACAAATACATTACCAATGAGTTTGAATGCTTAAAATATTTCTAAAGCTAAAATTTTATTTTTATATCAAAGTTCAACAAAGGAGACTGCACTAAATTCAACTGATTATGTCAATTATATTTTATAACAAAATCTAATTTGTCCATTAATTTCCAAAATTTTAATACGAAACTTTTAAAATGCCACGATCTACGTAAGATTAATTACTAGCTTTTCAGGTGTAATTATGAAACATAGCGATAAATTTTAATTATCGACTAAAAAATATATATATAAAAAAAAAGTTTCACAATTGTAAATTACTGCACAATAAATGTTTAAAGAGAACGTTTGCTAAAAATGCCTATTTAAATACATTGTAGAGTATTATATTTCTCGAACTACCAGAAAACATTACAAGATATTTGTAAGCATGAGCAAAATTTCAATACTTTTACGTGCAATGTTTTTGTTTGCACAAGTCATAGAATGATTTTGTAAATAAAATATTTTACTTTTATTATGATGGTTATTTATTATTTTATAGTATAAAAACAAATACGAAATTCAAGATTGTAACTGGGAATAACATATTACATTTCTAAATTGCAAAATTTAATAAACAAGTAGTAGTTTTATATAAAATATACTGTAAAATGTGACACTTTCATATAAAACTACTTCTTGTTTCTTAAATTCTATATAAATTATTCTATGGTATGCTGTATAATGTATATTTTAGAATAATTTAACAAAGAATTATTTAATCTCTTGCCAAAAATGTTCTTAAAACTTATGATTTGACCAGAATGCTCTGTTTACAATATTTGGCCCAGTTAAAAGTTTAAAACATACAACAGTTGCAATCTATTTTTTTTATCTCGTGGACTAACAGACTTGCAAATTAACAAATGCTTTTATTTTGCAGTCACTTTTGGCATTTGTTTTGGTAACATTTGATTTACTTACTGCAACTGGTGCCAAGGAGAAAATTTTAGTAATGAGGCTTTCAATTTGGCATTACATATAATATATTTATTGATAAATGATATCCTGCATTGCCCACACACTTTTACATAGACAATCGACGACATCCAAGGAAATTTTCCAATAAGTCGCAGTCATTTGCGACTTAATATAAAACTGTCACAATAAAACCAGGAGTTTCAACTTGTCACCTTTACTCAGATCAGGCAAATTATTTAGTTGAATTTTTATTTCTAACTCATTCTATCCTGGGCACTACGAAGGCCTTTCTTAAACCCGTCCGGGTTCGGCCGGGCTTGCGATTTAGTCGACTGGGTCGCGCGGGAAGTGAAACAATTTATATAGCACGGACAGACCAAAAAAAATTCCTGGGATTTTTGGAATCTACAGTAATCGAGGCATATGCTGCAACTGTTGCAGACCACAAACAGGGGAAATCATCCAACCCATACTCAAAATATGTTTTCTAGAGCTATTGAATGTGTTTGTTTCTGAAAAATAAAAGAGGTTCAATTTTGTGCTGGACCTCTCAGAATGCAAAAATAATGGCATACATTTCTACACAAATGACCCACACTAGGTATCCAACTGTCATCGTGGCAATTCCGTAACATTCATAATTTCTTTTTACCCACATAATATCCGTGGTTTGAAACATTTAGATAAAATTAAATTTTTTCTAATATTTTCTGAAGTTTTGTCATAGGTGGTCAGGTTTTTACTGATTTGGAAAATTCTATTACAGTTGTTGAATAGAATTTATGAAAGATATGTATTAATAATAATCAAGTTTGTGTTAGATTACATATCCTTTTGTATATTACAATTTTTTGTAGTGTTAACTGTTTACATCAAGTGCCAATATTTCATTGTTTTGGCCATTTTATCATACATGATGGAATACTACTTATCTGAATGACTGAAATTCATATAAACTGTATACAATGCATATATATTAAATATATAACTTGCGAGGTCAAACTTTTGCTGCAACAAATACATGCAATGGCTCTCGAAACGCGATTTATTTTTGCCGACCGGTTGGCAACTTCCCTCGTGAGCAAAAGTTGTATTTTTAATATAATAAATAATTGC
This sequence comes from Centruroides vittatus, assembly GCF_030686945.1. Lineage (NCBI taxonomy): Eukaryota > Metazoa > Arthropoda > Arachnida > Scorpiones > Buthidae > Centruroides > Centruroides vittatus. The sequence goes on from NW_027121028.1 coordinate 225,005, forward strand.
AGTGTGTACTATATTTGGAAAAATTTTAACGTCTTATCTGTATATCGAATCAAAACAGTATTGATCAATGTTGCTTTAATTCAGCAACATACCTTTCCATTTCCTTTTTATAGTAAAGGAATCACATTTTGCTTCCTAACCTTGTTATTTTGAAGTGATTTCCAAAGATCTTACCATAGGAATGGTCTTGTACCCAATGAAAAACGAAGGTGCGAGTGTATTCATTTCATTTACGTAATGTTAAATTTCATCTAACATTACACGAATCTCTCTCATCTCTGCCTACCACTAATATTTCTTAGAATTTTAGTGTTCTCTGCCTCCATTCTCTCTACCAGTTACTTTAACATGGATTTATCAAAATGGAAGGAAATACAGTTTTGTGACATTATTTACTTCTTTCTTAGATTATTTTTCTAGTTAAGTGATGCAGATGCAAATATTCTGTTTCTTACAAAGCCTAGGAGATACAAACGGCAACAAAATAACTGGCAATGCCAAACAACGGTTGCATCGGTGAGATGCAATTAGCCTAGCAAAATTTCTATCGAAGTTGCCTCGTTTCCTCTACGAACAAGACCACTATTGCAAAACTGCATTATAATCTTACGGATAAAACTTTATAATTCTTTTTAGTTATTAAAAATTTAATTTGTTTATAAGGTAAAATATTAGTATTGTGTCAATTTTTAAAACTTTATCTTTAATTGAAAGAGGAATTTTGGTTTTTGCTTTCATTTTCTTGAACTTTTATCTTTCACAAAATATACCATTCAAGTTTTTGATTATAAATTATAATTATTTCTGTTAAGTTATGATCGTAACCCTATGAGAGATCAACAGAAAAATGAATTTTCTAATTAAAATTACCGAACTGTTATTTTAAATTTAACTACAAATGAAAGTAAGTATGCACTTGACACCATCTAGAGAGAGATGTAGCAATCCGAATTTGGTACGGTGATATACGGAGACATTTCTATTAAAAAAAAACACAAAAACAAAAATAGTACCAAAACTCTTCACTATGGAATTTTTTGGTATTGTAATTGCAGTACAAAAAATTTTGCAACGAAAAAGCAGTTTCGTTTCTGTGGACGTTTAAAAGCGATGGTTTATCGAGGACACATTACAAATTTGGTAACCTCAAATGAGTATCGTGCCATATGCAAGAAGCATCACACGAGATCCGCTACAATTGGCCACCGAATGCCGCTCGTCGCCTATAGAACGGGGACTTTGTCAAACGATAGCCCTCGCATCACTAAGGACTCCGTATAGCACGAGTACCTTGTTCAAATAAAATGTTTCATTTGCAGTGCCAAAAGTGCCACGGTGGTAAGTTTACGGTGCTAATTATTTTCCATAGAAATGTCACAGTACCAAATTCAGTCAAATTTGGACTACTAAATTTGTCTCCAGACAGCACCAAATAGGGTTACTTTAATTACAATCATCTGGTATTTATCATGTGAAAGAAACAAGAAATTCTGACTTTCAGAGTTAAGTTAGTACATTTTTAAAAATAAATAAGAATCATACAAGAACTTTCAATAGTAGTCAATCCTGTAGTCAATTCGCCCGAAGACAACAAACATATATTCGTCGAAAGCGCTCGGAAGAAAAATATTTTGTAACGCCGTACACAGTGAGTTTACTTCTTATTACTAACATTACTTGGCATGAATAGCATACCAGACTATATTAATCCTGTAATCTTCAACTGTATGGACTTTGAACAGAATTCCAATAAGAATTGCAGTTTTTGAACAAACACAATTAAATGCAATAATATTTATACACAAATTTAGATTCCAGACATTAAATAAACACAGAAATGTATGGAAATACATTAACTTAATTTATGGAAATCATTATATCATTGAGAATTGTCAGTGTAAACAATAAGTTTGTGAGTGGTATTTTTTCTACTCCCAATTGTGTTAATTATTCATAATAGTGCCAAGGATTAATGTAGCACTCTATAAAGAAACAACCAATGTTCTGGAATGTCCAGAGTTGGACAATTTCACAGTAGTAAGTAGGGATTCCCATACAAAGAATATTCGTCGATTTTTGCACCACGTAAGGAATGCATATTGTATGTAATAATACAAATAAACATCAAACCAAACCCGATATCCTAAGCCAATACGCCAACATCTGCCGTAAATAATCGAGCTAAATTTTGGATATATGATTAAAGATTAGAAATAAATTTGGCACTAGAGGTAGGCGTTACGCTCCATCTCTTATTAAAATTAATAATTATAATATTTAAATAATTTTAGATTAAACTGGAAGAAAAGAATTGACCCGAAGAGGGACTCGAACCCACAACTCCCGCTTACCGTGTGGATGCATTGCCAGTTACGCTGCCCGGACCTTCGGTCTGATCTCCTCTTCCAGCATATATAAGACTAGCCGCAATAGCCATCAATGGTTACGTCATAGTCTTATATATGCTGGAAGAGGAGATCAGATCGAAGATCCGGGCAGCGTAACTGGCAACGCATCCACACAATAAGCGGGAGTTGCGGGTTCGAGTCCCGCTTCGGGCCAATTCTTTTCTTCCAGTTTAATCTAAAATTATTTAAATATTATAATTATTAATTTTAATAAGAGATGGTACCTAACGCCTAACTCTAATGCCAAATTCATTTCTAATCTTTAATCATATATCCAAAATTTAGACCGATTATTTACGGCAGATGTTGGTGTATGTAATAATGTTGGTTTGTATATCTTTAAGAGTTATGGAAAAGTTAGGTGTTTATCAGATAAGTTCAAAAGGGTATCTGTGGGGTATCACAGAGACTGTTAGGTTGTGCAAATTGAACAATCTTGCAATTGTTACCGAAAAGGTGGCCCGGATAATGGATAGTTCCATTTTTCTTTTTTAGTAGACACGGTCAAAATGGGGAATAAGAGTCGTAATACTTTGTGTTTAAGATCCTTAAACTCAATCCACGTATAATTGGCATCCGCAATGGCAGTAGCAACTCGATTCCATCAAAGTCTGTCGAAGAGAGGATGGGTGAAGATATGCTCTTCATATTAACTAAGACACAAATTGCTGCATTTTTATACAAAGGGGATTGAAAAGATGTAACTGGTGTGACTGGTATGATAATTGGATTTTTTGAAATTTATGATAAACTCCAAAGGACTGGATCCTTTCCAAATGCAGCTAGATTATTCATTCATACAATCTAAACATTTGGGTTACAACCAGCATACTCTCACAGAATATTAACAACAAAGACCCTTACAAACCTATGGAAAAACTGCGTAACTCCGAACAATATACAAGCCAACATTATTACATACTACAAACACTAGCGTGCCGTCTCGAAGAACACCGAAAGGATAATAAGATGACAAAAAAATTATTAAACTATCCAAACTAGAAACCAAATGACAGCCTTGATTAATCGGGTTTTGGGATATGTGTGTGTGTATACAGTGGTGATATTCGAAATATTTAACAAGGGGTTCGCTAGCAGAAAATTTTTCCCTGACAATCACCGACAAACGAAATGGAAGTTTTGAATAGAAATAAATACAATACCTTTTCTTGCAACCGTATATCTAACAATCAGTGGCGTACTTGGAACGTAACGTAACGAGCCATGGGTGAAGGACAGGTAACGATAATATTTTAGGGCTGTCGACCTTTTTTTTTTTTATTTAGGCAGGGGTAATCTTTACCGCAAAATGGCGCTTTTCGAAATACACGTGTGTCATCATCTCTCGAGATACATTAAACTTTTTCTTTCGCTGTCCATAGCGCGACACGTGTTCGACAGCCATCTTGTATTATCTCGCGCGCATGGCATTCTGGGATCTCTCTTATGACTGGATTTACTTTCAAGAACTCTCTTGAATCGATCGCGATTAAACCTCGATTGAAACGGTCAAGAGAAATCTCACCAAGACATACTCCCCGACCTTACTCACAATCTAGATTGAAATGTTCGGTACGGCTCTAGTTTAGTAGTACAGTAGAGAACCGAAAATCGGAATCAATTGGGGACTGGGGTTGTTCAGATTAGGGATTTGTTCCGATTACGGTCTATGTACGAAAAAATATATTAACCTGTCCGATGTCCAAACTTTTCTCCGTTGCGTGTCGCTTTGTGTTGAATTTTTCTCCGTTGCGTGTCGCTTCGTGTTGAATTTTCGTCGATTTTAAGCCTAACGAAAATTTTTATAATAATAATCGAGGCTATCGTATCGTTAAAAATTATTTCTTTATTTTGTACAAACAAAATAAATATATTGAAGAATATAAAAACATGAAAATTATACTTTAGAAGTAAATTTAGTATCAAAAACGTTCGATTCGGCACGACACAGTCCAACTGAAAATCGTGCCGATTACCGGCGATTCCGATTACCAGGGTGCCGATTTACGACTCTCTACTGTATTACAGAGTATAATACGCATATTTTAATATATTTAAAAAAAAAAAAAAAAACAAACCCACTGAGAAATGTTCCGTGTGTTTAACAAGGTTCGGGAAACTGAAAATTTTAACAACGGGTTCGGGCGAACCCGTTCGGAAAACTGAAAATTTTAACAACGGGTTCGGCCGAACCTGTGCGAACCCGCCGAATATCACCACTGTGTGTATATATATATCTCCAAAGTAGCTTTCAAAATGGGGAAAAATTACTTTTGGTCCCATTTGGGCCAACATGCAATCCTCAAAGAGTGCAAAAATCAACAAGTACTCTTTGTGAATTTTTGTAGGAATCTCTACTTGTTAGCTGTGTGTCTGTCCAGAGTGTGCAATAGCACAACTCCAGACAGTTCGAAACATCCATTGTCCTCATACAGAACAATACATTAATCCTCAGCACTATTACCAAAGAAACACAATTGGGTGTAGGAATGAAATATTACTCACAAATTTATTATGCTAATGATTCTCAGTTTATAAAAACCATTATATCATTAACTTAATCACAGAAATATACAAATTACATTTTTTAATGTCTGGAATCAAAATTTCAATATTAATACTAAAGGGTTTAATTGCATTTATTCAAAAACCACAATTCTTTTTTTTTTAATTTTTGTAACTAACTGTTTACTCTGAATTTGAATCAAAATTCTCTTCCAATTCAACCATTCCAACTTACCTATTCTCTTTGGTGTGTGGTGCAATTTAAATTCTCCTCGTGTACAAAAAGATTGTATTTTTCAGTTCGGAAAGTCTTTTATTTATAATGGATTAAACGTAGAATTTTGGAATAAATTCCTTTTATTAGAAATATATTACCTATACTAACACTCTACGTTATTAAAGAGAACAAATAATTTTGATACTTGGATTCTTCAGTCTTCGTACTCGTTGTACTTTTTGTCCGAACCCCACGCCTTGCGGACGGGATACTTCTGGCCGTTCAGGGCGATCTTGCGCAGGGCTGCGGCGGGTAGGTCCACGTGGCACTTGTCGGCCAGTCTGATCAGGTAGATGAGCACGTCGCTCAGTTCCTCCGACAGGTGGATCTTCTGTTCTTCCGTCCAGTCTGCAAAAGAGAATCGCGTCACTATGCCGCAACTCGCTTTCTCCGACAAAGTTATCGATCGACCGATCGAAATTAGCTAACGTTAACTTTGTCGCCGAATAACGATTTGCCTCTGACCCTAAAAATTGTGATCTCAAACACAATAAATTTAAAGAAGTATCAAACACAAATCCGTGTTAATAACAACCACTTGGCTTTTTTCCACCTTTATTTAGTTGATACGGTACACGTAAAGGTGGAAAAAAGCCAAGTGGTTGTTATTAACACGGATTTGTGTTTGATACTTCGAAGAATAATACAACACGGTTTCACAAAAATCAACAATAAATTTATTTATTTACACATAATTGCAAAAATTCAAACTATATTTTCTTTAATGACTTAATTGCATTATAATATAAAAAATTATTCATGAAGGGAAAAGAATTTCATTAAATATTTAATGCGATATAAACAAAGGTTATTATCACAATAATCAAAATTAAAGAAGGGTTACAATGGGAGCAGATGAATATATGTCTGTTCAACACAAACTCAGAAGGCAAAAGCAAACCCCTCTTTGTCCTCTATCCTCAGACGAAGTCATTCCTACTCCTTTGTTAACTCCTACATTCCAAGAAATCCCGACAAGCCCAAATATGGAGTTAACGAGCGGTCCTTTCGAAAAATGATTTGTTGACCCTACTTGCAACACAGTTTGATCTACTTACACATAATGAGAATATTCAAATTAAGTAATTAATATCCAAAATGGTACAAATGTTCAATGGTAAGACACATTCAATAGGGTACAAGTCAATCTTGAATGGCAATAAAACTACCTTATTCACAGCAGTCGAATCACCATTATTGATGTCTAGTCGAGAGATTAATTAACATTCCTGCTAACAAGAAATCAAGCTCTTGAAAGTTGCAAGAAAGTATAAGGAGAAATACAATAAAATCTCTTATCTGTCAGTTTTGTTAATCGATATGTCACCGGAGTGCACCGAGAGTCCAAAAAGTAATCATCTGTCGACGTGGCACCGATTATTGCCGTAAGATACGAACAAAAATTCCGGGATCTCGTCTCGATACACAAAACCCATTACCTAGGTCTTTGTATCTTCTCAAGAGGTATTGTAACCTCGGTTGTGGCGTCAATTTGCATTTTGGAGCCATTCAAAACAGTTTGTCGAATGACATTGCGTTCCCGGCCCACGAGAGTATAAAATAGCAAAACGTCTACCATCTAAGACAAAAGGGTCAAGGGCATTAATAATTCTAAGGTTGTGTGCAAAAAGATATATGCAGCACTGCTCCATTAATTGGATCATGCACTTATCTGCATAGCTTTTAATGATTATAGGGTTTTTCTAATACTTAATTCTAGAAGCCAGAATCTTTTCGTGTGAAAAATGACGAAGGAGACCGTTGAATTTCCTATCACAAAATCTCCAAATCGCTAATAAATCATAAAAGTTTATCGTACATTTTAATTATGCAAACTGACAATAATATATTTTAACAAAACAAGTATTTTCTTACCTGGCAATCCTTCTTTAACTTCTCCTTTCCACTGACTTAAAAAAAAGGAAAACAAACATATAAACACTTAAATAATTTCTTTTCCAATAAATACAAACACATCAATTTTTTGTAAAATAATGTCTAAAGGTTGTTTACCAAAAAGAAAAATAAATTGCAAATACAGAGCACTGCAAACATAAAGACTTTTGCGATTCACTTACAAATACAAATTCAGAAATGGAAATGCATCCATACATAAAATTTGTAGTCCTTGGAACCTGCCCCTAAAAACCATTCAGTCTATATAGAGACACAGAATTCTCTATCTTTTATATAGCATGGCAGATTGCACTTCTATTGCCAGGGACGCGAGTCCAACCTAAAGAATCCCCGGCCCCCAATATTTACGAGAACTTTTGGCCAATTGCCAAATTGAGAAAATGTCGTCGGCCTGTTTTGACCGATCATTCTACTTGGGAAATGCCAGCTCGGTCATGGTTTTGTCCCTCATAAAAACTAATTTTTATAATGATCTCCATCGCTCCATCTCGCAGTCGCCTGTAAGACGAAGACAGTGCGAGATGGAGCGATGTCGGTCAACTGCACTAATGACAACAAGGAAAGGCCGTATTTGCAATACATATACACAATACATTGCTTCCATTGTGATACATAGAAGAAGCACTACACTCACTAAAAAATACAAGTAAATGAGCATTTCTTTGCACTTTGTAAATTCAAAATGACAATGTTTTAAATGAAGACAATATAGTTATTATTAAAAACACTAAACCTATATGTCAGCAAATTTTTATAACAATTACAAACATTTTCACCCATGTTGACTGGGCATCATCAAACAAATTAATCACCAAATGCTGAAAACAAACAGAGAATTGCCAAACACATGTGAAGAGGAGAAGTGACATCAGACGAGAGAAATGGGGAGGGGAGGATATATGATATGATATGATATGATTAAAAGTGTTAGAAGGTCAAACCTTACGGCATAGCTTTTCAAAAAAGGAAAGATGAAGAGTTTTAGAGGCAGTGAGAAGAGGGAAGAAAAGTAAAGAATGATAGAAGTGTGAAATGGGAACCATGGCGCTGTCGAGTTCCATTTATTGAGTTACTTTAAATACAACACATGGTGTGTAGCCCACAGAAAACAGTATGGTCAAAATATATACAGAGAATATGTCCACACATGGTACTGCCTCTAGGGAGACAGGGAGCATGAGTAATTGGCAGGTATGCACACGGGCAACCAACTCGATGCCCAAGAAGCTGCTGAAAATAGCAAATACAGAGTTCAACATCACCTAAACACCAGGGTGAAATCAGCACTTCTGGAACCTGTTACCAGTGTGCTTTGTGAAAATACAGACTTATCACAAACACTTTCGAACTTTTGAACAGTTCTTCTTTGGGTGAAATCCAATGAAACGCTTCAAAATGGAACATGAATATTCAAAAAACAAATCGAACACCCGTTTTACAAAATCCGTTGTGACAGGCAGGCACATTTGCATGTGGATGGTGATAATTAAGGGTAGGCATCTATGAGGGTCTGCTAGGTTACCAATAGATTAATCTCCTCCTTCCGGTTGATGCAGGTGATGCTGTGGCTAGCTCTGTGAAGGCTATGGCTTCCAGCCATTTAAGATGCTGGATCTCATCTTGTCAAACTCCACATTGTTGTCTGGATCCAATGCATACATGGCAAAGGCAATAGTGAGTCACCCATGCTGAAGGTCTGCTCGATGTTCTCTTACTTGGGTACTTAAAGAACATTTGGTGGAAGCAATATATATCAGGTCTTTGTCTCATCTGTTGTCTTTAAGTGGGATGGAGTAGACACCGGGAAGTCTGTTACAATCTGGACAGTCTTTTCCAGTCTGGACATCAGATTCAGACATTGACGCGGAGTTTGACAAGGCCGAGATCCTCATCGGCACACCTCACCAGGAGCATCTTAAATGGCTGGAAGCCATAGCCATTCACAGAGTCACAGGACCACCTGTGTCAATTGGAAGGAAGAGATTAATCTATTGGTAGTCTGGCAGGCCCTCATAGATGCCAACCCTTAATTATCACCATCCACATGTGAACACCCATGCCCACTGCAATGGATTTCATAAAACAGGCGTTCAATTTGTTTTTTGAATATTCACGTTCCATTTTGAAGCATTCTATCTGATTTCACCCAAAGAAGAACTGTTCAAAAGTTCGAAAGCATTTGTGATAAGTCTGTATTTTCACGAAGCACACTGGTAACAAGTTTCGGAAGTGCTGAAAATAGTAAGATTTATAGTTCAAAGAAAGACTTCCATGCTGTGGGGAAGGAGTCAACATTGCAAAAGTTAATAGCAGTTTTTTTGCAGGTGGCTTTATATATTTCCATCTGCTCAAGATGTTTGAAAAAGGGTTGCCTGGAAGAGTTATACAGTATAATAGGCGTGCTTCGTGGAATTCCACGGCAATGTCGGGGTCGGAGGCATAGATAGCCAATGTCACATTGACTAATCCTTTTGCAATGGATAAGTCCTTTTCCAATATAATAAGTCCTGCTAATTGATAAATGTACTAGTATACAAAGATAAATTTAAGTTATGATAAAGGACACAAAGGCATAATAATTGACTTCTCAAGTTCTTTGAGGCGGATGCTTAAAGGGCATGTTGTAGCACGTGCATTCTAAGTAGCGGCTGGATCTACGATCGATGACGGGGATAGTGTAGATGCCTGGTCGAAGGTGTATGTCCAGACTGTCTTTAGCATTGCGGAAGAGGGAAGTTATCTTCTATAGTTATTATTCGTAATTTAAAATTTATGCTTATCTTTGACATGTTGAGAGTTTAACATTCAATCTCCAAAAAATGAAGTGAAAAATTGTCAGTATAATTACTATTGAATATGGCATTGACAGTAAACATGAACTACCAGTAGTTTTATGGGCTCAGAATTACATCAATTCTGTGACAGATTTTTTGGATATCGTACAGCACTTGCTTCTTTGAAACAGCATAAAGGACAAAAAGTCAATGTCATTAATTGAAATTATAAATATTTCTATAGGAAACTTTTGCATATTTATTTTGAATGCTCTATAAGTTGTGTTAGCATACTTGTGAGGTGTCACCGATGCAAAATTCATTTGTTGCGGTTTTCTGTATGTGAGAAAATAAAATAATTTGATCAGTTTAAACTGGATACTGGAGTAACTAGTGGCACATCACAAGTATGTTAGCACGGCTTATAGAGGATACAACATGAATTGAAATTATCTTTAAACAAATAGAACAAAACCAAACATTTTATACACACTTCACAATTTTTCTGTCAGTGGTGATGTGCCATGTGTTATGATATGCAGCCTTAATATGCCAAAGAGTATCAAGCCTGGATAATTGTTTGAATGAGTTATAAGATGCACACGTTGTAACTCCATAGCTGTCTGTGAATTTATGCTATACAAATGTTTCTGTATGTGGTACCATCTTTTTAATATGCTTTAAATGAATACCAAATTACACAAGAAAACATTCACATTACTGCTATTTACTTATTTATTACAGGAATTGGGCTGTCCTGAGACTTAGCCTCTAGGAGTGGAAGGAAGAGGTAGAGATGGGGAGGGGGGTGGAAAACGAAAAGGAGGGAAAAGAGATATAGTATAGATTGGTGAAAAGGAGGAGGTAATGGGATTACATGAATGTCTGCATTGCATATAATACACCAAAATAAACATAGAATATGTACATAAACAGATGCCATTCAGGCTGGATGGTAAACAGGTAGCGAGGTCGCGTACTTACAATGGACAGTTACTGTCTTAATAGATAGGGCGTCAGGGCCCTTTATGTAGGAATGGTGTACAAAATGAAACAATAGATACAATTAATACTTTGAGTCCTGTGTGGCAGGAGCCTCAGAATGGGCCTACAGACTGTCACCTTGAGGGGTAGTAGTTCGTGTTAATGAAGGGTGGGCAGTTCTCCACGAATTTACAAAGTTGAGAGAAGGCTTCCTTGGTTTTGCAGAAGAATTCAATGCCCGGAGGCCAGTTCTGGCCCCGACGAAGACTATAGGCGACTAAGTTTCCTCTGGCTGCCGCACGGTTTGGGCAGTCCAGCAGGATATGGAGGGCATCCCATATTACTGCTATTGCGAAAAATACTACACAAATCAAGGAAGTCACGTGTGATAACGTTTTGAGTTAAATACACGACTTAAAAGGATAGTTTTGACTTGCGGATGATTGCCAAAGTCGGCTTTTACACCGTTATCATATTTCAATAAAATGTCATTACATACAGATAAGCATGAAAAATTGCGAATAAAGCGTGAAAAACAGTGAAGCCAATATGCAAATATCAAAGATTTGCACATAGATGATAAGTCCACTCTTAATTTAAATTAACAAATCATTAAATTAATACAATTTAGTCCAAGCAGTAGAAAATTTCTACGTATTTACAGGGTCTTCCAGAAAGAATTCTACCATTTTAAGTTATTGTAATTATGTTAATTTTACCTGAAAACGTTGTAATATACATTAAAACATTGGAAAACCACCCAAGTTTCACACATGTCCATTATAATTTCTCAATGTGTGTACCTTGTGTCATACAGCGTGCATCCAACTGATACTCAAATTCAACCTATGCTTGTTAAGGCATATCCGTTATCACTCCTCCCACAATGCCTACAGATTGCTTATGTTGCACGATGACAAGCAATTCCAACTTCACAAACTATAGAATGCCAAATGCCTTTTCTGTTGCAGAGCTACCATTTTTATTTATGGCTAGTAGAAGACGACATATTTGAACGTAGACGGGAGACAAAACTCGGACAGTTCTATCAAATGGTATACATTGCACACTTCTCCAGTGATAATTAACGTAATTACAGTAATTTAAAATGGTAACATTTGTTTTTGGAAGATGCTGTATTTAGTAATTTTTACAATTTGACATTTTTTAAATAGCATATAATAAATACTTTCGTACATTCAACTTATAAATACTTACAACAGTTCGGCAAGTTCTCCCATCTCGCCGACCAATGCCAAAAGTAAATTGCGAGGTTGGTGGTACTGATCCCAATTTCTCGCCCGGGAAAATTCGGCCTGTATCTGTCGACTGAAAGAAACATTTATCCATTTTTACTACATCCTTTTCTGGAATAGTCGTACAAATTTATCAAGAACTAGCAAAATTAGCTCCTACGACAAATGTTTGGCATCCGACTGCATTCTCTGGTACCGCAACGACATACAGAAAGTAGACCGTTAATGCCACGAGATAATTGTTTTAAAGTAACGGTCGACGGCCGACTTTTAACCATCTCTTTTGTCTCGATAAATGAAACGAAGTAAGCGTAACTCTCATTTCATTTATCTAACCCAGTGGTTCCCAACCTTTTCTAGGATGCGGAACACTTTTGTGAGCAGTTTTCTTTAGCGGAACACTTACTTAAGTTAATATGAAATACATAAGCTTGTCATCAGTTATTTTATTAGAATTGAGCAGTTATAATTCAAAATCTCTACTCATATTATTAATGCCAATTCTAAGACAGGAAAAAATATACCTAAATAACTTTAATGGGAAACTTGTGCCTGATGTTTTTTACATATTTCATTCAGTTTTTATCATTGCCTTTGTCTTATTCGAAACAGTAGTACACTCCATAAGTACGAGCCGTACATATATACTTAAGTTTATGAAAATTTTATGATTTTAATTTTTTGATATTCGGCGGCTTGAATACAATTGTACTGTACACTTTCCGATTTGTGACTAAATCTGCGGAACACTTGGGAGATGCTTACAGAACACCAGTGTTCCGCAGAACACCGGTTGGGAACCACTGATCTAACCAAAGCAAATAATTAATCGAGCAAAATTATTACAATTAATGACGATCAATGATTAATCATGCTAAATGAAGCACGAACTATGTTGATAGATGCAAAACTTTTTGTAGAATTTTGGGTAGTAGTCATATTAACCAAATATCATTTAAAAAATTGAGATCCTACATTAAAATGGATATCTTATCTTAAAGTTACCGAACAATCAAAGAAACTTGCTGTTAAAGCAGTGGATAGGGTTTCTACAGGATACACTATTGAAAGAATAGCATATCAAATATATAGTTCGAAAAATGGAAAAATTCATGAAGTTGCAGATTTTGATGAAAATACAAGACAAACAACAATTATTAATTAATCAGAATAGTTAAAATGGATGCTTTGAAGAAATGTTACAGCGTAGGAATGAAAATGCAATTATTAGACACAACACTTCTTAGAAATAATCAATACAATTTTTAAATGTAATCAGCCAATGATGCTTAGGAAAATGAAAAAGCACTGTCTAAAGTCAAAAGAAAAATGGTTAATACATGATAAAAATCAGACTCCAACAACCTTGACAATAATAAAGTGCTTGATAATAATAAAGAAAAAAGGCTTGCGTTGGCTGGGGCGACAAAATCCGAAAGAATAAAAGTAGAAAAATATCGTCAACCCAAGATTTATTAGAAAAAATTCCAACAACACATCAAGAGGCAAAAAACAGTGTCAAAGATGGATTAATGACACAAAAGAAGAGACCGGACATGATATTTTTCTTGGGAATTAAGATTATACAAAAGAAAACAGGTTATAAATTTTCTATAGAAGAATACATGAACAAAATACACAATAAATTTCAATTTAAGAATGGTAATCCAACGAAGAAACACGGCATTTCTAGCCAAGATTTAGACGAACACGATAATTCGTCATCGACAAACGGAGAAAAATTCCGAGAGACGACGGGCTCTTCGACGTACCCGTCGCTCGAAAACGGGCCCGATGTTACATTTTCCGTTAGCCGACCGTCTCGCCGTAATAAGCTTCCACAATTTATTCATCTAAGAGCAATTAAGAGAGTACACAGATATTTAAATGGAACTCAAAATTATAAATTAATCTGTGATAAACAACAAAGAAAACTGGAATTGAGCAGAGATGCAAGTTGGTGCTAAAGATTCCGAACATTTCTCCGATTAAAATCGAAAGATCTCCAATAACGTGGACGTGTCAAAAAAATAGTCGACTGCCGATTGTCTTGCCTCCCCAACGTGCGAAGCAGAAATTAAAGCCATTTACGAAGAAATACGGAAAATAAAACAAATCAGAAATTGGATTTTAGACATCGTGGATATGTACCGATCTTAAAGTCAGACAGTCTATCGGCCATCGACTCGATAAAAGAATAAACATTACACGATAAAACAAAACGTATCGATAGAAAATATTATTTTGCGAAAGACAAAATAGAAAAGGAAACCACGAAGATATTGCGTACCAGATCTAAAGATCTAGATGCAAATTTGCTTTTAAAAAGATTACCCGTGGAACAAATAAAAGTACAATCTCAAAAGACGGGACTTATTAATGTTAACTGTTTGCAGAAACCATACAATATCTTTCATAAGGAAGACTTCCAAAATTTATTATAATTAGTTTTTGGTTTCCATGGAAATACGCTAGTGCCTTTGAGTTTTCCGCGTGATGATTTTATCATCCGAAATTTGAACTTTTTTGGGTTTGTATAGGTCTCTGTGTTATATAATTTAACTTAAATACTTTCTTGTAATCGATCTATTTTATAAATTACCTAATAATACCGACACATACAAGCCGAGAAAGTCACACGATTCGGCGATATAATGTCACCAAACGGTACATTTAGTCATTTGCAAATTCCAAAAACATCCCTATTTAGTATTTATGAGGATCTTCCTCAAAAATATTAAATAGATGATTAAGTACAAGTATTTGTTGACACTTACGACGATGACAGCATTTTGAAGTTTGACAAAGTGGCAAATTTGTAGGGCAATTGTAATTCATATATTAAAATACATAACATTTTTATAAATGGAGAAAAGATTCTACACACAAATAGTGTGTAGATTTGCAATTATGTATATAATGGCATAAACTGTGCATCAGTAATTACCAGTAGGTATACATATAAACAAATTGCCCCTATTTCCTGTTAGTTACACAATATCCTGCACAATTAGAATTCACAGTTATATATTGTTCATTAAAATGACTTAATTAATTAGTTATTAACCTTAAATTATCAGTGTGAAGTTAATAATTAATTTAAAATAACTCAACTTACAGATCTTCTAAAGTCGGTGTGTTACTGAAAGAAAAACTTTTGCCGGAACCATTATTAGTTGTGTTAGACGTAGCTTCACTTTCGCCATTTAATTTGGCAGCCATTTTAACGAATTACTAAAATATTAAGAGAAAACAAAAATTTAGGTGATTTGATCGACGTAACAAAATAAATGTCGTTCGAAACCACGTGTTTGTTTACAACATAATAAAATTTCGCGGGAAAACCAATACAAGTGGTCGCTAGCGCCACCTGATTTTTTTGATATGATACTTTCAATTTATTTTTAATATTAAAATTATTTTTTATGTTTATACAGTAAACAAAAATTAAATTTGTGTATTTATTATAATTTTTAACTTAATAAAATTACTTTATTACTAAAGAAAATTTTATAATTTATTATTTTAACTTAATCCGAAAACGTTCATTCTAAAGTTTCTTGAAAAATCGGTCGTTCAAGAACCGGCGTTGTTACAGATAAAAATTCGAAATTTGAAAGTTTTTCAGAGATTAATTTCTATTTTAAATTTCCCCTTGATAACATTTAATTTTGATAACGATTAAATAAATAAAAATTATGATTAAACCCTTACACAATATTAGTAAAATGTCAAAAAGATGTGTTTTTTTTCTTTTCATTTAGACAAACGTGCAAAAACTTCAGATTCTATCACTTTTTTTGTGTTTTAACAAATTAAAATTACAATTAATTTAAAATAATATAAATGAAATTAACTAGAAAAGTATAAACTATAAAATGCCGGCACTTTACTAAAAATTGGATTGTTTTGAAAGATTTTCGAATGCCCGCCATGGCCGAGTGGGTTTTTTTTTTAACTCTTTCCGCCCTGTGGGCACTAAGAGGGCCTCTTTTAGTAGGCCCATTATGGGTTCGGCCAGGCCCACGATGGGGCGACCGGGTGGTGAGGGACGGGGCCCGACATATGGCCGAGTGGGTAAGCCGTTGTTGGTCGTGAGTTCGCGCCTGGCCAAAGAGCTTACCTAAGAGGAATTTTCTGAGTTTTTTTCACGCTTATAACGCCTAAATAGGGGCCATTTTCCCTTAGAATGTTTTGTAATATACGTAAATGAAAAATTAGTAGCGAGGTTGAGGCCGAATTTTTAAACGCGAAAACGTGTACGTCGGACGTTCAGCGCCGCCTTCCTGTAAGCCTAGAAGTTTGACAATGGCATTTGGAATGTCGAGCACGATTCCACTGGCTTTCCAAACGCCATTGTCAAACTTCTAGGCTTACAGGAAGGCGGCGCTGAACGTCCGACGTACACGTTTTCGCGTTTAAAACGTCGGTCTCAACCTCGCTACTAATTCTTTCTATATTACTTGTAATTTAATCAAGCAAACAACAATAAAAAATAGAGTCAAAGTAATCGCTTCAGTACTTTGTGATTGTACTTTTATTTTTATTCGGCATTTTAATTATTTAAAGTAACTTAAAATTAATTAATATGTCTAAATATATAAAATTATATTAGAAAAACAGAAAAAATTTCATAAGTTATTGAAATATGTTTACACATCTACCGATGAAGTATAGAAATTTGTGGACTTTCCCACGAGATATATTATCTACTTTTACTTTTTACATAATGAAAGTAATTAATACTTTTATTACGTAAAATGTCGGGTGACCAGGAAGATACCCGACATATCCGGAAGAGACACCCCCCGAATAATTCCAGGGGTTTCGTTCCCCCCGGAGCGATAGGCCGATGCCTTAACCGTCTCGGCCATCCGGCCTTCAGTAAACATAATTATTTAAGAATTAAAATGAAAGTAATTGTAATAAAAAATGAGGTATGTGTACAGTATAATTTCCTGTACGTTCAACTTTAATTCTCGTGTTGAAATACTCTAGCATTGTATGCATGTAGATTATTAATAAAAAACAGGAAACAATCGCCCCGTATTGCCAGTCATTTTATTATTTTAAAACCAGGGATCCATAGCGGCTCTCGGGGCCCTCCCTATTGATACAGAAATTAAAAAGAAAAAATTATTTGTTGGAACTTGAAATATGACACGTCGAAAAACCCATTTTTTGGGGATTTTTCGGGGATGGCTTGTCCTTCACTAATGGCCAAACCCATAATGGGGTTAAAAAAGCCATCTTCGTGCCCACAAAGTGGAAAGAGTAAAAAGTAATGCCTCGTGCTTATTAATACTGCTCACTTTAAAGTTTTGCTTCCGAAACTAATACAAATTTTCATTGAAATGTCATATTTAAGTGTCACCCGTCACTGACCGAATGGATCAAACACCCGAATGCTGGTAGTTAGTTGCGAACGAGCTGGCCACGTGGAGTTTTCTGGTTGTTCTTCGTGTCGCATATAATGCATAAATAGAGACCAGCTTTTCACAGGAAATCCGCCCGGAAGGAACCCTCTTGGCAAGTGTTGCATTGGTTTATTCATCAATGCAATCCATATTTAAAGTGCCACATTCTTTAAGATGGCCGTTCATTCTTTTATTTTCAGGAACCTAACTTTAATTCGAGGCCTAAGAGAAATGGGATAACCGGTTTTACGACGAATTTATAAAAATAAATCAGGGGAAACACCGAGTGTCCATTTTGGACTATATTATAATAACGATACATTGTTTTAATCATAATTAACACTTGGACGTAGGAACCGGCAATTTGGCTTTATTAACGTAATGTTTTGCTTTATTTTTGTCATTTCGTAATTCAAATCGGGTAGTTAAGCAGGAATATTTTTTCGAGGCCCCTTTGACGACGGAACCTATTGCCGTGTGTGCCATATGCAAATTAAACAACGTCTATTTTGAATATTTGCAACAGAACTCGAGGAGTGAGTACGTCACATCAATTGTGAGTAAAGTATTTCGGTCACAAAAATTAATTGAATTTAACCTATTTTTATTAATTCTATTGTTATTTATTTTTAACATATTGAATGACGATCGACGACGTAAATTACAGTAGAACACCGATTATCCGAGATCCTCGATTAACCGGTTTTCTTCCGTATTTCGTTTTCAAGCACAAAAACTCTATTAAAACTTATTAAACTTTTAAATTTTCCACTGTTATATAAATTAAAACAGAGGAAAAGTATGGAGATCGGTCAAAAATGACCCTTAAGTCTGGCATTTTTGGACTCCGGCCTTGAAACAAAACCGAAAAATGCAAAAACTAGTTGGGGGTTTTTGCATTGGAGGAAATGTTTGTAAAAATTTTCAAGAAAATCTGACCCCTGGTTCGGGAGAGAGTATGTACCAAATCACCCGAAGATCAATCGAAGATAATAGCAATTATTAGGCATGAAAACAAATAAAAAAATGCCGAGAAAGTCTAGCAACAAAGTTGCCAGCTTCTTTTGATAATTAGAATGAAAATTAAGGAATTTAATATAATGTATTTCCTCGATTAAATGCCGGGGATTTATTTTTAAAACCTATTTTCCAGATTTATTACCTCTCAACAGGAGATTATGGGTTATTTATGGGTTACAACCACATTTTAAATAATTACTGTTTTCATAGTTAATCCGATGACCCGCCAGTGACCAACTGGATAAATCTCCGAATACTGATCGACACTTTGAAGAGGTGGAATTTTAGTTAAATCCTTTACTTATCACTCTAAACTACAGTAACCCGTACAGAGTAGTACTGTGTGTTCTCGTGTTTTTCAATATGGGATTTACTGGAGTAAATACGGTATAGACCTACTTACTGTACACAAGATACACAGATACCTGTATATAAATATATACTAGCATCTGTAAATATTACCTGGCTCGCAAGTTGTGTTTGTTTAGAAACAGCGGAACTCTTTTTATCATTAAAATAAATTCATTGACTCAGCTGTACCCAAGTGATTTATTATAAGACAACCTACTCGTGTATCAACCTTCAACTTTTATTTATTTTTTAAAAATTTTTATGGAATAAAATATAACGTTTATTGCAGTAAATTTTATGAAAATCGCCTTAAGGCTTTACACCTTCACAATGGTATAACACTGCACTGTATCCGAATCGCTAAGGTTGGCACGATTTCTTGTATCTATTCAAACAAAAATGTGCGGTGCTTGCAGCGCCAAAAGCACCTTAGTGTCTAGTTTTGAATTTTGGTAAGGAAATGTCACCATTTTAAATTTGTTGCGTTGGGTTAATTACAAATCTTCTCAAACCGAAATTGTGAGACAATGATAGCCTTCGATTAGTGTGTGTAGTGTGTAGTGTGTGATTAAACATTTGTTATCGTAAACTAGGACATTATTCTTCACTTTGATCTAGAAAAGAAAGACATATCCGCCATTTTGAATTAAGAAATGTCCTTTGTTTTTCGAAACACACCCACGATGCCCTCTTTTTCAGAACAATTTGTATTTATTCGAAAGTCGGGAATCATTGAAACATTGAAAAGTAGAAATTGCATGTCACGTGGTAGGAACTGCACATTAATGGCGTGCAATTCCTTGTAACACCTTGTAACAATTGCCTACTTTGTAACACTTTAGTAAAGTATTGAAAGGTGGAAATTACACGTCTTTAAAATGTTGCACGATAGGAATTGCATCACGTAGCACGTAAAACCTAAGAAATTACGAGAAAAGTAAAAAGTATGCTTCAGAATTTATTAGCTTTCTCCCAATTTCTTATTCTTACAAGCTAATCACTCGCCATTTTATCTCTCTGTACATTACTAAGGACCGTAAATCTTTCAGCGAGACACGTAAGTTCTTTCTCTTCACTTTTGATAAATTTATAACTAACTAAAAACGTCAAGTCTTGAAGTGAACCACTAAAAAGCACTTTGAGGGGTTATAAAAAAATGCAACTCGAATTTCTCCATTAAATATTTCTCATACGGGAAGAACGCTTTATTAATTTTACTTGCTTTACTTATTTGAAGTAATTTATATATTAAAATATTTAAATAATTTTATAAATTTATTTTTAAAAAATATTAAAGTGTAAATAATAATAAAATTCGTTCCAGTAGATGGCAGCATCGTCGGGAAAGTAACGTATTGTTCGGTTTGAATCTTACGTCAGTTTGACGTCACGTTTCCAGTTTTATTTTCGAAATGATGTCAAATTGACGTAATATTCAAACCAAACGAACATCTGTAAGTCGAATGCGCCATCTGCCAATTTGCACAAACTTACACTTTTTTTTTTTTTTTAATAAAATGTTTTAATTGCAAATTAACATTAATTAACCCAAAACACAAGAAAATAAAATTTAAAATATTTTATTTACTTTAAAATTATAAATTTTAATATTAATATTCATAAAATTTTACAATTTATATATTATATATTTTAAATTCCATAGACTAAAATCTTCATTTGGCCATTAAATTTTCACATATTAATATTGCATTATCATGGAATTTCACAGTATAAATTCTGTAAATAAATAAAAAAAATGCTTATTCATTACTCGAAGCGATGTACTGTACGATATAAAGCTTACTAGCCGGAAAGTAGCGGGGAACTTGTTTAAAAAAAATAAATTTATGTAAAAAATTAAAACATTAACCTCAGTGAAAGCAATTCGTATTAACTTCAACTAATCTTCCATTTAATGGTTGAATCGGGCGATAGTTATATTTGAGAACTTCTCCATTAGATTGACGAACCCCGGTACGGAATTTATACAGCTTGAAGATTAAATTTTATATTAATAAATTCAGATAATTTTAAAGCGAAATATCGAATACTCAACTTACTTGATCTTTAGAGATGCAAATAGTGTGTTTTAACAAAGTCCATGTCACCCCTTCGTTACATTCCGGAGTGGTCAAGGATCCTTTGTAACGGAAGTACTCGAAATGGTTTTCTGGTAAAAGCTCGCTAAGGGACGAACCAAAGGTTATATCTGCCGTTTGATTCGCATACTTTACTCTATCAATGGCACTCGTAATGGTATCCATGACTTTCAAAGGATAGCAATAGCGCTGTTTATAGTAAATATGTAAAAATTAAGATTTAATTAGAATTCCTTTTTTAGGACATTCGTCTAATTCAAAGATTTTTTTTATGAAGTTTGATTGGGTTAGACTGAAGGGTCATTTTTCTTCGGATGCAGAATATCTAAAGGATGTAAAGTGTTGTATAAGAGCGAAACTATCAACTGAATATCAGAGAACATTTGAATCGAAGGACACTTTCCTCTGGATTCAGTTGGATCCGAACATTCTGGCTCTTAGGAAAGAATCTAAAAAGTCCTTTGGATCTCTTTCAAAATAACCATTTCTTTTGAAAGAGGTTTAAGGGACCTTTCTTTAGATTCAGCTGTTTCGAATAATCCAAAAGAAAGCATGACTCGAGATTCAGTTAATCCAAAAACGAGGAAAGTTTCGTAAATGCATTCAATATTGTAGAAAAAACATAAATACCTCGAAAAATACTGCAATAACCGCTACACCGTCGTCGTATCGTAAAGCTTCTTGCAAAGTGGCATACTTCTCATTCTTGTGAACGAAGTGAAGCTAAACGATAAAGTAATTAGAAAAGTGTAAATAAATATTTAACTCCACGCTCCCGTCGCTCACCGAGGAGCATCGCGTGTTAAATGCTTCTTAGTGAAGAATATTACGTGTTAAATATAAAATGTCTTACTTCCAATGGATTAAATCCTCCTTCGTAAGAATGTTCCGCTCTCCAATGAAAATGAAACTCTTCGAGTTTAAAAGTTCCGGGCAAACTTCCACCAGATAATATAATGTCATCTTTAGGTGTCACTTTGACTTTACAAAAAATAATTTAATTAATTGTACGTAAAGTAAATACTGTATATAATTATATATACAAAAGTAAAGAGAGATATTGCGACGATTATAGAGGAGGAGACAGAAGATGGTACGATCTCTTCTTCATAAATGGTACGGCCACGCATAGAAGAAGAAGGAGAAGAGAGTATCGAAGCTAAATCCGATATTAGAAGATAGAAGAGGTCAAAGGGAAGACTTTGGAGAGAATAAATATGGAAGGACAGAGAGATAAGGAGGCAATGAAAAGAAAGGAATTGCAGATAAAATAAAGGAAATTTTTGATTCACGAGATCCTCGGTTGTAAGGATATCTTGAAAAGAATTTAAAAAAAAAAAAAGCGCGTGAATCGGAGGCAGGAGAAGAATAAAGAACAGATGGAGTACGAGGAACACGTGAAGAAAAACAAGAAGTACAAGAACAGGATCCACAAAAGGAACAAGGAGCACGGGAAGGAGAGGCAAATATTTTCTTACTTGTTTTTCCATTGGAATTTTCGATTTTTACCGATTCTAATTTTTTGTTATAATCTGAAAAATCGAAATAGTCCAGATTTTCATTTTCTACAACATAACTGCAATCTATATTAATGGGCGATTGCTCGGAACCAGTTTGACATAGTCCCGGCCAACCTTCGGGACCAACCCCTATAAACATATATATATATATATATTTAATTTAAAAAAAAATTACATTTGTTCATTTGAAAATAAATAACTAAATAACTATTTCTCACCATTCGATCCGTCGTAACTCCACTGGACTGTAAATAAAACGAAACAGAATAGGTTAAATTTATTATTTAAAAAAATAATAATGAAAACTTGAAATAATTCTGGATGTTTAGATGAATAATTTAACGTAAACTTTTAGAAAAATAAAAGTTTCAACAGGTGTTTAAGCATGTACATTACACGTGTTACGTTGGAACATGCAACAAAAATCTGTTTGTGTGACGTTGAAGCTTTTAACTTAAAATATTTATTGCGAAATTGTTAATAAATGCATCAATAATTTCTCATGTTTTAAACAAATAGATTATATTTTTAACCTTAAAAAATCGATTTAAAATAATATTTTTCTTTCACTTTAACTAATTGGGCCTGTATTCAAACTTTACAGTACGTGCTTAAATATCAGTTACTTGTCGTTTTTTAAATTTCCACCAAAAATCTACCAAAATTTAATATCATTAATAACCCTAACACACAAACTTCCCCGCAAAATTTCAGAAACTTTAGACAAAAGGCACACGAGTTATTAAGCTTTAAAGTTCCCCCCCCCACACGCATACTAACATTCATACGTACAGAAAAAACACTTCGTAGATTCTGTATTTCCCCCGAAAACCATATTTAAATATATCTACTCGGTTGATCTTGTGTTGAAATTTGTTTGCGTGTCATTGGACTTATACCTAATTATGTAAACATCTTGGAAAATACGAAACCAAACCCCCCCCACCATTATTGTTCTCGAGGCCTCAATATAAAATGTTTCGATTGTAAGTTTCTAAATCTATTTCTAACTTGTAAACACGTATTTTATGGATAATTTAAATAGTGGATAATAAATACACAGTAGAACTTCCAAAGAGGATCACCTCCGAACAACGGGCACGTCTGGTATTTTCCTCGGTGGCCGTTATTCGGAGGTGCTTTAATGCACAGATTTATCAATTTCTGGGAAGTTAACCTCATTTTATTTAAATTTCTACTGGTTTAAGGATTGTTTTTAGATATTAAGAGCGGAAATTTCGAATTTTTAAGCAGTTAAAAATTATTTTTATGTTTATTTATTTTTTAAACAATTGTTCTTTTATTATTAGTATTATTATTTATTTTCTAGAAATTTTTTAAGGTTCAGAATAAACGGAAATTCAAACGGAAGTAGGAAATCCTTCTTCGGCAAAAGTTCTTATTCTTGTAAATAAATTTATTATATATAAACTTTAAATTATCCTATGGTATAATCTCTTTAAATGCTAATAAATAAAGTATAAACAAAAATAAGAGCGATTTTTACATAAAAAAATCAATTTTTAATCATATTTTAACTTAAAAAATAAGCTTTCTGGTCTCGATTTTCGTATACCTAACTCCGTTCTGGAGATTAACGAAGGAAGACGGACGGACAAACAGACAAACGGAATGTGTATGTCCGTAATTTAGAAATTGCAGCCCGACAAGAGCGTCTTTATTAGGGTGAAAACACGCTCACGTTTCGTTTATACTTTTATTTATTCACCTAGAAAACAATCTCATTTAAAACACAATGAAAAATCGATTTAAATAATAAGTTATAAGTAAAATAAAGAGTATCTGTAGATGAGCAAATGAAATATAAACGAAGAAAGAGTGCTTTTTTAGATGAATTAATTGTAAAAGAGAAGCAAAAGTGTTTTTTTTTATGGATAAAATATAAATAGATTAAGAGAAAAAATAATTAGAATTAAAGCAAGAGTGTATCTTTATAGGAGTAAATAAAATGACGATACAGTGGAGAGTGGTTTAAAGATAATTTCGTACACCTTACCTTCCTGGCCGGAGGCAAACAGCACGAACGAAAGTAGCAAAGTAACGATCATGTCGACGGCAAGGAATAATTGCCAGTGCCAATATGTAGATAAAACACTTATTTATAATTCTCTAATAGTGACAACATCTATCACTTTTCCAGTCACGTGGCGAGCGCACGGAACACACACACACACAGCTTTTCCACTACGTTGCTGCATCACTTGATAATTGCGAAACTTATATAATTTATTCCGTTGGGACTCCGCGTAAATATATTTTCTTGCCACCAAATTTATTGCTTTTTCACCAAAGACATTTGAATTTTCTCATATATAGGCCCGTATATATTTCACTTCTTCCCTTCTCTTTATTTAATTAATTTAATTTATTATATAAAATAAACTTACTTATACAGTTAGACGTTAACCGAGCATATAGATAATTGCGTTATTTTTATTAGAATTACGTAATATTCAATTAAAAGTTCTTTAATTATAATTAGCGTAACTGTAATTAAGGATATTTATCTAATTTCTGGTTAGAAAATTGAATGTGTTATCGTTAATTTCTTGCAATACAAACCGCGATTTAAGTAGTATTTTTGCATATATTTGTTAAAGCACGATTAACTCGAAAAAATTGGTTTATAGATAAGGTTAACAGCCTGTATTATACTTATCTCGATTTAAAAACTTCTTAAGACGATAATCTGATCGTTAAATCACGCCTTAAGCCATCAAAAATTCAATTTTAATTGTCGTAAAACACGAAATTGCATAAATTTCCTTCAAAGAAAAGTATATTTAGAGAGAATCGAGTGGAGAATATCATTACCCGTGGAGGGATTTTTTTTGGGGAATTTTATTCCTTTAAAGTAGAGTAAAGCAACTTGTAAGCGATGCCATTATTGCTTAGAAACGGGGATTTACGCAGCTGCAGCTTAATGGGTCTTCTAGGGCCTTCAGTCATGAGTGTACAACGTAAGGTCTCGCATTGAGTCTACAACTTAGGGCCTCGTGTTACGAATATTAGGGACTCACATTTTTACGTATATCGCTTTTAGGTGGACGGGAAGGGCCTGTTGTATGTTATAACCTAGGGCACAACCAGTCTGTCCAGTTCTGTCTAAGAAGTTTTCATTTATATTTCTAAGAAAATTGTAAGAAATTAGTCTTTTTAGATCATCATTCAGTCCACAGGCCGCGTGTGATTTATTGAATTGACATTTACGACCCGATTGAAATTCTGCCAATTGCAAACATTTCTAGAAAAGTTACTAATCTGGTTAACGGGGAGATTTTCCAGAATTTATTATTGCTTAACGCAAAATTGCGTAAATATCCGTTTCTATAAAATAAAACAAAAACATTCTTTTATTCTTGCCTATATAACTTCTTCTAAGGCCTGTGTAAGGTTCTAGGGGTTGCCTAGAGCCCTTACATAGGTCTATTTTTTATATAACCCCTTCTAAGAATGGGTTAATGAAAGCTATCGTAGGAAATACTCTATAGGTAATTTTATGTAATAAATGGGTACATAGACAAGACGTAAGCAAGTTTATGTAACATAATGGAAGATCTATACAGACAAGACGTCATAGACAAGACTTTTGCAAGCAAGACGTCATACACTAGATGTTATAGACAAGTTTATGTAAAGAAAAAGCAGTGGCGTGTTATCCTATGGTGGTTGGTAGCCCCCACCAACAGGGGCTCCAAACCAATCTTTTATTAAAAGAATATTTCCCCAAAAATGTCCCCCGAAGAAAAATGTCTGAAGACACGAGACCCCTTAATTCAAATTCACCCGCGTGCCCATGACGTGCCACTGCGAAAGAGGTATGAAGGCGAGACGTTGTAGACAAGTTTATGTAATAAAGGGGTATACAGAAATGACGTTGTAGACCTCGTAAGCGAGACAAATATTAATTTTATTGCGAGGTTTTTACATTATATTTAATTATAAAGGACATTTTAAGTCAACACCTTTAACAAAAATCGAATTAACGTAAACAAGACGTTAATTATTATTAACCTTCATACCTATGTACTATACAGTACTTATACTAATTTGTATGCCACTACCAGACACCTGTTTACTTTCGATTTCTGCTTTTTATAACATAAATTTATGCTAATTTTACATTTATTATCATATAATTTGCATAAAATATGACATAAAATACGAATCAATATCAAACTTTCAGACATAATTCAAAGTTTAAACCTCATTTCTTCGCCTTATAACATGGGATAAAGGATAAAAATGGTGCTTATCCCTGCCTTACACTTCACATATTTCTAAAAATACCTTTCCATATATCATTAATATAATACGAAATTATAAAAAAGCGGATATTTATACACTATACATCATTAGAATTTTGAAAATTGTATTGTCTACAATGCATAAATCTAAAAAATTAATCTCAAAGAAATTAATACCCGACATTTATAATAACATGAAGCAATATTTTATATATTAATTTGATATTAAATTGCTTAACGTTCCTTTAATAAATTATGTTATTTATAATTATATAATCTCTGCGGGGGTTGTTTTTACAAGAGGAAACTTATATTTATATTAATATTTCTTCTAAAAATCCAATTAAAAATGCATGCTAAATACCTGTAAATGTAATTGAATTTAGAGGAATTTATTTTAAAATATAATCATTGATTTCAATTGTAAAATAGACAATGGCACATTGTCTACAAGTTCTATATTTATTTTAATATATATATACATACATACATACGTACAAAATAACACAAAAGGGATAATTAGTTTCTTATAATACAGAAATATTACTCAGATTTGAAAATTATCCGGATACAATATTGAAAAGTCTGTCATAGATTGTGACTTTTTAGAATTCTTTTTAAACAATAAATTGTTTTAAATTAATTATTTATGGATGGAAGGATCTCGACCCTTGAATTACTCGATTGTTAAGTGATTGTAAAGGTCGAACGTTTGTTAAAATAAGAACCTCTTCTTTGTCGGTTATGGGGCCTTCTACCATGAGACGAAACAGTGGAGTCTGAAAAATAGAAAAACAATTGAATTTTTCGCAAGGTTTTACAGTAATTTTACGTGTTTTAGTTATTTTAACAATTGTAATTTCGCTTTGAATCTCACCTGTAAAACATTAACCTTTTGAGTCTCCGTGAAAACGGTCCAAGTCACGACTTCCTCACACCCTGGCGTAGTAAAGGAGCCGAAATATCTAACGTAAGACCCTCTATTTTTTGGAAAAAGTCGAGATAATGGGAAACCGAAATGTATCGTTTCGTTGGAGTAAGAATTTCGTACCGCACTCATGGCAATTGTTATCTTATCCAATAAAGGATTGGGTCTACTAGATGCCTAATTAAGTAAATAAATATTAGTTAAGAAATGAAATATAATCTATAAATTTTTATATATTTTTAATAAAAATTTACTCTATAAAAAACTGACAAAGCTGCAAAACCATCCCTCATCTGTAATGCCTGAGATTCGCTCGAGTATTTCTCGTTCATGTGAAGGCACTGCAACTGTAAGGTTCGTAAAAATCAGTTATTGTGATAAGGATAATGAACTTAACCTAATAAAATCCTTAAAATTAGCGTGTACGTCACCTCTAGAGCGAATTGTTTCTCGTTTAAGGTGTGTTCCGTTCCTTGAATATCAGTTAATCCCCAATGGAAGTGGCATTGTCTGAGTCTATACGTTCCACCGAGTCCTCCGTCCCTGATGGCTATGTAAGCATTTGCTGGTGGAATTAATTTAACTGCGAGAATTTTATTGGAAAAGAAGTGTTAGAAAACGTCAAAGATTAAAAGAAATTAAGCTGGAAACAGCTAAACCTGTATGCCCATTGTTTTCTAAAGTGACACCTCTCAGTACCGAATTATACCCTATAAACGTTATAGGACCCAAATTACGATTGACCACCACTCGATCCATGTCTATGTTAACTGGGGATTGGTTAAAACCTCCGCATTGTTTATAAATAGCAGGCCACATTTCTGGTACTAGAATAGTTGAATATGCATATTAAATGATGATGAAAATGGTAACTATTATCCTCTATGTTATAAACCTACAAGTATCTCCATCGTATCCCCATTCTGGAAGACCTAGAAAAATGAAAACATTCTAATGTATGAATTGAATTATACTACGGTTTAAATTATATCTAATAATTAAAGTAGAAAACAATTGAATAATTGAATAAATACGATTGTAGTTACTATAAAACCCCAGAAAACTGGAATAGTTATAGCTATAATTGATATAAAAGTAATTTTTAAAAAATGGAGCAAATAGCTGTAATTAATTGCTACAAAAATCCATCAGCGAGTTGCTTAACTTTCCCGACAAAATTTAAAACTGCGTGTGTGGCGCCATCTGTTAGGAGATTTTATTTAAAAAAATCCTTTTATATTGTTAATAATTATAAAATAGAAAAAGCTTTATTTTGAGGGTACGGACGAGTTTTATAAAAAAAATTGTAAATACTAATAACGTTAAAATCGTCGTTAAGTCCAACCCTACTCGAGGTACGACACGCGATCCCCCTCTATCTCCCCACCCCCTCGACCTGTAAACACCAAAATTTAATACCAACGATACCCCTAATACACAATCTACCCCCCAAAATTTTAAAAAATTTCGGCAAAAAACACAGAAGTTATTAAGCTTCAAAATCGTGTCCCCCCTCACACTACCATACAAAAAAAAAACCGAATTCTTTGCATTTCTCTACACTTCGAGGTCCTCCGAGTCCAAAAATTTAAAATTTCGGGGGTCATTTTTTGACCCATTGCCGTACATTACCTCCTTTATGTATAACAGAGTCGGGAAAGTAATAACGATAATAACAATAACTATTAAACGTTAGTCAAATTAATTGTGTTTATTTTTGAACGTTTAATGATGTTTCTTAACAATAAAAGAAATTGTTAGTCTTTATAGTTATTTGTTAAGGTGTTTAAATCATCGAGAAAGTGTCAATTTATAGTTATTTAAACTCCATTAATGGACAATAAGCAATAAATATTATCGAGTAATGGGAGAAATTTGAAGGTTAATGATAAACGAAAGCATCCACAGAAGCGTAATTTCGTTATGCTTACAATGAACCTTCATTTAATTGTGTTATTTAGAGCAATATTCGTGTTATAAATTGCTCTCGATTAATTGGATAATCGCGTGTTAAATCCCCAAATTTTTGACCAAAATCCAAAAAAATTTATAAAAATTAAAAATACAATTTAATTTTTTAAAAAATGACATATTATAAAATTTACCTGGTTCATGAGAACAGGTGAGAATAAATAAAGAAGTAACGACAAGGAAACTGAACATGACTACTGATTAATTCCTTCAACTTCTATATTTATGTGTGAATTTTTAAAAAAATTCAATTAAAAAAAGTCACTACGTCATTCGTCGATACTCGCTGGAGCGTAGTAAGTTGCTATAGCAACCGCCATTCATAAATTGAAATAGATTAATTTGTATTTTGTTTCTTATGAATGAAAGTTTCAATTTCACTTTAAATTACGTAACAATACAGATTTTTTTTGTATTTTTTGCCTTTTATTATTTTTGTAAATTGATTAATTAAATTTTTAAAAAAAATCATTTCTTTTATTTACTCGTTTAATGTATAAATTAATTTGTTTTTTTTTTTGTTTTTTTAAGCAACATTTTTAGATTTATGTGGAATTTTTTTAGTTGGATTTTTTCTCGAGAGATGTCGGAAGTTTAGTGATTTATTTTTAAATTTTTATATTTAAAACTTCGTTGTGTAAAACACAATTTAATTGTATGTGAATTGCACGTTTTGGTGTAATTTCGACAGGAGTTTCGTTGTTTTACGTGAAGTTTTAGACGTGTTTTTAACCGAGAGACGACCGAAATTTAGTGATTTTATTACAGAAAAAAGGTCATTAAAAACTTCAAGTTTTGTACAACAGACTTTATTTATTTATTTAAATTTTTTCTATACACATTTTTGGACACGTAACAAATAAAATCATTCTAAAAATGATCTACGACATACGTACACACACACACACACACACATATATATTTTATCAAGAAAAGTGTATGAATACACGACATGAATATGTTACAAGTAGATCAAAAAATTCACTTAAAAATAGAAATAAATATTATTTTAATGATGGAGTCTATAAGTATGCTTAATATTAAACCCAATTAAGATTTTTTAGAAGATTTAATTAGTTTTAAAAAACCATATTTTTAAGTTAGTAAATATCCTAAAACATCGATATACAGGACGAGACAGCAATAGTTACAATAGGAACTATATGTCTATGATTTTTTAGAAAAAACTTTGATTTTTTTGATATTTATATATTTATATATTTATATATAAATGGACAAATATCACCGGTGTTGTTCTACACCCTTTTTTAAATATTTTTTGGTTCTTAAAGTTAGTAGTTTCGAAGTTAAAAAGCACACTATGACTCTCTGCTACTTTTTTTTAGATGTTAGTTTATATTAAATATATATTATTTACACTATTCTACAAAGAAATTTTACCATCTAAACCCATTTTTTTATGTATTCGAGGCCTTAAACCCACCGTAAAGTTCGTATAAACGTTTAAAATCCCCTAAATTTGTCATTAAAAACCATGTTTAAAAACCTGAGATCACGCATCTATCCTTTACTTTATTGGCTAATTTAAATTTTTTTTTTTTTTGGATTGAAATTTCTTAAGTTTTTTGGAGAAATTGCCTATAAAGTAACACTCGGACGTTCTTAAATTTTAATTGGTACATTGGAAAGTATTTAAAATGACGAATTAATTTGAATATCTAACGTCACGTGCGAGTATGCAAATTAGAGCGCGAGTTTCGTCACGTTTTATTGATTTTTATGTAAAGAAGATTGTTAACTTTTGTAACCAACAGATGTTTGGGACGTTAAATACTCGAATAGATGTATTATTTAAATGATTTTTCTCATTTTGAAAATATCTGCACCTTCAAAGTTTTATGTTCTGACACTAAAAATCCATTGAAAATTTTATTTTATATCAATATAAAAGTTGACAACTTTTGGATTAAAACTGTTTGTACGAGTACAGGCTTGTTGCATATTCATCAATATTGATTTTCTACATGTTCTGACACCAAAATTATTAATCTTTTTTGAATTTTTTTAAAGATTTTTGGCATTTTTTAATATGTTGCCGTGCAAGATAAGTCGACTTTTTAAGAAAATCTTCATCTAAGATATTTTTTTCCACATTTTCCAACACAAACATCACGTATTTTCGGAGTTTTTAGTGTCAAGAATTCGCATCTTTAATTAAAAAATTCGAATATATACAGTAAATTAGTACATTTGAATTTTTTAAGGATTTAACAGACATATTTCCTTCTGAAAAAGGAAAAAAAAAAAACAGATAAAGATTTAAAATAGAAATAAAATCAAAGATTAATCTTTCTGTTAAGCTGCTGAGTATCAATATATAGTTGTGTATATATGTCAATGTGTTTTGGCACGTCTACGAAGAGTAATTAAAAATATTTGGACTAGAATTTTGTATACATATATTTTTCTGTTTAATAACTTAAAGAATCTTGAACGTGTGCGATTTTTTCTTTTTCGGATTTAAGACATTTACCCCACCAAGAACGTTTCATGCACATGTCCTCTAATTTAAATAAAAAACATTTGGTTTGAACGATGTTAAAAAACAGTTTACCAACTAAATTGGCGGTTGCTGTGTTGGCCAGTTTCAAACAGGCTCGAAACCTGAAAATAAAAAAGTGCAAATATAAATAATTTCGTATATAACACGTTGCTTAAGTTCTAAAACATCACTTTCTTTAATTAATTCCAAAAAAATACAAACAGGAAAGAAGCCACGTGAAGACCTTTAACTCGAACTGTTGATTGCTAGTGTTCGCTTTTGGTTGTGTTGCCTTTGAAATCGCGGGGCGAATAGGGTAATTTAAAGGAATATTATCCAGAAATGTTTTAATGTAAAGATATTTCGTATTGGATAGTGTTCGATGAGATTATCGAGAGCATTTTGTCGGACTCTTGATGGAATTTTTTGCATATTTAACAAAGTTGTCTTGTTGGATTATTAATGATCTTGTTCTCGGATCATTATTAAAATTAAAATGGATTTTAACGTAAAGATGAACCCAGAAAAATACTATTAAACATATCTGTGTATTAACAAAGATGGATCCCAGTAGAGGGAAACTGGGAATTTTCCTCGGGCCCGGAAGGAACTTAGGAGGCCCTTAATAGTTCTTATGCCTGTAAATTAATGTTATTTTTAGTAATAAAGAAACATTCTACGTATTTGTTCAAAAAAGATAAAAGGGGCCTCATACAAACCCTCGACTGGCCTGCACCAGAGTGATGAATATGCAAATTTAACAGCATCTTTATGCCATTAACCTACATTTTATTTATAATTTATTTAAAAGAATAATTTCCTCCTACAAAAAACACGCTAGAAAGCCTCTTAATTGTTGTTTTTTTTTAAATATTTTTTTAGGAATAATATCAAAAATCCCCTTATGTATATAAATAAAGTGAAGGTATCTTTATGTTAATAAAAAAGAGAAGAGGGGGGAAAATGATATTGTTAGCTGTCAAGTTGACATAACCCACTTCAAGGATAAAGAGATGAGCATTGGAGAATGCTATCTAAGAATTTCCAAAGACTAAACAGGGACGATAACATCCCCTGGTTCTTTATAAAGCTGTGTAAGGTGAACCATCTTACAGGAAGACAATCTCCGCTCTACTTCAAAGAGATAAGAATTCTTAACACCTTTTAAGCGGCTCAAATTGAATTCTTTGTATCCTGATCTGGAATGTCTGATAATACTTTTTAACCTAAAAATAAAGAAAAGAATAGAAATTAGCTAGGAATTCTTTGTCGTAAAGCATCATTTTCTTACAATTTGCTCCCGGGCATCATCGGATATTGAACATAAATGATAGGTTTATTAGAAAGACAAGATACATGCCATCATCAATCAACGGCATCGTTACGGGTTCCATCATTTGGTTTAGTGTTTAACACGATAACTATCGACGATACGTCTGTCCTTCGACGTTCTACCGTCGCGCGACATCGACTCGGTGACGTCACTTCAGTTCACCCTATTGTTAATTATTCTTTAATTTTATATTGAATGTATGGGATACATTCCAAGAAATTTTCTATTTATTCTCTGTGTTAATTATAATTTTAATCTATTATATTCTTTATATACAATACGTAGGTTAATTTATCACCAGTGCGGATGACAATGGCACCAGTTAGAAAGGTCGTTTAAACGAGTTTTAATTACTCCCGTTTTAAGCAAAAAAGAATCGAAATTTTCGCCAATATTCTCTTAATTATGGCCATAAAAATGTTAGGAAAGTAGAAATATTACCATTGGCTCTTCCTAACACGGCACCGAGAAACTCTAGAATGACGTAATTCCTCCGAAGCTTACGACATTCGAAACCCAGTTTAAATATGTTATTCGACTCTTTTATTCGTCAAGTGTGTGGATTGTGGGTCCTGAAAGGTCGATGTTTTCACATAAATTCCATAGGTTTTACACAATATCACATCTGGAAACGGTTTTTACTATT
This sequence comes from Centruroides vittatus, assembly GCF_030686945.1. NCBI lineage: Eukaryota > Metazoa > Arthropoda > Arachnida > Scorpiones > Buthidae > Centruroides > Centruroides vittatus. The sequence continues at coordinate 259,182 of NW_027121028.1, forward strand.
CGGTTCGACTTTTCTAACTTATAATTAGCACAGAGACCAGGCGAAAATGTCGGTATTCTAGCTAAACTGCGGCACAATTCTAAGCAATTATAGGAAAATATAATTCATTTTTCTTCTTTAAGTCGATGAAACTACTGTTATTTGAGTTCGGATGCTTTGCTGCCAGGAATTATGCGAATTTGGAAAGAACTACGGCTGTGCACTTCCTCCTTAACCGTAGGAAAATAGGAGGTACTACAACTGTTAACATTAAGTATAGATACTAAAATATAACAAATACAGAAGAATTAGGAACTGCTACAACTATAGAGAAACAAAGAACTGCTGCTAAACTATAAGAAAATTGGGAATTATAGGGAATTTAGGAACTGCTAGTACGACTATAAAAATATCTTTGACAGGTGCTGCAGTGTTTAAGAGTGTAGAAAATAATATCTGACACGTGTTGCCACAGAAAAAAAGACTGACTTTTTCCAGTTTTTAGACGGTTTAACATCACAATTTTTTCTTAATGGAAATTTCCTGTAGGTGTTAAGATGGGGGAATGACGTTTCGATTTATATACATTTCTTATTATTTCGTTATTAGGGTGGATTAGGGAATTCCCTACGGGATTCCGGCTACGTCAGCTGATAGAAACGAATATAATTCGCCGCAGAAAGTTCTTTTCGAAGCATTTATACAGGAATTTCTAATCTCTACTCACGCAACAATAGATGCTGTGTGCCTTAAATAAGACCCTCTCATTAAATGAGAATTTCTACTTTCTTTTATATATATATATATATTTCTTGTTAAAGTAAGAATTAATACAGCTGAAGACTGGAATAAGAACAGTTTTATCCAGTTAAAGAATAAAAATTAAGCAGTATAATTCTCAATTTCTACAACTGTAGGATATCTTTCATTAGGCTGTAGGAATTACAGTTCTTTCTTTATTATTCCTGTATGGATATAGTTCCTATACAGTTATGGTTTTTTCTACATAAGTCCTACACAATTTTAGTTCATTCTACACAGTTCCTATATAATTACAGTTCCTTTTATACAGTTCGTTCCTGCCTAATTAGTTAGCCTACTTCTATAGTAGTGTAGTCCCTACACAATTACAGAAATGTAGAAGTTGTTTACTCCTTAAAGTTTTATAGTAATTAAGAAACTTTTAATATATAAAAATATTCATAAATTAGAATATTTAACTTTAAAGTAATGTAAAAACTTCACTTAATATTTTTCAATTTATTTACAGTTATTTTAGTTTATAATATAAATACCACCGCGCCTTAAAGTATGTGGGTTGAAAGGAAGAAGAAGAACGATCCACCCAACGACTAGATAAAGTAACAAGCTAAGAAATTTTACTCAAAATTACCTTTTATTAATAAAATAGCGTATTAAAAAGAGATTTTTTTTCTTTTAAATTAATTTTAAGTGTAAAAATGTCTAATTTTAAGTGTTTAAAGGTTAAAAATTGCTTTTCTGAAGCTTAAATTTTGAAAATATATACATTTTAATTAATTTTTCAGCCGAAATTATAGTTTAAACCACTTTATTAAGTGTAAAAATTACGAAAAAATGGCTCGATTAAACAGTAAAAACAGCGTAAGATTTCGCTAAAACGGGGTTAAATTTTGCATTATTTTAAAAAAACTGCGCCAAATTTTAACATAAAATTCAAAAATGGGTGTGAAATTGGCCAAAAAATAAATGATAAAAGTCGGTAGGTATCGGTAGTGTCCACCTATTCGCAACACGTTTCAACCTCGACCCTCATCATTTAACAACACCCAGATCGGCATACCATCTAGAATAACACTAGAACTTTCCCACCACCCCGGTAATTCCGACAAACTAATGTTCTAAATAATAATAATAATAAAGTAAAGTCTATTTAAAACAATCAGAAGGTGACGTTAAACTTCAAAAGTGATTTAGCAATTTCATCCCATTACGATGCTACACACAGCCGTATAAATATAACACATACCAATTGCATTAGATACCCACCTACACACCTATTATTCAATACAGAGAACTTTCAGGGAAGAGTAACAACGACAGTAATGATATAAAACAAGCAACTTTATAGTGCATTCGAGCTGATCTATTTGAAAATAGCAGCGGGGTATACACTGTATCTTACGTAAAACGTCGACAGTGTAACGTTTTTTCTCGTTTTAAATCCTTAAATTCCACACAGCGGGATGCGTCAAGGTGCAACACCGCCCTGTATTAACAGTAAACTCCATTGTTATCATAAAAACAGGCGAAAATTTCGCATTTTTAGTTCATTAAACGGGGGGGGGACGTAAACAAGGATGGGAAAAATGCGAATAATAAAAGACAAATTTTCCATGTTTCTGTTGTAAATTACAACACGAAGGTGCTCCTGAAGCACCGAGAAGCTCGATTTATATAAAAAACAGCTATATATAGACGTGAAAAGTAGTTAGGTGGGGGTGCACTAAAGTGCTCTTAATCCTCCCCTACATAAAAAAAACAAAGGGGGAGTGATATAAACTTTTACAATCTTTCAAACACTTAAGAAAATTTAACTGGAAGATGCCGAAAAAGCTTTATTTTTAACGCGAAGGACACACAAAAAAGAGGGGCCATACGCGCGTTATATACGAATTTCTCTGGATGCACACCGCGCTTACAAATTCTAAAGGTCTTACGTGGTTGACCTCCCCCCAGATTACGTCACGAGTGGGTAAACTTTTTACAGATAAGCATATCCGGTCAGTTAGATCTAGTTTAGTATTATAATATAACGAAAAGAAATGACGTATCCGGCATACTTGTGAGCATTAAAATGGAGGACGGATGCTTCGTATCCCGTGTAAATTTGTCAGAAAATTCTTGTTTTTGTACTGTATCCTTTTGTTATCGTGTACAAAAACTATGCTGCTTTATGTATTATGCATCTGGTTTAATTAATTATTTAACAGTCATTGTGTTCGATAGTTGCATACCCGAAACCGCGACACCGAGGAGGAAACCAATTAACTTTACAAGCTATATATCTTTCTTACCCCGTTAAACAATAACTTTACCAGATAAAAAAACACGCGAAATAACGCTACGCTATAACGGGATGGAGGAATTTACAGTAAATACATACACACACGTATAGAACCTTACCTCTCGTCGCAATCGCAGTGACTTATGGTGTGAAATCTATAGTTGAAGAAACCATATTTATGTGTGAATGCCTCCACGGTGTAGGGGCACAGATCGTGATCTCGACAGCATCTATCTGTGGCGGCATTGTAACCCAATTCGTTAAATTTACGAGCAGAACTTCCAGAACCGCACCAATTGGTACCAGGAAACAAGAACAAGTTACGTTTGACGCGATCGGGGGTGGCCGAGTGATCGTGACCTCCTCTCCTTACAACTTTCTTTATCCTGTTGTGAAGTTGGTGACATTCGAGTCTCAGTCGTCGATAATCGGTCAAAGGTGCGAGGTCGGAGGGCAAGTGTCCGTCCTTTAACAGGCGATAAGTGGCGTTGGCGCATTCGGCCACCCTACGACCCGAAATTAATAGGCTCACGCAGTCGAAATCGTGACGAAACTTGCTAAGAAAGTCACGCACCATGTTGGCACTGCGTAGGTACTCGCAGTCCACCAATTGCCATGTGGAATCGTAGATGAGTTGTATGAAACGTCGCCCGTCTGTCATCTGCCTCAGGATGAGTCCATGTTGCGTGGAATTCGGACCCGACTCCCAATCTACCGACGTTTCTATGGCAGTGACGTGGCCCAGGTGGAACCTCCTCTCTCTCTCGTTATCTTCCAGCACCTGTAACTTTAGAAATTCGGGTTTGTCGCCGTTGTCACCCATCGTTTGGTGGTGGTACCCAGCGAGGACGTTGAAGAGCATCAATAGGATCGTCAGCAGTTCGCACTTCATGGTCATGTGTGCTACCATACGACTCTCGACAGAGACTGGAGCGACGTCTAGTGGTGATGGGCCCGGTGATGTGGTTGGCGCTAGGGGGGGTGCAGGCGTGGTCGCGGGTCCTGCCGTTCGATATACGATTTACCCAATTCTAAAAACTGCTCCGAAACTTAACGCCAATTTAACAAGGCAAATTGGTGTTTACTCTTCGTTAACGAACACTTTACTTCCTATTTTTCTACTCTTTAAACTTTTCTTCGCGCGCGCCATTTATTGTTGTTTAAAAATCCAATCTGTTCCTTATCAAATAATAATGCGTTCAATCATAAAAAAAAACAAAAAAAAACGCACCCCCTGTACAAAACTAAGGTGAGAGTTAGCTGGATGTTACCAATAGCAACGATAATGGAACATCCCCATACGATTTGGGGTGAGGAGGGGTCGTAAACGATGGGCACGCGAATGTAAATATATGCAAATTACGTAAACAAGCGCCGAATTAGCGAGTAACTACGACACTTCTGGCAATAATCTTCGCCCGTACGACAATTAGAACGATTTAATATTATAAACGAAGGATAAGCGACCTTTTAAAGTTCAAAATGGAAAATTCCTCACCCCTTAAATTCGATAGGAGGTGAAGATACGGAGGAATTTTGGAACGGTCCGAAAGAATTATTGACATTTTCGAAATATCCACATCGTGAAAGAAAGAAATCCTAGTTTAACGTGAAATTTTGCGTGAAATCGAACAACTTTTTTATCAGAAGAAACGAGAAAGAGAAGAGAGAAAGGAAAGAAAATAAAGAAAGAAAATTGCAACATAATATCCTAGTGCTCAAATTTTTATCGATAGTTTCTCCGGCGATTTTCGTGTTTTATTTGAATCCAAACTACAAAAGAAAAAATCTGTAAAATTCATATTAACTTAACTTAAATTAGGTCACGTTAATTTAACTTACAGCGCAAAAAAAGAGCTAGAGAAGTTCCGAGAAGCCACAGAGAACACGTGCAAAACTCACACAGAAGCAACCTCACCCCCGTAAAATCTGATAATTTAGCGATTTTTTTCCCTTTAATTTTAATTAATAGAAACGGGATTTTATCTGGATACATGTTGAATACAAGTATCAGACCAACTTAGTGTCAGAAACGCTGACCAGCAAAAGATTAATCGCGAGTTGGCAAAGACAGAGAACATCACCGAAAAAAAAAGAGGGAGTCTCTCGCAATTAATTGAATCTACTGTTCGGTAGCCGTCCCCACTATAATTTGCTCGTCAGTTGCTTTTTGCTTCCACCGCCCCTCGTATGGCGTCAAGGGGTCATTCGTTTTGGGGTGTTAGTCTCCCCCCTAATGCTATCTCTATGGTCAATTTGGTGAAAACAACATACTTTACTCCAGCGGATAATGCTGATTAGCAGACAAGTCCAACTTCTTCCAATTGGACTTATTTCACTCCAGTACACTCCATTTCTTATTTTCTTCCCCCTTCTTTCTCTACTTCTTCTTTCTTTCTTTAACCGGGATGCTGTAAAGAAGTTCCAAAGTTCGATAAAACTTTAAAAAAAAATAATAATAGTAACAAAAATGGCGGTAATTTCTAATACAGACGAAAAATTGATATTTCTAAACGTCTTATTTTTTTTAAATAAAAGAAACTGTGTAGAGTTATTAAAAAACGATAATTTGTTTACTTTATTTACAAATTTAATAATATAAAAAATATAAATTAGAGAAAAACATAAATTATTAAAGAAAATGGCGTATAACCCGCAGCGCATCTCGAGAGGATTAGAAGAGATTTAAATTTAAATTTATTTACGTCCTTCAGGAAAAAAACATACATATATATATAACTTAATAGACAATTTTTTAAGTTATTTATTAACTTCTTATAAATATATTTACGCAACTTTCATATTTAAACTTAAAAAAAAAACTTTGAAAATTAAGACGTAACAAGATAAAAGTCAGCCAAGCGTGCTTTTAATATGGGGTTTAAGTTCCCTTTTCTGGAACGCAAACCTATAAAGCGTTGTTAAGTTCGCTTAATTTCCCGCGAATCGTCCTAAGTCTGATCGATAGTCAGCTTGAGGCGACGTATTTTTACGACTTCGTTACTAACCTCATTCCCTCCTCTCATTCTATACCATAAAAATGGCCGATCTATGCTCACTGACTCTAATTATGCATGCGTGGCTGGTAACTGATCCACACACACACACACCCGCGCGCCACTAATAAAGGAGTAGACACTCATTGACTGCATTCACGACCCCTTTTTTTTAAAAAAAAACACACACGCATTATGTATGCGTACGTACAAAATGGCATCCGGATGTGGCTACTGTACTTAATGGGGGACGTTAATAAATTACGGGATGATGCGTTAGAGCTTGGTTTATAAGATAAGGAACACTAAAATTAAAGTTTTTTGCATCAGGTTCCTTGGCATTGTCCAAAAAATACGCCTTACTTTAAGACGGTATTATGCGCTTAAGCTGACTCGTACGCATTAAAGGATTGCTCACATGTTCTTCGATGCTCAATTACTTCGCGTACACTCCTCCAAACGTTACTTTTAGGTAATTAATATAATATAATTAAAGTTTAATTAGCATAGTTTACTCGTTACGTATGCGCGTTACGCATTAAAATAATTAAAAAGTATGTAAACTCCATTATATTCTGTACAATGAGTAACATAAAGTTGATCGGTATCAGCAACTATCGATAAGATCAGCGCTTAAATTAGAGACATTTTAGCAATACTAAAGAGCATTGTGACGTATAGAAACGCCGTAGATTAATACAGAGGGGTGTACGTGACCTAGAAAAATTGTTAGTGCAAATGAGCATAATAAACAACGTCCCTTGACCTACAAATTTCGTAACACCGTAAAATTCCAGCATTAAAATTAATAATTTGACTTAAAATTGAACAAGTTTAAACAAAGGTCGAAGAGACAGAAGAATATACTTTATACCCGCGTATGTGTGGTGTGTGTGTGTGCGTGTGTGTGTGGTACAAGTAATAATTATCGACTGAGGTTGTTGCCATGGGAACAAAATCCGAAGAAAATAATCTCGTCAAGTCGAGGAAACTATTTGGCAGAGGTCAAAGATCACACGACACTTCCGATCCAACTGTCCAGCGGTGTGTTCGTCCAATCATAAAATTGTAGAAAATGCTGATGCCAGTGTTTTAAGCCCCCGTTTTGTAATTTTGTTACAGAAAATGACGTAGATCAGCAAAAAATAGCATTAGGAAAATATAAGGATAATATTAAGAGGAGTGGAAAAATGTAAATAATTCTACTTCATTGCATTTTTAGTCCGTGATTAACGGAATACAATATTTAGAAAGTTCGTTTTCCGAGCGGGGACAAGAGCCAAAAGATTCTTGTCCATCAACTTTGACGTAAGAACCCGATGATTAATGGACGATTACAACTTTTGTAAAGGTTATTTCGTAATTCTTGTAATTACTTAACGTGTTTTCGGGATCATTTTACAATTTTTATGATTATTTACATGAATTTCATAATTTTTTAATGATTATTTTATAAATTCAGTAACTAGTTAAAGGCACTAAAATGTAAATTAACCTTCTCAACAGTTTAAAACAATTTTTAAAGGCTTTTTTTTAAGTTACAGAAAAAGATAAAATTACAGAATGTAATTTTCTCTTCAAAAATCGTATTTACAATTTTATTTTATATCATTTGAACAATTGTACTTTTTTCAAGAATGTTTTAACTCATTTATTTCTAAAATTTCACTTATTTTTCGCTTTGTACTTCTTAAATTTCTCTATTATTTTACCCAATTTTTCAAACATTTTTTTTTGTTTCTCTTGTTCCTCTCCTCCTCTTTGTCACTCGCCGCTTCTCTATCTCTCATTCCCATGTTTCGATTTTTATTTAATATTTACTAAATTTGTTCTTTGTTCCTCATTTTGTACTATAATTATCTTATTTCCTGATAGATAATGCAACTCATTTTTAGTACATAAAATACAATTGTACACAATTACTAAGCTGTATTTGTATGCATAATTCTTCCTCAATTTGGTTATAAAAATTTATATACATAAAAGGAAATATCGTCGAAATTTTGAGAAAAAAACCCAAAAAATATATCCTTAAATTTGAGGAAAAATACCTAAAAATATACTTCGAAATGTAAGAAAATTACGTTAAAAAATTTAAAAGAAAATCTGTAAAATTCCGTCTTAAATTTGCTCTGATTTGACGAAAAGATCCAAAAAATTTCCCTAACATTCGAATAATAAGAAAAAAATCTCTGAAATATTGCCCCGAAAATTAAGATAAAATCTTTAAAACATGTCGAAAATAACAGGAGAAAATTCCTAAAACAAATAACTCTTTTGAAATGCGATATTTTTTTTTATATTTTTCCAACAAAATTTACAACTTTAAACAGATTTTCTTTGATATTTCTAACACGTTACGCTTGCTCAACTCGTAACATTTTATATTGTAAGTGACGCAACAAATTATAAATTTCCTAATTGTTCTAGACAAAAATATCCTAGTGAAGTGTTAAACAGATTTATTCAATAATTTTCCAATTCATTTCAGTTTTATTCTTCAATTTCTCGTGTTTTTTTTCCATGGCGGTTATAAGCACGTCACCCTCCTTCACTCGTTCGTTTATTCTTTTATTTTTATTTTATTTTTTAACTAGAAGAAGAGGGAGGAGAGAAAGATGAAAAAAAAGAAATGGCAACAAAGAGCGAAATATCTAAATTACTTTAAAAACACAAAGTATATCCGGAGGCCATGTTTTCGGCTATTTGACGGATTAGTACAAGACAAGTGTAACTGATAGGGAAGGGAAATCTAGAATAGGAAAAGTTAAAGGCAAACTTATAAGAAAAAAAAATGGCATTCATGATTTTTTTTTATAAATTTCTTTATTTTTTTTCGTTCGGGAGAAACAGTTACTGATTCCAACATTTTCTGATGGGGGATAAAGAAGTGAGTACGACGTTTGTCTATGTCCGGCCCGCCCTCTCATCCATCACAGACATCGATGACAAAACCAATGCTTTGAAATTCACCATTCTACTAACTGGTTAGTTCTTTTCACTTAGAATGTTCTTAGAAATTCTTTCCATTACGTTAACAAACATTCCAAATCTTTTGTTTTTCACAAAAATATCTCCCCCATTTTAAGCAGAAATTAAATTCAATGACGGTCTGGAATTTGAAGAAAAAATCGTTAAGATATTCTCCAAAGGAGCCGTAAAATATGTTCGAACGTTGGAGAAAATGTCGCTAAAATATGCCCTAAAATTTGGGAAATAATTTCTGAAATATGTTGTAAAATTTCAGGATAATTCTCTAAATATGCTTCGAGATTTCAGATGAGTCTTCTAAATTATATTTTAAAATACGGAAAAAATTGTCAAAATATATTATGAAATTTGAGGTAAAAGCACTAAACAATGCTCTAAAGTTAGAAAAAAAATCCATTAAATATGCTTGAAAATTTTAGTTAAAATTCATGAAAGATGTTGGAAAATTAGAGAAAAATTATACCAAAATATACCCGAAAATATCAGAAAAAAATTTCCTAAAACTCCAGGAAAAATATCTAAAATATATTTCTGAAAATCGAGATAAATCCCTAAAATATGTTTAGAAATTTGAGAAGTAAATCCCTAAAATACGCAGTCTTAAATTTCAGATTTTAAAAACAATTCCCCAAAACAAACAACGTGAAGAATTTCCTGTAGCATCACTAAAATACTAAAAATATATGTTGTAAAATTATTGAAATCATTTCCTAAACTTTGCAGTAAAACGCATTTTTACTAACGATTAAAAAATAATTTTCCAATTTCATTACCATATCAAAACCGCTGACTTTTGATTATGGAATTTTACGACATAAGAGCGCCTCTTGCGTTAAGCTTTTAAACTATACATTTAAAAATAAAAACCGTGCATATAGAAGAAACGCCTTTTCCATTTTGATACCAGGAAAGTAAAGTAGATAAGGGAAGAAACGGAAGCGTTTTGCGGAAGTAGTGGATAAACGGGAGAATTCGCTTGTCTTTCACCCCCCACTCTTCGTTTATGGGAGAGCGATAAGAAAGGATAGTTCTATCGTCGCTGGCAGGGAAACTGGTAGACAAATCGAGGGACCATAGTCATTTTGTCCCTTATTTGTAGGTGGGGGTGTTCCCCTTCGGGTTATTATCTCCACGTGGACGTTTCCATCAGTATGCTCCTCTCTCCGCTTCTCTTCTTCTCCCTTAACGAGAAGGCCCCGACATCAATCACCCCCGGACTGCGTGTATCACGTGATAGTCTCGCCCGATAAGCGATCACTTCCGCCTGGTTAGTACGAAATTGCAATGCTAGTATTTCCTTCCATTTCCTATGGGCATTTGTGTCACTTCTAATAAAACACTTTCATCAATATATGTATTAAAGTTTTCAACAGTTGAAAATATACTTGATTTTTTTTGGTAGAAATTTTGTTTTTATTGTTTTCTCTTTAAGAAGCCGGCTACTAATTAAATATAATTTGGCATTCGAAGGCACGGCCTGGAGTGAGTAATGGCAAGAATAGTTTCATTGTGTTAACACCGTAATACCATTCGCCATTTTTCTTTTGTCTTTAACCAGTCTTCTCGATCTTATCGCCATCTAGTATCGATTTATGTAATTATTTCTTTCTAGTTATTTTTCAGAATTATTTTAAATTAAAAAATTATTTCTTTTAAGCAATTGTAACCTTTGTTTAATTATAGAAAAATTTCTTACATTTTTATTCTTTTCTTGAAAGAGCTACAAGAAAAATCAGTGTGAAACAGCTACTAGCGACCCGTGAGCCCCCTGGGCTTTGTCAACGTAATTTTATCTTCCTGTTTACTGCCTCGTGCCATTATGCAACCCCAATTAAGCTGATATTCGTGACGAAAAGCAATCAAACTATTTTGGCTCACGACAAGCGCCAAAAATCGAATGTTTATAATTTCGGAAGCTTGCAATTCACCCTCCAAAATTGCTAATTTTAAGTTCGTGTGCTTACTTTATCTCCCAAAATTGTATTTTCTAGGGTTGATATATTTTATTTAATCCCTAAAAATTATATATTTTTTCAGTTTATGTGCTTGCTTTTACCTAAAAATTGATTTTCCGAGGCTCGTGAGCTTACCTCAAACTCACAAATTATGTTTTCTTAGGTTTGTGTATTTGCTGTAAACACCGAATTTTTGGATTTTCGTAAGTTTGGGGGGTTCTTTTATTTCCCAAAATAGGATCTTGAGGGTTTTTGGATATTATTTTAACTCCCAAAATGTGTTTTTGAGGAATTCAGGATGCTCTTTTAGCCTTCCAAAATTGCTCTGTTGAGGGTTTGTGAGATAATTGTAACTCCCAAATTTGCGTTTTTGGGGTTTATAACTTACAATAAAACGGCCATTGACACGTAAACATTTAAATTTATTATTTAATGAAAAAAAAGTATTATTTGTAGTAGTAAACGTTATTAATTTTCCTACTGACATCTGTCAAGCAGTCAAATTTTAAAAATGGAAGTTTATTAATTGTTTGTTTCTAATTGATTAATGAAAGGGGACGTGTCGTCACGCGAACCAAAACGTGACGGCTTCCGTAACGCAATCTACTTCCGGTTTAATATGTCATCAAAGATGGCGAACGGATATTAAATGTATAACTTACGTGCCTATAGAAGGTGTGGCTGGTTTCTAACATTTTAAAAATGTCTACCGACTTAATCATTGGCATGCCAACGTTATCTAAAATCCCAATATTCCCCCCTCCGAAAAATTTATTTAAAAAAAATTCACGTTTCATATTTATAAGAAAATAAATAAATAAATTATCCTCAAACATAAAAATAATATCCTTAAAAATTTAATAATATAAATTAATAATTAAATCTATTACTAGATGGCAGCTCTACTCATTCATCATTGTGATAATGTGAATTGAATTTGGAGTAGTTCCAGGTAGGAAATTATGATTTTTTCGGGTTTTAAATATAAAAATACGGAAATATTTAAATTATTTTATATTTAAGATAATAAATAATTATATTAAAATATTTTTTCCAGTTTAAAAATTCATTTTCTGTGTATTTTTAACGTGGAAAAAGTGTAAGAGTACCTCTGTCTGTAAGTCATATTTGCGTGTAGGTATGTCTGTAAACGTCATGTTTTTATGGAATTCTAACAAAAGCAATGATGTTTTTGTATTATAGAGTATACAAACAAGATCTAATCAATGTATATTTTATTTTATTATTCATATTTTAAGCTGGAAAAAACACTTAAATCTTCACAACCCTGGCATGTTAATGGAGATTTGGTGAGCTAAAACACCATTAAATCTATTTTTTAATTAAACTTTGAACCTAATTACAAATAACTCATTAATTAAAATCTAAGTATAATTCTTTAGTGTATTTTGTTTTTTTTTTTTTGTTTTTTAAATAATTTTTTAATATTTTTATCTTATAATTTTAATTGCAATTATTAATGGAGAATTTTAAATATATTTTCAAATATATAAAAAATTTTCCCAAAGATTTATAAAAATTTTTTTAAGTTATTTTAATTTATAAAAAGTAAATTTTATTAAATAATTCTAGAATTACTTGAAATTTAATTTTACTTTCAAATTCTCTTGAATTTTTTCATGAAATAATTTTTTAAATGTGTTTTTCTAATTATTTATTTAAATAATTTTAATATAGGCCTATATTTTTCAAAATTTAAATTATTAAAATATTCTAAAATTTTTTTGAGATATTTCAAAAATCATTAAAAATTTTAGTAATTTTTAAAATTATTTTATTAAATAATTTAAATAAAATTTGATAAAACAAGTTTTAAAAGAAATTTTTTAAATAATTTTTTCAAATTTTAACGAAATATTTAAGAAGGAAAGTTTTAAGATAATTGTGTTTAATTTCTGTTTTAAAATATTTTTGTATCAATTAATTAATTCAAAATTTCTTTAAAAGATCTAGAAAAGTTTTCAAATTTAAAAAATTCCAGATTTTTTTTTAAATTCTAGAAAATGTTTTAAAAAATTCTACAAAAATGTCTTAAAATTCTAGAAATTTTTTAAAAAATTCTGGAAAATGTTTTAAATGTCTAGAAAATTTTTTAAAAATTCTAGAAAATTTTTTAAAAATTTTAGAAAAATGTTAAAATTCTAGAAAAAACGCTTTGAAATTCTAGAAAAATTTTTAAAAAATTCTAAAAAAAACTTTAGTTATAAAAAATTTAAAAAGTAAAATTTCTAGAAATTATTTTTTAACAAATTACGAAAATCATAAAATATTTCAGATTTTTCACATAAAATTGAAAAAATTTCCAATTTTTAATGCGATTTTAAACTTATTTTAGTAAAAATTTTATTAATATTCGAAATTTGATTTTTTAGTTAAATATAGAGAGGAAAAAAGGGGGGGGGACGTTGGTAACAAATGGAGGGACTTTCCCTCTCCTATCGAATTTTCAAGGTTCACTCACCTCTAAGTTATCCTGTAGTGACGTTAACGGGGCACGTGATCTGCAAAGAATATTTCGTCACGAACATGCGCCACGTTCCGACACACATTACTTTGCCACTGTATCACGAGTTCTAATCGATAAAACGTGGCGACGTTGCCACATAAACGTTAATGACAATTTCTTAGTAAAAATCTGGGCATGTGAAGTGTTATTTAGTTGGCTGGTCACACTAAAATTTGACTTTTTTTCCGTCCCCCCCAGTTAACTCCCTTCGTGAACAGGTAAGTTTCATGCTACAGCGAGTAAACGTTCTAAATTATATTCAGAGCGTGCATAAAAGTGGGTATAGTTAATATATAATTTAATATATAATGATATAGTGAAGTAATTTATGAATATGCTACTTTAAGGTGAATTTTCTAGCATTTAAAATATAAGAAAATGTGTAATAACAGTGTTGAACTTTGAAATTTATTTAGGTAAAGTGCGACATGATAGACATTGTTAATGCTTCGCTCGTGACAAAGGACAATAAGGCCAAGGATTGGACATCGATTCCTATAATCGATCTAACGATTAAGAGAAATTCGATGAAATTACGCATTAAATTCGAAAAATTTTAAGTTAAAAAAGCGTTATTATGGTTGCTCTTTACGTGAAGAGTGACCGGAATAACTGTTAAGGATCGAGTTAATCAATCTCCTCTTCTCTCTACCAACGTAAAATAAGAATGAATTCGTTCTTTAGAAGAAGAAGAAACTTATACACAAGGTATTTATGCTGATTTCTTAATAAAAATTGCTTAAATTAGTCGGGAAATTCAAGGTTTCCGACATTTTTCAGCCGGTAATGGCGGAAAAAACGCGTGTTTACGTGTTTAATGAATGAAAAACGCTTGTGTGTTTTGTATTTTACGTTATAGACAGCGTATAGTTTACTTTACGAAGACCCTGACACGATTATTTCTTTAAATTACAACCCATTTAGGTGATTCCCGCGAAGGCGACGTTACGCCATCTTAATAGAAAAATATTGAATAGTTACCATGGTAACTACATTGGGTGGCGCTTTAATCGTTAAAGCGAACCCAAGTGGGAAAAATTCGTCAACTTAACACGAGTTTCGCGGCGATTAAAATTTTCTATCGAGTTGAATATTTATTAAATTGATAAAAAAGAGAGAAAATGATGTTCGACAGTTTGTAAGTGTTCATTTTATTCCTATTTATCGCTTGTCATTTAGATAAATTGGGCATTTAACTCAATTTTTTTGAAAATTAAACCGCAAGTTCCATTCGCCGGTTGGAAAATTCGAATGATTTCTTCGCGTGTTAATGAATTTTCACGTCTTGTAATTACGGCATAACCCGCATTTAAACATTATTATGTGATTTATTTAATTAATTAAGATCCCGGCGTGAATTCTGCTATAGAATATAACTATAAATGCGTCACAATCTTTCGTTTATACACGACTTTGACGTCATCTTCATGTTACATTTTCTCTATTAATTCAGAAATATACTCTAAACTCTAGTATCTTTATATGTATATAGAAGGAATTACAGAGTAGTTACGTTTTCTTCCTATCTATAGAAAGAGAATATAAAGAAGAGAGAACCCAAAATTATACCTATAACTTAAAGGAGAGGCCTAATTATATCACTGTATATAATGTATATGATTCACTCTTGTAGAAGAGAAAGAAGATACAACCTTATACAATATTGGGCCTTTTCTCCTCTCATACAGGGGTAGATTATACCCGATAGGCGCAATAGGCGCGTGCCTAGGGCCTCGTCATCTAGAGGAGTCTCAAAGGAACGTAATTCGCTACTGCATATGAATTATGGGCTATTTGATTCAGTTCTGACAAACGATCCACCCTTCAACAGACCCTGTCTCGGTCACAGGTTATGGGCGAGAATAAGAACCGGTAAAATTACAATATTCTGCCGGAAAAAGAGGGATGAACTCTTATCGGCACGTGCTTGCCAACTCACGTTGAACTCGACAGTATAGACGTGCACTGTGAGATCTGTTTTGAAGTTCTTGAAGATCTCTGCACCATCCACTTACTAAAAATCACAGGGAGTTCCGTTCTATCATGATTTCCACTATAATAAGAAAATAGGGAAAGAGCGAGATGAAGAATTGAGAATTATATATTAAGAAGAGGACTAGTTATAAATTATATTGCTAATTTCGCTTCGTCCTTCCTCATCCTCTGTACTTTCGAGTACAAATACACGAAGGGGGCCCGGAAAAAACTTAGAGGCACATAATGGTTCCTACCCCTATTAAATTAACATTATTCTTACTAACAGAAAATATCTTTAACACTCCATTTTATCAATGAAGAGGTATTCTATCTATATCGTTTTTTTAAAAAGAATCATGGTAAAAGGGGCCCGCTAAAGGACAAAGGGGCCCGCCCATTCTACTTCCGAACATCATACGAGCTATCGAAAGCCTTGAATATATATAAGAAAAAAGGAAGAAGCCAAGTATTATGAGTCTCTTCTTTTTTTTTCTTACATTTAAGTAATATACATGAAAGGCCCTCATTCCTTTCGTAGCTCTTATATACTTTCTAGGGAACAAATCTATAAAATATCTCAATTTTCTCACATAAAAAATCTTATATATCGCCGATAGAACATGGAAATGTACTGTACACTTATATATAATATTACACGATAAATATATAGAATAAACATCATTTCAGAGAGATCTGACGACTTCACTATCATAAATTTACGATGTTAATTAAATTTCGACTTATAATTAAGCGCTTAATAATGTTTTTAATTAATTAAACGCTTAAATTTAACTAAAAAAGTAATTAAATTTTAGAAAATTCGAGGTTAAATTGATATTTTACAACGTCAGTTAACGCTCGATATCGATTATCAATAGGATGAAGGAGCATGGTACGTACCACATTACACATTCCCGAATGGTTTTATATGAAGATAATTTAAATATTTGGCCCATAAACGTGTTAAACTTTCATGAATAATAATAATAATTATTATTTATGGAATTTAATCACATTATCTTCTTTGGGGGACACGTCAAAGGCAGTCACGTTCAATGTCATAATGCCAGCACCTTGCATCATTATAGCTAACATCTTCCTTCTCCACCAATCAGACGTCATCTTAAAGCACTGTCAAGGTCATATTTATCCAATCCGGAGATAAAGACGATGGCTATTATTTATGATCGAGCCAATGGGGGACGATAATAAATGACATCACGTTTTGAATAAATATTTGTTAGACATTGAGAAGCCATGGTGTTGTAAGTACGATATTTAAGGCAATTTTTTCGTTTTTTATTCAATAATTTACTGTTAAAAATTAAATTTTACATTTAAATTAACTTAAAAATTACAAATTTTTACGATTTTCTACCGTGTTCGAGCGCTTAACGCGTAATTATTTAAGCGGATCGTAACATACGGACGATTCGTTACGCAATTCTCGAGTTAACATTGGTAAATTTTAGTTTATTTTAAAGATACGCAAGCGTAACGTCGGATTACTGAGCCAGATTGATTAGAATTAAGTAGGAGTTAGAGTAATTATTATTATATACTCTCAGGTGTTAAGCGTAATTAAACGGAGGAAAAGCGTAATTAACCCAAACGGATGATTAATCATGTTTAATTAAAGTTAAGTTTAATTAAATAAATCACTTTTTTACATAATCAACGGAGTGATTTACTAATTAACACGCGTAAAATCCTATGGGATGCCAGGCGCGCGTTACTGATCAATAGGAGAAATCTGTAGGAAAAAGAAAAAAAAAAAATGGAGAAATTGTTACCGTAAATCTTTTACGAGATCAAAAAATATATATTAAATTTGTGAAAGAGTCGATAAACCGATAACACAGCTTAACTACTTAAGAGAGGAGGGATGGCCGTTACCCAGAATGCATTGCGATTTCCGTCAGGGGGGCAAGAAAAAATAAAATAAAACAAAAAAATAAAAATAAAAAAAACATTTACTAATGGTATTGACATTGAATGAGATGGGAACAGTAGGGTAAGCAAGACGACGTTTTTACTCTAAGAACAATTGATTCAGGTAATACACCGGCTTTTAAATTAATGAATTACATATTTAAACTCCGCAAAAATGTAGTTTTAATTCCCTTTTTTTAAAGGAAATTTAGGGATTTTTTCCCCTTTAACTTTTATCTTTCTGCTCGAGTTTTTGTCGGGTTTAAATGCGTTGTTTTCTGTTGGATGCGGGAAATTCGCATTCAATTGTGAACGAGTAGGTTGAAATCGTATATAAAAGTCGTAATTAATTGCTTGAGATAATTAAGAACTATTTTTTTTGTAATTTTTGAACGAATTTCGTGGATTTGTGAGCGATTTTATAGCTAAAGTTTGGATAATTTTTCCTCATTTTTCACTGTTTTTAACTATTGTTTCGTAATGTATTGTCGTTTTTGATTGTTTTTGGTACTTTTTAAATAGGTTTTGCGATTTTTACCGATTGTTACAATTTATTTACTGTCTTTTTTAGTAACTTTTAACTATATTTTTATTATTTTTAAAATATAATTTAAATGTATTTCTCTTCAAATTTCGTTGAACAAAACTTTATTTTAACCGTTTTTCTTGCGGCGAAACAATTTTTAAAATTATTTACGTTGTATTTTTACACACTTTTCTATGTTTAGATAATTGTATTTAAACTGAAAAAATCCAATTTCCAATGGGTGTAAGGGATTCGAGTGACTTGGAAAGTGTTTTTCTAGATATTGTTTTAATTCATATTGATTGAAATATCGTAAAAAGCACGTGTATGTGCCTAGATTTTAATTAAAATTAATACTCTTATTCATTAATTACGTGTCTACACATATTTTACACGCCAGAAAAGCTGTGGTTTGGATTAGATCGCGGGCGCTACTTTGAATTGTTTGTTTCGTACGCTAGTATTTAAATAAAGTTAAAATGGACCCCGGTTAACGAGACGATTTTATCGGTAGAAAAATCCGTTCACAAATACGACTTTTCCAATCTTAGATAATCTGTAATATATATTATTATATATATATATATATATATATGCCTTTTGTATTATTCCTAGGTGAAATATTTCCCTGGCAACCTTACCAAGGTGACGAGATATTTTAATTTTGTAATGGAACACAAGTAAATGAGATCCCCAGGGATTTCGAGTTTCGGGTATTATGGGCTGGGCATTACATTGAATGATCAATCAAGAGTACTCAGCCAAAATACTCAAGGTTATCACACGATAGAGGTACACAGGATTGTGAAGAGGCCGTCAATTCCACCCTCCACACTCCAAAATATGGCTTTATTACACGTGTTCACTCACTTTAAAGCTTAATAACTCCTGTGCTTTTTGTTGAAAATTTGCGAAATTTTGCAGGGAAGTTTGTGTACCGGGGGCGTTGATATTGTTAAATTTTGGTGGTTAAAGGTCGAGGGGGTGGGAAGATAGTGGGGGATTAACGTGTCGTATCTCGAGTGGAGATTGACTTAATAAAGATTCTACTCGATTTTAACGTTTAAAATTTTTCGTAAAATCCTCAAAATTAAGCTTATCGCTATTTATAATTATTACTGAAAACACACAATAGATGGCACCACACACAATTTTAAATCTCGCCGGAAAAGTTACGAAACTCGTTGCTGGATTGTACGAAGGAGGAATTGGCAGTCCACATTTTGACATACAGTTTTATATTTATATAATTTAAGTATATAAGTGTGTATTGATTCTCTAGAAAAAACAAACAGTATCAACCGATATTTAATGCCATTTCTACTAATTTATATAGGCCTAACTCTGCTGCATTAAGTATAAATGCTAGTATCTTTTATACTTAATTGAATATGGCTCGTAGTGGTAAAGGAATAAAATTTCTAAATAATTCTTCAATTTTCTTAAATAATTCAGTAAAGATGCGATAATTTAAGCGGCTTTGAATGTTATTTTCTTATTAATCTTCAACTTCTTCCATACCTGACGTGTTTCATCCTCTTTCATCTCTTCGATCCAGCTACTGTTTTTCTCCTAATCACGTATCTTCTCTTATCTTCCTTTATCTTCTTGATTAATTAATAGTTTACTACGGGGATGTAGCTTATTTCCTTACACACGTTCAGAATTATCAGTGTTATATCTTGATTTTAAAGCAGCATCTCGTCTACTAGTTTGCCATTTTAACAAATTTTTCTTATAATCTTGATACTGCGAAGGATGTTTCGTTTTTAAATTTTTAATAATGTTTTGATCCACATGATCCTCTTCAGCTGGTGGGTTTTAGATAACTTCTCTTACTTTTTGTATATACATTTCTAAGTCTGTATAATGTAAATATACAGGTTTTACAGTAAGTAAAAGCTTGGTTATTAGTTTTACACGTTTTCCATCTTCTAAACACGATATTTACGAGAATAAATACGTGAAAAAGGGGGAGAAAATTAATTAAAAGACGAAAATATAGGGAAAAGGTGTAAATAATTAGAAACCAGTAACCATTTTACTCTTATTTTAATGAAAAGTTTAAATTAATTGATTTATTTCACTCACTAAAATAGCTCAGAAATTTAGTTAAATGGTGAGAGAAATTTGTTTTTGTACGTCAATTTTTCTTAGAACAACAGACATTTATTATCGATTCCATAGATTTTTGTTAAATCGCTGTATCAACTCTTATTTAAAGTAACTGTTGCTGATTGACTTCAGTAATTCACTTCCAAAAAATCCTCAGTTGCCTTTTCCAATTATTTATTGATTCTAGTTTAATTATTAACATATAAAAATCTATCAAGGAGAGTTTATTACATATTTTTTATATTCTTTTTCTCAATTTTGTTCTCGTTTATTCGTTAAAAATATTCGGAAAATAGATGTAGTTCAGGCTTTCCTGCATGGCTCACTGACCATGCAGTGAAGACACTTTTACCGGCAGCGGCATTTAATTTAATTTAATTTTATTTTAAATAATAATAATTACTAAATAAAATACTTTATAAAATATTCATACTTCCGTATTTACATAAATTTTTAATGACAGAATTAAAAATTAATTATTAATATTTATTAAATTTAGTGCAGTATTTTTAAATATTTTCTGTATAAAAAACGGGGGTGGGAAATATGACGTTTATTCCGTTAAAAAAAGAATTAATATCGAGTTATTTTACTCCTTTTAAAGTTATTTTCGTTAATTATTAATGGAAAATTTACTCGTTTTTAAAATTTAATCCCGATAAATGACGTAACGGAGTAAAAATAAAATGAAAATTCAATATTATGAAAACAACCTTGACACATAAGTATATTTTCTCGAATACTATGGGAAATAGGTGAAGTTTGCAACTGTTATATCGAGTGTTCTAAATCTAAAAATCGTTTCTCAGTCTCGCTGTTTAGTTCCTATCGATGCAGACCTTATTCTGTCGTCATATTAACTGTCTAACTCACACCGAATATCGAAGAAAAATGCTCAAAGGTAGGAGAAAATTAATCATTTAAACCGTAAATACTTCCGATTTAATCAGTAAACATTGTGTAAAAGTAAATTTTACGAGTTTTTTCCTCGATATAACGTCAAAAAACTACGATAAAAACCGTGCAAATGTACAAAAAATGATATGCAAGTTCAAACAAAGGTGGAGCTCGATAAAAATACGATAAACATTGCATTTAATTTTTTATATTGTACGTAGAGAATCCCAATTAGATAGAGGAGACTTTCTTATGTTTATATTTGATATTAATTATTAAATATTAATTAAATTAAACAATAAAATCGAAGCGTGTTTACATCCCAAGGCTTATCTGCTATGTAAGAAAGCTACATTTACGGGAGCAGTTTCCATTTATCTTTTATGTTTTTCCTTTCTTCTCCTCGATTGATCTTCTCTATTTATATAAATATTAATCTTATCTAAGCTGTCATTGAATTATCGATATCATTTTTCTCAAATATTCTTAATGGACTTGTTTCTAAGAATTTATTTACTTCAAGGAGTCAAGCATCATTGAACTCCAGAGAGGGGGGGGGTTTCCTCTATTGGGAATCGTTGGCGTTCAACGACCCCTTTCAATCCTTTCACGAAATAGGAAATCTAAACTGCATTTTGTATCACGCTACTATGCGTGATGCGTGATTTTGTACATCTGAAAAACTTGTTTTTAATTTAAAAAAAATAATAATTTCACTTTTTATCCACCAATATGGCCGTATACAGGCATTCTTAAACGGAATTTTATCAATTTGGATGTATTTTAATATTAAACATTGACGAAAATATTGAATTTTTCAGGCCGAGTACGGCAGCCTCCGAAGATTCGATAATGTCTGCAGACACAGACGAAATTAATGGAGATTACGATAATATTAATGTGGTTGTCAGGTAATTTAGACGTTTTTTTATTATTACTTTTATCCTACATTTTTTTAATATTACAGATTCGTATCTGGTTATGTGATTAACCTTCATCTGATAGTTTCGTGTTGGTACCATTACACGCCATTAGAAATATGAAGCGATTGTTTATCTAACTTTAATAAAAATCAATACAAGGACATTAAACGGTATTTTAAACATAAATAACGAAAATTAATTAATAATTAAAGCTTTAAATTAATACCAAATGCCTATTTAAACGAAATAAACTCAATTATGATCTCCAGTTTCCATCATTAAAGGATGCTGATGATCAACAATTGAATGTGATTATGACTAAACATATTTATAAAATAATATTTTAATTAGTAAATAAAATTTAAATGAACATTTACTACATCATTTTATCGAATTAAATTCAATCATCACTTACCTCGTTAAACAAAATGAGCAGCATCTTCTAGCGTTAAAGATGATGCTGCATCATTAGAAGATGTTGATTATCAGGAATCCAATGATTATAACTCACCTAAATTATGAAATAATATGTTAATTTCGATATTTAAATAATTTAAGCATAAAAATTAATCATTCTACACCCAATAAAAACACAATTTTCTTTATATTTTATCTTTAATGAGTCGTAAGTTAATTACTCCGAGAGGATGCTACATAGTTTGAAAGGATTTTTATTTAAATTATATCGAATATAACTTATAAAATATAGCCTATATATTGTATATAATAATACATATAAGCTGTATATCGTATATAATAATAATATAGCCTATGTATATAAACAATTTACTGTACAGAATTTTTTCAAAAGTATTTTGAGTAATATATAGAAGTCAATGGAGTGAACCAATTTAGAAGCCTTTCACGTTGTCATAAAATGGAGAAGGAACACGAAAATAGTTTCCCAAATTAATCTCATATCTATAAAGATATGTGCCATAAAACATTTAAGTAAACTCATACCCTACATATATAGAGCGTGACGGATGGACAAACATATAAAAAAAGTAAAATTATGAGTTTAAACTTATAATAAATACATAATCTAGAGTTGTAAGCGGTTCATTCATTGATTTAGAGGGGAGTAAATTTTTTATAATTTAATTCCTAGAACTATAAACAAAATATCTCCTTTATGAAGCGGTTTTATATATTATATATTCATTGCACGGTCATATAAAAGTCGATAAATTATTCCTAAATATGTCAACAACCTTTAAAATTAAAGAAATTTTCTTTAATTATCTTTCAAGGGTTCGACCTCTTACCATGCAAGAAGCTGGAAAGAAAGACATCCAAGTGGTCCATTTTCCGGCAGATGGGCAAATCATGGTAATTTTCTTTAATTGTCTCCCGAAAATTGACTTAAAAATTCGTAAATTGCATGCAATATCTTGCAGGTAGATGATCAAATATCAGGTCAGACACGTGTTTTCACTTACAACGTGGTATTCGAACCCGAAGCATCTCAAAATGACGTCTTTGAATATTGCGGAATCAAAAAGATGATAGACATGGCGTTAGACGGGTGAATGTCTTTGAAATTTAACTAAAGAAACCATTGAATTATCCATAATTTATCGAATTTTCTTCCTATTTTTAGATTCGCTTGTACAGTATTGGCGTACGGACAGACGGGGGCTGGAAAGACGTACACGCTCACGGGCGTACAGGTATAATTTTGAGCGGTTTCTACGTAAAATTTCGCGGTTTTTGTGCCATAAATTATTGACTTTTTTATGCTAAAGTGTGACGGAAGAACGGGGGAGAAAGTACAAGGCGTTGTACAAATGGCATTCGATTATTTATTCGAACAAGTCGAATTAAGAAGAGAACTCAATTATATTGTACAGGCTTCCTATTTAGAAGTGTACAAAGAGCAGGTAAAAGTATACTTTCCTCCTATCTGACTTACATTTTAATTAATAGGAAATTAATTTACTTAAAAAATAAATTTACGAAGAAAATTTAACAAAATAAACGTTTAAAATCTCCATTTTCCGCTTAATTTGAATCAATTTAAATTTAAATTTAAAAAAAATCTGTGAATTTTGCCGATTGGTTTGATTAAGTTTTAGCTGATTGATGATTGGTTGTAAGCTCCTTAAGTTTAGATTTAAAAGTTAGTATTGCTCACTGATTGGTTATAACTCGTTCATATGTGAAATATTACAACCAATCAGAGCGATCGATAATCTAAACCGTTCAGTAATTGGCCAAGACACCAGGATATGTTAATTATGTAATTATTTAAGTATAATTTTAAAAATAAATCTACTTTTTTAATTAAAATAATAAATTATTAATTTATTTTTAATAAAAGAACTGCACGAATTATAATCTCTTCTAACATTATCAAACATGAATTATTAATTAATTTCGCAGAAATTATCGATTAAATTTATTTTTTTTTAAATTATTTATTAGGTATTCGACCTCTTAAATCCTTCAGCTAAAGGATTATCAGTCAGATGGTCTAAGGAAAGGGGGTTTTATGCAGAGAATCTCTTCGTCGTCGAATGCGAGGATGCTGGAGATCTGGAAGGAGTTCTGGAAGAAGGTTAAAGATTCTTCATCATCCTTGATTTTTGCACTTAAAAATTTATCCCGCAAGCTTAAAATTATATAAAATCTTAAATGAAACTGCAGGGAGGAAGAACAGGCAAGTCAGGAGTCATAATATGAACGAGCATTCGAGCAGGAGCCACACAATATTGGTTCTGATGATGACGTCGGAGATGAGGGACCCGGAAGATAGCACAAATTTCATACGTAGACACGGGAAATTATCATTAGTCGACCTGGCTGGGTCTGAAAAAACGAAGAAAACGAACAGCAAGGGGGAAACACTGAAGGAAGCCAACAACATTAACAAATCTCTACTGGTGTTGGGTGAGTTATAATTATTTTATACGCTGGAAAAATAATTATTAAACACGCCAGGACACATCAAAATTCCATTATGGAGATTATACGCCTTTTAAATTCGAAATTAAAACGTGATTTAAAATGTAATTCCTACTCCCAATTCCTAGAAAAGAAAATCAATTTTATTTTATACAATTTTTTAAATTCCTAAATCGTCTATCAGAGATTATACCTTATCAATTAATACATCATCTTAGTTATATATTTGAATAGACGTAAAGACATTTTTTTATGGATTTTTTTCGAATTTTACAAGGGGGGTGACACGCGATTCTTCTATACTTACATAACGTTAAGGGTAGGGAAATTAACTGCAAATTTTTATTTCATTCTTTGAATAATCATTTAAGAGACCACCCTCTTCCGTTTTAAAATGGGTGTGCCCCTAAATTATCATAAGCAACCTTGGCTATTCTTACGATTCCTTATCATAAATTACACTCCGTCAAATAACCTAGTGACACCGAACAGGAAACAGTAAGAAAAAGAACCATGAATCATAATTGCAAAGTTAAAAAATGTATTTTCAAACCCGCCAAATGTTTAATTAATTTGCATATTTTTAAATTAATTTATCCTCTTTACGTTCCAGGTAATTGCATCTCTGCTCTTGCTGATCCTAGGAAGAGGAACGGTCACATACCTTACAGAGACAGTACTTTAACTAAACTTCTAGCTGATAGTTTTGGTGGGAGTGGAATGGCATTAATGGTATGTAAAAAAAACAATTAATATGTATAATTATACTATAATTTTATCTAGTTTACGTGAGAAAATTCGTAATTTTTGGAAGGATTTTTAAAGGCAACTACTGAAGTCTGGTACGTGAGAAAATAGTTAATTAAAGCTAGAAAAAATTATAAAATATTTATAAAATTTCTCAGAATGAGTCTATTTGTACTTTTTATTATCTAAAATTAGCAAAAATTAATAAAAATTCCATTGAAAAATTAGGCGGAGTTGGACTTTTCTAGGTTTATTAAATATCGTCGCTCGATATTAATTTTTGATGATTATTATTATTAGAATTGTCCAGCATTTTTGGAAATTATAAATCATAAAATCGAGATTTATTTGAAGAAAATACTTTTTTTTATTATTCTAAGAACCGGTTCGATTCGTAAGTAGGACAAATTAATCGATTAACGATGCTCGAGTTACTAAATTAACAATTAAACCTACATTCATCTTGAATTTGACAGTAATTTTTTGATAAATTACGATGAAAAATATGGAATATAATTTAAAAAATTGTTCGTGTTTTTAATTTTTAATTTCATACTTTATTGGCATTTAAAAATTATTTTAAATTCCATTTAAATATTTAAAGCGTGACACACTTTCGGTTCAATAATCCCGTGACAATGTCTAGAGAACGTTCGAATTTTAATTATACGAGTAATTTATAATTTTGAACAATTTAAATGTATTTATTTATTGTAGAAAAGTACTTAATTAAGCATTTTATAACAATTTCACGTGTAGGAATTGTTATAGGAATATCTGTTCTTACTGTTGTAGGAATGTATGCTTTAACTTCTACAGGAATACCTGCTTTTATGATGGATGAATATCTTATAGCATGAGGCAGAAACATCCTGAAGGATTCTCTTGTTTCTACAGGAGTAGCTGCTGCTAATGTTATACTGTAGGAGTATCAGCTCTTGCTTGTACAGGAATAACTGCTTTTACACTGACTACTATACCTCCTACTATCGACTTTTGCTTGTTCTAACTTCTACAGGAATTCATGATTTTTTGGTATATAAATACTACACAGCATTCTTTAGGATGCTCTGGGCAAGCAAGGGAATCCTTTAGAATTTTAGGAAAGCAAGAACATCTTTAAGAATTCTGGGCATACAAGAGAATCCTTTAGAATTCTTATAGAAGCTATCTCTTGCTTCTTTCTATAAGAATAACTGTTGCTACTGTTACAGGAATATCAGCTCTTGCTTCTATGGGAATTACTACTTTTACAATGACAACGATACTCCTATTATCAGCCTTTTCTTCCCTATAAAATGATATTCTTCTGGTTAAAATAATATTCTTATTCGACTCGTTATTCTACAGAAATGATTGACCATATCAACTCTTGATTTTATTATTATAGCAGTATCTACTCTTACTCCTAAATGAATAATAAGTATTAATTAATATCTGTTCTTGCTTCTACAGAATTTGCTTATGCTTCTACAGAATAACTGTTTATGTACTAACTATATTTCTGTTGCAGCTAAACCGACATCTGTTCTTAGCCTTTACTATAGAAGTAAGAACAGTAGGATATTGTTCTTACTTCTATAGAAATATAGTTTGACATAAGAATATACAGGATGCTTCATAATCAGTTCTCTAAATTGTTGTTGTACTCGGATAAAATAACACACAGCAAGCAGAGCTTATATTAATATGTTAATAGGAATATACAGGTTGTCCCGAAAACCTGGAACTATGAGAGTTATTTTATGGTTTCAAAGTTATGAGACACCCTGTATGTACAGTACCGTACATAAGTTCTGCTCTTTATAGTGTTATTAAATCCGAGTACAACAACAATTTAGTAAAACAGTTCGAATATATCTCAATTATAATATTTATACACGAAAAAATAGTTTTAATAATGTATTTTTTATAAATTTTTCTCGCTGGACTTCATCATTTTTGATACTTTTCTAAGTACACTTTTCATAATTACTCTCTGTAGATTTTCCTCTAAATCTGTATATTTTAATACAAGGTCACTAGAATATTGAATGATCCACTCGCTCAGGAATTTCCAATAAAAACTCAATTATTCCAGGGAATTTTATGAGGTTTTAAGCTTATTTCAACTTAAAACAAAGAAATCTAACCTTAATTAACTTAATTCTACGTTAATTTTAAACTTGAGTGTACGAAAATCGTATGTAAATGAAGCGAAATGTGCGGCATACATGAGTATGTAACCTACATTTTTGCCTGTATTTTTTGACTATATTGATTTTTGCATTTATAAGTCGGTAGACAAACTGACAGCCAAAATTACGTTGGCTTAAAGACAACGACTTATTTTAGGATCATCGATTTTTAAATTTTTGGATTAAGACTCTATCGATTAAAGATTTTCGAGGAATAAGTAGTATACGAGAAAAAAAAAATGGCGGACGAAAATTTTAATGATTTTTGACTGTCATATGACATTTTACAGCAGATTAAGCTATTGTGGTTACGGGAATTTATCCTTTTACTATTATGGCAATTTCTAGCATTATTGCTATAGATTTGTTTGATATACTGCTGTAACAGCACCCATTCATGCTGGTATATATGCTTGCTTATGATTTGAGTGGTGATTGCTATGGGAATATTCGGTTTGATTGATAAATATCTGTTTTGATTACTACAGAAATACGTGCTCTTGTTTATGCTATTGTTTGTGCTATTTACGTGTTCTTGTTTATTGTTATTGCTCAAGACACCATTGCTCTTGTTTATGCTATTGTTTATGCTATTTACGTGTTCTTGTTTATTGTTATTGCTCAAGACATCTCTTGTATTGAACATCTCTCTTGTATTTCTAGAGTAATATCCATTTTGATTGCCTGAAGGCATGCTTTTGTATAGGAGTATTTCTAGAGTAGTGTTTGCTTCCGTGATTACTTGTCGACTCGTGCAATTAATGCCGCAGAAATGACAGAAGATTTTAATACAGAAGCAAGAGTTTACTACAACTAGTTTGCCTCTAGAGCCAAGACATATTGTCTTGGTTCTAGAGGCAAACTAGTTCTAGTTACACAGACAATACGAGTGTATTATTTGCTTTTGGATAAGCTATAATAAGAGCTGCTTACGTAACATAGAGAATCAAGAAAACTAATTATAGTAGTTTAAAGCTTGTGTTCTTATAGGAATTAAAGCAAACATTTAAAAACATATTCCTGTAGCAAAGCAGACGTCCTCATATCGACAACTGCCATAACAATTTTAAATTTAAAATCTCAAAATTATATAAAATTTTGTATTTTTCGATTATATTTTATATAAGAATCATACAAAATGTCTTCGATAGTAAATAAAATAAATACCTTACCCAACAATGTAATTGTCTAGCGATGTATATGCGCTACTCAGTCAATATTCTCCAAGCATTGAATCAATATATTAATAACATGTTATCTACTATCAAGCAGTAGACTTTTAACTAGAAATTTTGTTAAATTCAAATAAAAATCTTTAAAAATAAAACCCAAGGTTAATTTCAAACTAATTACTTTCCATCTGTTATAAATAACAGAGAAAAAGTATGGGGATGGGTCGAAAAACAACCCCCAAAACTTTTACACTTTAACTCGAGGACTTTCAAACGTCCAGGAATGCAAAAATTGGGGTTTTTTTCTGTATGTATGGACGTTTGTGTATGGGGATACGACTTTGTTCAGCCAATTTAAAGCCTAATTACTCCTGTGTCTTTTGTCGAAAATTTGTGAAACTTTGCAGGGAGGTTTGTGTATTAGGGGCATTGATGCTATTAAAGTTTGGTGGTTAAAGGTTGAGGGAGTAGGGAGATAGAGAGGAGTCACGTGTAGTATCTCGAGTGGGGTCGGACTTAATGTAGATTTTT
The DNA here is from genome assembly GCF_030686945.1 of Centruroides vittatus. Classification (NCBI taxonomy): domain Eukaryota; kingdom Metazoa; phylum Arthropoda; class Arachnida; order Scorpiones; family Buthidae; genus Centruroides; species Centruroides vittatus. Next base: position 288,580 of record NW_027121028.1, read on the forward strand.
CTCATTATCAGCAATTACAATATTTTATAAAACTCATTCTTACCTGAAAATGAAGCTTTTGCCATTTTATAATAACTAATAAAATCTCGCAACAGATGGTGCCATACACAATTTTAACGTTTTTTCCGGAAAAGTTAGGCAACTCGTTACTGGAATTATTTTTTAATAACAGAATTAATTAAGCGTTATGAGCGTGAAGATATCAATAACTTGCTTAGGGAGTTTCGTATAAGAATTAAGCAGGTTATTGAATAAGAATAATAATAAATTTTTTGATTCTAATATTTCCGATTACATAAACGATCCTGAATTATCAGGAAAATATCGATTTATCGAAATGATTTTACAATATATTTACCGTTCAGATAGCGTGTATATCTCCTAGCAGAGCCAACACTTCAGAGACACTCAACACGTTAAGGTACGCCTCGAGAGCCAAAAGAATCAAGACGAAACCAATTATCAGAATGGTAATTAATGGTAATTAGGTGTAAACTAATGATCTATGTAACACGTAAATTAATATGACTCATTTCTTTATCAAGGATCCGAGAGAACAGCTGATTTTGAGCCTGAAAAGGGAGGTAAAGTTACTTAGAATGGAAAATGATTTCTTGAGGCAACAGGTATGGAAGGTGCATAATTTTATAACATTCATCTCTAGGTAGGTCTTAACGATGTGATATGTTTTAAATATTGTTTGTTAATATTAAATATATAGTTAAATATTGGTGGAGACGTCACTTTTGGAAGACCCGGTTCGATATCTATAGAGGGTAAGTAGATATACACAGAGTTTGTATTTAAAATTTGATTTCGAGAGGGTTATAAGATGTTCCACTTTGAGTTATATACAGTAATACACTTTTTCTTCATTTTTTTATTTGTTGTTTTAGGCCCTTTTCGGCTCTTAGAGCACTAAAAGGCCAGACAGTAATACACTCAGTGGTAGTTAGTAAGGGTATGATAACTATCAAACGTTGTATCTGTAGGAGCATTCGGATGTCTGAAGAATATTCTGTTTGATTATTTAATATTTTATACATCACGAGGCACGTGGGCAATCATCCGAGAAGGATGCCTCCCGGGAGGACATTCTATAGGAAACTAGCCTCCATTTAGGTGTTATAAATGTAAAAAATACACGGAAAACTCCCCGCGGAAATCCACGACCTGTATTCTCCATGCTTAAGGGATTCTTCGTGCTTAGTTTGCTTATAGCATAACCTGTCAGTGAGATACTAGTTTACAATGGCGCATTATAGCTTCATGTGGCCCAGACAAATTTGAATTATGGGGCTCACATAGTGTTGACTTCACACATTTTTATTCGATGGAATATTTTAGAGGGGGGAATCTCCCTGTATCCTCTGTTGTTTGTGTTGTATACTGTATTACTGTACGTATTTTGTCCTGTAATTGTATTTTTACTTGTTTAACAAATGCGATATAGACTCCCAGTTATCCGACACTTCCCTTCAATCTTTCCCAATTTGCTTTCCCCCTACTCACTATCACTTTCTCTTCTAATTTCAATTTTATCACTTCTAATTCCTTAGAGGTAAAGTCTGTGCACATGCAGACAAGTTCTGCGCTGTGAATGCGCCAAACCAACAATCTAGGTCCCCTAATTGTTGCCAAATTTCAATTTTGATATTCTCACTAAACTAATAAGTTTCTAAAAATTGGTTAGGGCCTCCTGTTGGCGGGGGCCGGTTTTGCCCATAGGATAACGCGACACTGCTAGTTTACATAATTGTGAAGTAAAATGCGAAATTATAATTAAATTTCATAGAAATTTAGTGTTTTTTTACGCCAATGTTTTGTTATTATGCATACACAACACTCATATTTTCTTAACTAATATATAAAGCTAGCCAAACATTTATCATGTCCACCCTCACACTAATGGTATGTTGTAGAAAATCTAATCAAATTGGTAAACTTATGTAGTTACTATGGAAACAATTCTTCTATTCAACGAAAAGGTTTTTATCCTAATGAATCGTGTGGGTTCTAAACAAAATATTCCATTACTTCTATTAAGCTAACTTACCCCCTTTGCATGGTACTTATGATGCTGGATGTGTTCCCATTTTTTGAACTTTAACAGGCGTTGGCTGGTAGAGATTCATTTTCTATTGAGGTCAGGGACAATAAATGGGAGCAATTTAAGAAAATGTATGACATTTAAATAAAGAAATTCTTTAATTTTCACTCCTTTTTCAGACATGAAGACGGACGAAATTAAATCCATGTTGTATCACTACATGCAAGAGAATGAAAATTTGAGGTTAGATATTTGTCTTCGAGATGTTATTTTGGGGTAAAAATGCTTTAAATTATTAAAATTCATGTGTTTTTAGGGAAGAAAATGCTAGTCTTCACGAGATGAGAGACTTGTTAACGAGGGATCACGAGTTGGTTTGCAGAGAAAATGAGAAATTATCACAAAGATTAGCTAATATGGGAAGGTATTTTTAAAATTTTATTATAAATTTTATGCGAAAATCATTAAAAAACTGTATAATTAATACTTTTTTTCAATTTTCGAACAGAAAATTCAGTCCATCTTCGGCGAGTCCCGATTATCAAGACGAGGGTAACTCCCATTCTTTGAACAATTCCTACAGTTCTCAACAGGATTTAGTGACTAATGCGTGGTCCAGTGCGGGATCGAGAAGATCACTTAATGACTTAGACGGAGACGTGAGTTTTCCTTTGATTTATGATACTGTCGACTAGACACTAGATAAAACTATTTCTTTGGAATTTCCTCCCCGAAAAGCACTTTTGTCCACTGTTCTCTGGACTGTAGTGTTCTTTGTATGCTTACTTTCTGTCTAGTGTTTTCTGTATACTTATTCTTTCTCTAGAATTTTCAAATATCCAAGAGAAATACTATACAACAGCGATTCTTTCGTATCTAAACACAGTAATTTTCTCTGGATATTTTCATACACAAAAACATTATTACCGCGTATTCTTTCATATCTAAACATAAAAGTAACACTATAATTTAAAAAAAAATTTTACAATGAAAAATCCATTCTAGTTGGAAAGGGAAAGTGCGGAATACATGGATTTTACAAAAAGGACACCTTCTAGAGTGAAAGTAACGAACCGAAGTTGGACGAAGCAATTCACCCCCGAAAAACGAAAAGTTGGGAGAAGGTAATGAAATTTTCATCATTAAAATCAAGAATTTAAAGCATGATTATTGATTCTAGGCAAACAGTTTGACAGATATAACAGAAACGGCGGAGAACAGCGATCGCAGCGCCAAAGCCTCCCCTAAGCCGCAAAGATGGAATTCGTGGGGTAATGGAATATCGCAAGGTTCCGATAGATCCAAAATAAACAAATCAGTAAATAATGGATCAGGAGAAGTCGAAGATGACGTCACGATAGTGGGAAACAGCGTCATGACTCCTACACCACCCCCTAAATTACCTCCACTCATATCGAAATTAATGCCAGTAGGAATAAATAGGAAATCAGCTAAAATGTCTATTAAAACTAAACGTAAGAGTGTTAATTAAGATTTCAAACACGATTCAACTTAAATCTTTATCTAAAGCGAAATAAAGATGCCGTTATTTTAAAATTATAAACATTATCTTTCAAATTTTCGAAATATCCAATTACGTAAAAGTCTCTTTCAAATTAACCAATAATACGTGAGAATAGTTTAAATTTTAAAATTAACCAATAGTATGAGAGAATAATTCAAATTTTTAAATTTTATATTTTTACATGTCCCTCTGGTGGCGTTTTCTATAACAATTTTTTTTTTGTTTCTTTAATTTTACAGAAGAGATAGACGAAAATAGTGCCAAGTTAGCAAAAGACTTACAAAAAGTACAGAAAGCAATGTGGGGCGAAACGTAAAATAAAGAAAATTATTAAAATAAAAAAATAAATAAAAGTAAAGGAGAATAAAATCAATACTTCTGACTGTTTATCATTTTAAAAAGCAGGCGATACACTGCCCGAGGGCAATAATTGGATAATCTACGACGTATTTCAAGATCGGATTTTTCTACTGCTAAATGTATTTCATACAAGAATTCGTATAAATATGTAATTATTCATATTAAAAATTATACATATATGCAAATTTTTAATAATTAAAATAACAGCATCATCCAATCGGTTCCGTCCATTAGATCACGTGATCGAAATTTAAAATATCGTTTTTTGCATGAGTTTTATTAAAAACTTAACTTATTTAAATTATAAATTAAAGCGAAATATAAATGAAATTAAATTTTATTTTAAACTAATTATGTAAATAGAGCATTTATTTTTAATTTTACGTGGTTAAATTTAAATTTGATTTAATATGCCTAAATTCGTTAAGAGAAGAAATATAATACTTAAATTATTTAATTAAACGATGTTATTTGTATTATAAATTGTAAAATGTGTATATTTAACATGTATTATATTTATTGTATAAATATTTCTGTAAAAACTGTGATTAAAATATCTGGCAGCATTAATCTATTAATTAGTTAAAATTCCGAGTTTTTTTTTATTATTAATTTAAAATAATATAAATATTTTAAAAGTATAAAATAATATACTATCTTTTAAGTTTAAAATAATTTTTTCATTTTATAAAATCATAAATATCATAAAGTTTAAAATTTCTCAATACGTGATTGGTTCCCACTATCACATGATCAAGATTCCTCGTGAATAAAGTTCGTCTGCCAGTGAAGTGTAGGTTAAGTAATTGTTTTTTTAAAATATTGATATTTTCCTCATTAAGTACTGATTTTATTTAGAAATTAATGTAAATATATATAGAATTAAGCATTTATTAACGCCAAATATTTATTTTGTGCTTAAATAACGTTTTTTGAGTTAGGCTTAACACTTTAAGGTATTTTATTTCGTTTATCACGTGATTAAAAACTACGTCATTGATTCATTCTAACCACTCACGTGATTAGAATGAGTCAATGACGTAATAATTAGTTATCGATCGTTTGCATATTTCTATCGGATCGCTTGTATGTTTTAATTTAAAATTAAAGATATTATTATATTACGAATTAAAATTAATAGAGTAATATCTTTAATTTTAAATTTTGTTCTAGATACGAGCGATCCAGCAAATGAACTGGATCACATGCGCTATTGTCACGTGATTGAGTTAATTTTTCTGATAGCGTCACGTGACCGAGCTAATCGATTTTCAATGCCACGTGATCGAGATCATTATCATTTGGAGTTTTCCTTTTAATATTATTTATAAATTATACAGATTATCTTCTATGTAAATATGAACTTATATAATGTAGATAAGAATTGTTTGTAGATACATTTATATTATACGATTTTAATTTCAAAATAAAATATACGAAACGTAATTGTCATTGTGGTTGTATAGATGTCCTGTGTGATGTATTATAAAATATGTATCAATATAAACACATCACTAATACGTTTTAAAACATTTTATTTACAAAAAAAAAAGAAAATTGGGAAGGCTCTAGCACGACTTTTTCGCCTTTCGAACAGAAGCCTTATTTTCGGGTAGGGTAAGTTTAAAAAAAATGTAAAGCTCAATGATTGTTTTCAATAAGCTAAAATCTCGTGACAGTAAATGTCCATTGAGTTTGATCCCATCTCCTCTATCTCCCCTTCCTTTTGACTTATACACTCCAAAATGTACTAGCATCAACTCTTCGTATATAAAAGTATTCCTACCAAATTTCAAAATTTTTTGTCAATGGGGTCCCGAGATATAAAGAAAAATACAAGTCAACACACATGTACAGTACACACATCCATTTTCTTCCCCGGTTTGATTTTGCAATCAGGACTTCAAAATGTCGAGCAATGCAAAATCCCATCAAAATTTAACCTTTGTTGTTCTCTAATTGCTGAAAAAAACAAAAACATAGGAAAAAACTAACTGTAATTAGTCGGAGCGAAATCAATTCGCACCATTTTAGCCGAAATTACACCATTTAAAATCGCACAACGTGTCGTAACAATTAACAACACGTTTGGGAACCCGTAATCGTTTACAAGATTGATTCGATTCACAGTTTGAATCGATATAACGAAAATTACTTAATAAACTGGATTTTGTCTCCCTTCGGAATCGCTGGTCGATCTCTTCCTACTCTATAAATTTAATTTGTAAGCCATTTTATAGATTAACATCCCTCGAGTACTTAACTACACCCTCATCGATGTTTCCATTCTCTTCCTTTTAATGGTGTCCTGCACATTTGTCCAGTGTAATTTTATCTTTAATAAAAGCTACACTCTGTCGAAATAATTATATTAAATTTATGAATTATTTAACTTTTAGCATTCTAAAATTATCCCACCGATTTATAGATACAGTGACAGCAAAGTTAAATAAATATAAGAAAGTCACGGTTAATTCTCCTGTTTTTATCGATAAATAGTTACCATAGAGATGATTTTAACCCAAATGTCACATGGCTTGTTACGTAAAGTATCCAAAATGAATGTAATTAGATGATAAGTTATGAATGAGCTGTTTACATGGAATCGTATATAATTGCGTAACAAATTTCTTTCAAAGCATTTAAACATTATACATATCGATTATTGAAAGAATAAAAATATGTAAGTTTGTTGATAATGAATAATTTATTATATTCAATTTAATTACAATAATACGATATCACAGACAATCATTTATATTCTATGAATGTATTAATACATCCATTGTATATAAAATATGAATTTTTTTTAGTGATTCTCATCATTATAAATGATAAAAATTGTTACCAAATGTTAAAATTAATTCACAAGATTAGAGAATAAGATATATTTGCCCTGTCGTAATTCTATCACGACCCACAATTGGGGTCCCATAGGCAAATCATTACTGAAATGAATATTCAAATCACCATGCACAAGAATATATTATGCTGCCAATTGTGCCCGTGTTCGAAAATATCAAGTGAGATGTGCCGACACGCAGAACAGATTTGTTTTTTAATATCATAGATGATGATTGGATGTGTATTGTAAACTACTGTATTTCGGGTGAACCCAGAGTAAATTCTGATGTGCGAGATCAGTGGACCTGGGTGGCCACTCGATACCTAATTACAACACAGTCTATTATATAAAATTAATAAATAAATCAGTGCCAAATTTAAAGTGTTGTAAATTAAGAAAACCGCACCCAACTGTGGTGAAAGGGCAGCATACAACAAAAAGAAATAGGCCTATAATTTATAAATAATAATAATAAATATTCTTTATAGAAATATAAAGAAATAATATAAAGATGCTTTGGAGACATCCTGTATTTTAAAATTTTGTAATATGGTGAGACCTTACAAAACACAGCGTGGTCGCGCTAATCCGAATCCCTGGTCATCGAACACTTACCGTTCCCGAAACTAAAATAAGAACTTGTCAACTGTACCCTTGAATATGACGTGTAAATAAACTTAAGTCACGTGTTTCGAGCATTGCTGCTCATTATTTTTGTGACCCCGTTTGACTTTACAGAGCAAATAGAGATTAAAATTGATGTTAAGTACCTTCAAACGGTTAAAATGGCATCAAAGCGTAAGCATCATATCCTTATTATCATATTCCCGTTAATCCGAATCACCACTGGTCTCAATTAGTTCGGATTAGCGCGATCGTACTGTGCTGTACAGTACGTGTCAAATTCAAATAAATTGCTTCGTGGTTTACTTTATCTCTGGCGAGTGGCCGTAATTTTGTATGACAATTTCTCTTTGACAAACGTAAATAACTACAAAAAATTATTCAATCGTCGTTATTAAATTTTCAGTCCACGAACTGCTATTTACTTACATTTTTTTAATTTTACTATTTTAAGAATCGATTGACCGTAATGTTTACACGCATTAAATATGTTACACAGGTATATTATTACATTCTATTTACAGAGTTTTCCATTTTATTAGTACAAATTCGAGGGGATAACTATTTTTAGTCGAAGACATTTTATAGTAAACAAATTTAGTCGCATTTGAGACAGAATCATCTCTATGGTAACTATTTACTGTCAAAGTGGCACGCAGGCTTACCTCAATTTGCATAATGTTTACTTAACCTTGCACTGGTAAAAATCATGTGCACTGCTTAAATTTTATTTCATTCCGTTAAGAATAAAATCTATAGAAACATCACAAAGAAAGCATAAAGAAAGGGACAAGCTAAACCATTGTATACACATACCAGTAAAATGAAGCCAGTATGATGTTTGATATGATAATTAGCTAAAGCTTTATTTTATTAAAACATTAGTCAGTTTTCTCTTCATTAATATAATAAGAGCGTGAATTGTCTTGGTGTATTTGACATTGAATTATATTGAAATGGAGAGATCTGTAAGTTTAAATATGGGATATACAGTATTAGAATTCTTTCTATCTTGCAAATGTATGCTTTTCTAGCAATTTATAAAAAAATATTACACAATATATTTCGATTTTCTCTCAAACTGAAGCGTAAATAAATATACAATTTACTCATTTAACAGGAATTTTACAAAGGAAACAATTGTTAATTGCTGAAAAAAGGTCGCAGGTTGGCGCTCACCAACATGCTGCCACGTGTAGTTTTTTTAAAAGTGTCTAACACCTAAATAGGGCCAGTTTTCCACAGTGTCCTCTGTTGAGAGGCACCCCCCTTGGCAGATTTCCCAAGTGTTGCGTCGCCTTATTTCATTAACCCAATCTTTTTGAGAACATTGCTGTAATATTAACATTAAATCGAGGTTATAAATGCATTTTTTAAACTTAAGCAAGATCGATATTTTTGTAGTAACGTACTATACGCAGAAAAATGTAATTTAAAAGTTTAAATTACGACATTTTATTGTAGTGAAGATGTCGATTTAGGAGGTATAAAGTTTTCTTCTTTAGAGAAACCATGAATTCCATATAGATTTATATGTCTTCTTTATAAATGTTATAGATTCTATGAAAGAATGAAATTATATTTATTTACTGATCTATTAATTTTTTTGTAAAAGGGGTTATTTTTCTAAAATTTATCATTTTAAATAGCTCGTGTACGATCGTACGTTACATTGAATAATGTTATTTTCCAACTTCTTTTTTCTGAGAAAAAAGGTACTGTACATATTCCTAAATAGATTAAGTAAATCCACACATCTGGCTCGTAAGACTGTGCAGAAATATTCTTTTCTACTGTCAAATTAATAAAAGTTAATACTGTTTGAGGGGTAGTATATAAAAGTCACACGTAACAAGAATCAGGTATGAAATTATTAAGAAAAAGTGCTGAATTTAGACAAAACCTTATATAGATAAAGACTTTAAATCACTTAATATTAGTTCTAAGTTTGTCACTATATAATCTGTAAAGATAAGTTTTATTCGAAATTATTTTTTGCATAATTTGCATAACAACACAGAGTGACAAATAAAATTGCAGCTTTGTTGCTTCTAACCTATCTTTGTGATATAAATGCTTATTAGAACCGGCAGTCGATTTGAAAAACTGTAAATATATTTCATTATAACTAAATTAATTTCTGGAGTCTGGAGGAATCTGCCACTCCATTGCACACATTTATCCACTAGTCTGTAGGAACACTGCAGAGTGTCTTCCATATGTAAGTATGAATTTGTTTTTTTTAATTTATGAAAGCATTACACGTTACATTATGAGTTTTTTTTACTATAGTACATTAATTACATTAGGAATTTATTCATTTTACCGAGGTCATCTGATGTAACTTGATACCTTAACGAATTTCTAAACGGACACACCCACTTAGTTTTACTTTCCCGGCTGTTAACAGGGAAAGTATGGCAATCAGTCAAAAAATAACCCCACCCCAGACCTTTACATTTCTTGACTCGGGGCCTTGAAATATCGAGAAAAAAAATTCTGGGGTAATTTCTGTGTGTATGGATGTTAGAGAAAAAAATCGTGCCACCCCAAACACACTATCTTTGAAGCTTAACAAACAACTCCTGTAATTTTTGCCGAAAATTTCTGAAACTCTGCAGGAAAATTTGTGTATTAGGGGGATCGATGTTATTAAATTTTGATGATTAAAGGTCGAGGAGTGGGGAGATAAAGGGGTAGTATTTATCTCCAATAGGGTCGGACTTAATGACGATTTTACTCGTTATTAGCATTTACAATTTTTTATAATACCCGTCCCTATCCTAAAAATTAAAATTTTTGCCATTTTATAATACACAAATTTTTAAAAATAAATTAACTATTTTTATCATAACAGATGGCGCTACCAAATGTTGCCGGGAAAGTTAAGTAACTCGTTGCTGGATTTTTTAAAATAGGTTTTTACATATATAAATCTTAAGTCTTACCTTCTGAACATTTAGAAATCAGAATGAAACGTTGTTGGCCCGGTAGTAGGAAACTATATTCACATTGTTAGTCATAAAAATTTTGTGTGTTAATAATAAATCCATCATTATATCATTTGAAATGATATAATGATGAATTTATTAATAATTATGGAGAGAGAAATTTAATATTTTTCCTGATCAAAAATTACATTTTTAAACAGTTAAATAATTCAGTAAATTTTATTAAGAAAAAATAAAGTAGACTCTTGGATGAAAAACTCAGTGATTTGAATTTAATTAGCTTCTGTTTACGTTTATGTTCTGCCTTGATTTTCTAAAAAATGTCATCTTGATATCTAAATCTTTATAGACTAATAAGTATTATTCAATCAAAGCAATAATGATAAAATTAGCAACTGTTACTAATTTTAAGTTACAAAAAACCAATATAATTTATTCATGCCAATTCTCCTATATACATTGTAGCTTCTTTTTTTATCTAATACCTTTGGTATCATAACTTTCCACTGATTTTAGTTACTTGCCTAATAAGTAGGTGTGTTATGAATAATCAAAACAAATGAGTGGAGGTCAAAAGTGTAAGGCAATTTTTTCCCCTAAAAAAATAAAACAAAATGTTGTTAATTTCAATTATTTTATTCTAAAAGTTAATTTAATTACAATATAATGTTTGAAAAAGAGTTTGCATTCTACATTTGTTAATATAAATAGAAAAATATACATAGATGATACAGATCACTTGTTTAATAGTCTTCTGGGTGTACAGGTAAGAAATGGCAGATTTCCCATTAGGCCTGGGCTTAGGAGTTCAAAAATCAAATAATAACAATGAAAAAATAATTTTATGTAGAAACAATTCACAAAGGAATTAGTACGAATTAAAAACTTAAGTAGAGACAAAAAATAAGACCTATTGGTTGAGAAGTATCAATAATTAATATATATTTTGCACAGAGTGATAGTACTATTTGTGGGTTTCGAATAATAGTGCCCTTTGGATATTTACAAATCTGTAAAAGTTCAATTATTGCAGAATTAGTTATAAAAATAGTGCCACTTTGCATCAAATGATCCTATTACTTTGGGAGTACTGGCATATTGTAGGCCTAGGGTGTTATATTTCTGAATGGGCCACGGCAAGTTACAAAGTCCACCAATGGCCGAGTAGATAGAGCACCTCACTCTGGAGTTTTCTGGTTTTGCCTAACACCTAAATAGGAGCCAGTTTCCCATTGAAAGTCCTGAGAAGCACCCTCTCCTGGCAGATCACCCATCAATCCAATCCAAAAGTTTACAAAATTCTAAATTTTTAATAAAGTTAGAAATTTTGAATTAATGGATACATGATTTAGCAACAACATATAACTTTATTTTCCATTTTTTCTCAAAGCACAATAGTGATGCATTATAGTTTCATGGGACTCAGACAAATGTGAATTAGGGGCACCATGTAGTGTTGACTTCAGACATTTTTCTTCAGGAAAATATTTTCTTACATTGGTTTGGGGCTACAGGCAATTGCCTTTATTTTGCCCATAGGATAACATGCCACCAAAGCATAAGGAAAAAGTTTTCCATTTTTACAACTGTATGAAATATATAATTTACACAATGTATCAAATGCTGTAAACACTATTTGATATGTAGTATTAATCTTAATTAATTGGTTTATATCTTTTGAAATGATGCCTTTGATAATCTCATTCAAAATTTTCAGTGTAATTTTGATTATTTGATGTTTATGCAAGATGATCTCTCCACTGGTGCACAGCTATTAATGTTTCTCACGTATTTTGTAAAAAACAACATAAACCAAATTATTACCTGTTATTACACATTAAGTAATGACCATTTTACAAATGATTATTAGTCAGCATTTCCCTGTGACAGTACAATTATGTTGTAGCAAAATTTATGTAATGTTATTAAGCATTTATGCTTGCTTATTTTCTTTAAGGTAATATTTGTTGCAAGAACATTAGCATATCTTTTAGAGGCTATATTGAAATCAAAGAATTATAAGTGATAGGACATGATTTCTCACTTACTAAAAAAATAAAGATTAAATGAGATTTCTGTATTTTGTAGAGTTTATTGTAATTATCCTTCAGTTATAGTAATTTATAGTAATTTTTATTCTTCAGTGAGATTTGAATGTTTTTTATAAGTAGATTAAATTTGCATTGATGCTTTTAAAACTTAAAGCAGTTAGCTTGTTCATTAATGCAACAGCATAAATAAACTAACTAACTGCTTCCAGAATGCCAAAAAATTTAAAATGTTTTAAAGATGAATTTTTTTATGAATAAATCTTGCAACACTGTGTCCAGTATGCATTTTAAAGCTATTGGTATAAGCTCAGCTAGCATCATATAATCATTTATGTTTACTATATAATTCCTAATGGTTTGTAAACTTTATTTACATATCTTATTGCATTCTTTTACACTTTATGCAAATGAATTTTATAGCAGTATCCTTTACCCCTTTTTGGTTATTATATTATTTTAAAAATTTTTGTATTATGTTTAGCATTATATGTATTTAATATTTTAGACATTTTTTGTGTATTCTATTTGTTTGCAATTTCTATTTATGTTTTATGACATCAGTTGATTTTCTTTTTATGTATTTTATCTTTTTTATTATGGGTTTTGTTATTTATTTGGGAGGAGATATGCTGTCCAGCAACATTTCCTAATGTAGATAAAATAAATAAGTAAATTTATTAAAAAATCTCAATTATATAATAGTTAAGAAAAATTTTATTGTATATATTATAGTTTGAATTTGTCTCCATTAATTATAGCTTTAGAAACCATGAGATTGTAGAATAATAATATTAGGATATTGGAAAAGTACACATCTTGATACTATACTGTCTTTTCATTTGTTTCCAGTAAAGTTGATATATATTTGTAGTTTAAGTGTATCTCTGTATTTTAAAACTAGCATTATGTATCTTCCTCAATCCTGCAATCTTAAAAATACATTAATTGATATTTTTTGGGCTGCTTAGGGCTGTAGTAACTATACTTCTGTATATGGTTATCCCGACCTTAAACTCTTAAACCTTAAATTTTGGGGAGCTGTATCTATTTTAATGGATGTTCAAATGTTAAGATACATAATTGTTCATTTATTTTTACCCTTAGGAATCATATTCAATATAAAACAGAAAACATAATTGCATTATACTGTACATTTAAAATTTTTCTTTTTACACTTTTCACAATGAATCTTTTGCAAATATTTTATTGCTTTTCATTCTTTCACAATGAGCAGTTATTAATTGTGAAAGAATAAAATGCAATTTCTTACAGCTTTAATGCACAAAAATATATTACACTCCATACACCTGAATTTAGTCTTTTTTTTGCATCCACTTAATTTGTAACAAGTGAAGTTGTTGATTAGAGCAATCTCTGGTATGTGTTTTGCTTCTGTGAGGAAATGCATTGGAACAGGCCTGATCTCTCTTTTTCTAGAAAGGATGTGTTTCACATCAAACTCACTTTTCAGTTCTTATTCTTCTTTCTCAGAAGCAATGAAGGATTTGGCTGTCAATAAGTTTCGGCAATGACAAAATGTTGAAGAATGCAAGGGAAAAACCAAAGTTCCCTGCATTCTTCAGCTTCTCTTCTTCACAGTCTGATGCAGGTGGTAACAGGAAAATTTTATCCAAATTTTAGTCAAGCTCAGTTTTTGCCAGAAAGTTTCCTGTTTCTATTCAAGACTTTATTGGGTCCAGATTGAGAAGTTTTTGTTGAGAATCCACTTTTACATCCAAACCTTTCTATTATCCTTATCTTTAGATTCAGTATCTGATTCATGACATAGGAAAGATATTGACATTGGAAAAGAAGTTACAATCCCATATCATTTGAATCTAGGATTTAAATTCTCTCAGTTTCTGATATTTCATTTAAAGCTAAATAATAGTAATTGATGGCATAGTAGTCTGGCCAATAAAGAATTGGAAAAAATAGCAACTTAATAAAAGATTAAACCTACTGGCAAATATTTTTTCAAAGCATGCAGTTGCCAGCCTAACAAAACATTGCATGGATTTCAATCCAATTTATTGTATTGGATGTTTTGTAGAATACCACCTTCATTCTTATTAAAATTCAAATTCTCTAATTTATTAAATAACATTATATTATTTTCAAAAATATCTTTAAATTGATTAATTAATTGAATTAAGTAAATTAAAAATTATCTCTAATATCTGTTCTTTTAGGAATACCCCTATTTGACAACAATTCAATTGTTGCAGATACAAGAAATGAAATATCAAAACATCTACTGTAATATTTGTCAGGTCTTGCTTAATTCATAGCTATTACATTAGCTGATATCTGACATCCATCTTATTATATATCCTCAATCCCACTATTCAATGTCTTGTTTTGTTTATTAAGTTCTTACAGAAGAAAAAAAGAAGCTTAAGTTTTAAAATTTATAAGCTAATACTATAAAATACTATAGCTTTATTTTTAACTTTAAATTAATAATTTATAGTTGTTGAATATTTTAAAATTGTTTAGAACAGGAAGACGTTTTCAATATTTTTTTCATTTTATATTATTTTAATATGCTAAGAATGCTCATATAATTGACCTGATGTTTTTATCTTGTTTAGAATATTTGAGTTGCTGATTCCCTCAGTATTTTAATTATCAAATGATCTGACATGATCACAATGATAATATATATTAGATTTGAATTTTTAAATAAATTTTTGGTAAACAATATTGTTATTGCAATATACATTAATTATTCAATAATTTTGATGCCTTTCTGGCAAATAAGTTAGTAAAGTAGCAATGGTTCAATATTATATTCATAACTGTTGCAGCTTGAGATGATGCCTCTATTCTTTAAGATACTGATAAATTTTACTTCTATATGCAAATTATTTGGGCTTTTAAAAGTTTTGCGATCATAAAATTTCTTAAAATACATGCATAAATATTTGCCATTCCAATATCAGATAATAATAAAACTACATTAAAGTTAAAAGGAGAAACAAATCATTTTTAATAACAAAATCATACAAAAATTGATGAATGACAGTACATTATCAATTTTCCATTGATATGCTAATTTTTCAGACAAATTAAAAAAATCTAACATCCACTGATATCTTTTTTACTTTTCCTTAAAAATCTCGTCTCTACGGGATCGAATCCTCTTTCTTTAGCACCAATAATGGCCCAATTTGGCGTAGGAAGCATATAGTCCAATGACGTAAATGTTTCTTCTCCGTTACTTTCATAATATCTTCTTATTAACTTATGAAATTTTTCATAGTCGATCCAAGTTCTCCATTCACCATTTATTTTAAACTAAATAGTAAAATATAAAAAAAAAATTATATAAATTTTCTTAGATAAATTGTTTTATGGTTATACCTAGCAGTTTGTTTGAGTACTACAAAAATCTGGATAAAAAAAATCAAAAATATACCAGTATTAAAATCCAACAATTCAGTAAAGAGTAAATGAATTTAATAAGAAGCAAATGTTTTCAGTGGATTTAAAGCTACCATTGTCAAGTTTGTCATTCAAAAAGGGTATGCATTATAGAATAGAACAAATTTTTAAACTTTACACCAGCTATATCCTGATTGGATGGAAAGGTACAGTTTTGATTTTTGGATCTCGGGACCTTCTAGGCTTTATAAAGTTGACAACACATTTGATTACTGTGCCTTTTCTTGTACACTTATATATCTAGAAAAGCTAGAAAATTATATTATTTGTCATACTAATCCTTTGAGTGACTTATTAGGCATGTTTGGTCAAAGTGAGTAAGCCTATCCTTGTTTGCTGTAAAAGTGACCAAAGCTGTCATCTGTTTTTACCTGATTAAAGATTGGTGTTCCTGTAGGCATTAGTAGAAGGGGTGTATTAGTCTGATGTAATGTAGAAGTTGATCTACTGGTACCAAATAAACTGATGACAGATTATTTCTGTCCAGTTTGTTTTTAAACAGTTGGACTTCTATAGGCTAGGGTAAAATTATTAGCTTTGGCAATTTCCCTGATGTGTAGCAAATGAGTTATACATCATGGTGCTGAATTTGGAGGCTAGTTTTTTCATCCCAAGTTAAGGCATTGCAGGCATTCCTTGCATTCCTTAACTTGGGGTGAAAAAACTAGCCTCCAAATTCAGCAACATGCTTAATTCGAATCTGACTAATGTTTCATTAGTAGTAGTTATCAGGTTATTTGTACAGCTAATTATAAAGAACTCATTACAACTTCATTATTTTCTAGGAAAGCAAATCTTATTAAAAACTGTTGTTATATTTTCAAACTTTATAATGTACAGTACAAATCCATAGAAAGTAGACTACAGTCTGTTAAGCAATTATAAGACCACTATACTACATTTAATGGCCAATTATTATTCTCAACAACATAAGTACAATAAATAAGATTGTTGAACTAATTGTTCAAAACTTGATTAACACATTTCAGTTATTAGTTTTACAAAAGTCAAATTATAAGACCATCATGAGAAAATCATTTAATCCCTTCCTTTAATCATGGATGATAGAAATTTTTCCTAGTCATGTGACATCATAAAAATACCATGCCAGGAAGAAGTGAATTGAGAGGAGAAAAAAAAAGCCAAAAAATTTATTATTATGCTGGTTACTCAGAAGGGCCATAGCTGGTCTCTTTAATAGGTCCAAAGCAGCAATTTGTCGTTTTGAAAAAAAAGGAAAATTATGTACAGAATGAATTTCAGTCAAAAAAAAAGAAAAAAAAAAAAAAAAAAAAAAAACTGTCCTTACATGATTACAGGTGGTTTTTGGTCTGGCAACTCAACAGAACATGTCCATGAGAGATTTAATGTGAAATTGGAGCAAAAGTTTTCCAAACAATTAAATGGGAAAATATTAAAGAAAAGCAAGAATGCAAATTACATAATTTAGACTTGCTCTTTAGCTTTAACAAGCACATAAACAAGAAAGATTAGAATGGGTCAAGAAGTATATATCCTGGACCAATATTGTTTTTTCAGACAAACAGAAATTTCATCTTGATAGCCCAGATGGGAATAATGCATATTGGAATGATTTGTGCAAGGCACATAAGGTACTTTTTAGTATACAAGTGGATGGAGGCTCTGTTATGATGCCAACCTTGTTCTTGATGATGATAATTTAAAATCTGAAAATTAACTTTAACAAGTGTTATTGGAAAAACATTTGCTCCCCACTTAGATCGCATTTTAGAGGAAGAAAATAGTACTACCCACAAGACAATATCACATGCCATAACTCAAAACTGGTTTAATACGAAGAAAATAATATTTTTACCTTGGCTATCAAGAAGTCCTGACTTGAGAATCCTTGTGAAAACTTTTGGGAGACGACATATGCAAACAACTGCCAATTTTCAAATGTTCAAGAAACTGAAACTGAATGTGAAATTGTGCACCATTGGTATAATATTGACAACCACCTACTGAAAAAATTGATACCAAATGGTAGCCCATTTGATATCTATTCTACCATTTTTTTAAAGTGATGTGAAGAAATGGAGCAACAACCAACTATTAACCAATAAAAAAGCTACTTTTCAATATTTGTTTTCATGGTGGTGTTATAAAGTCAAATTTTCACTGTTGTTATTAGATAAAAATGAACTCTACAAATACCTAAGATACCAGCGAGAATAGCACGAAGAAACAATTATCGTTTGGCATTCCACAGGAGTCTGGCTATCTCCTCTCTACTCTGTAACACCAAAGACTGTCCCAACAAGGACCATCTCCCAGGCATCTATCACATTCCCATCATCGACTATCGATGCAACCTCCACCTGCAATACATGTCTGTCTCAAGGAACATCAAACATCTGTCAAAAAAGGATTAAACAGTACGGCTTTGACTACATATTCATCCATTCCCGGCATCCAAGTGGACTTCCAAGAGACACACCTTCTACATTACGAATCCAAACTACATGTAACTTTCACCTGTTCTAGATGTTTCAGCACAAGACCATCCACTATAATGCAGCTATAAATTTTTGAGATGTTGACTCCTTCCCCTCTGCATGGAAGTCATTCTATGAACTGTAAACCCCTCCCCTCTCCTTACGTCATACAACCCCACCCCTTCACATATATTCGGCAACCCCTGGTGTTTTTTCGCAGCAGTTTGCTTGCCTGACAATGCGCAAAAATTTTTGCACTTAGTGTTTAATTTTCACTGTTATTAGTCTTATTAACTAAAATGTATTAAGATAGTTCAAATTTTGAAACAAATTGAGAATAATAATCAACAAAATAAATACAATAAATAATGTTTAATACTCAATTATTAGTTCTGAAAAAACTAAAAAATGTAGTGGTCTTAAACTGTATTTATATAAGAGATTATATTAATGACTAAACATAACATTATTCTGTCAAGTTTTTTGATTATGGGGATTATGATATGAAATTAAATACATTAAGTATTAGTTGGTAACTATTCACATAATTCAAATATCAACATGTTACATTTATTTTACACTGCAAATAATATGTAGGCTTTTTCTTATTGCATCCTTGTTGAAGCAGAGCATTAGTGAAACTTCTTCTACGAGGCTTACAGAATTGTGTTTAATCAAAATCTATCAAATGGATTTTGAGAACAAACTTTGCAATTTTCCATTAATTGTGTTGCAGAATTGAAAAATACAATAAAAAATGGGAATCTGTGACTTCATTTTCAAGATATAAGCTCTTTTCATAAGCATGTGTGATTTTGTCATGTGATGTTTCACAGTCTGTAGCACATCTTGTATGGGCTCATAGAATCAATTTCCTTTTATTCTTCATTTAGCTTCTTGTTTGGCTCTGTATCAAATTATTATTTCAGCAATCCAATCAAGGGCGTCGCCAGCCAATGGGCCAGGGGGGGGCAAGATTATATAAATTGATAGAGGATATGAATTGTATGTAGGTAAAATAAAAACGATTCATAAATTTTAAGAAGCTTAAGAAGATTATTTTAATTAAAACATAATCTTCTTGGGTTTTTCGCGCGGGAATTATAAATCGGGCAATAAATGACTTAGCATTTAAATAATTTTTTTTCGCATGTCTAGGGAGGGGCAACTGCCCCTCTGCCCCCCTCTGGCGACGCCCTTGAATCCAATAGTGCTGTTTTTTCCCAAACTTACAGAAGTCATTGTGATAAGTTTGGGAAAAAACAATATTGGGTTGCTGAAATAATAATTTGTTATAGAATTGAGTTTGTTCTCAAAATTTAATGGAGTGATTTTAATAAAACTTTGCCATTTTCCATTAATTGAGACAAGGAACTCAGAAATGTAATATGGGTCCTCATCTTATAAAGTAACGTAAATATGTAGGGTGGACATCACGTTGACAAATGTACATACACTAGGAGAATAACTCTACAAAAAGGCATTAAGATTCTCCTCATGTATGTAATGTGGGTCCATTTTAAACATAAGCAATTTCTTGCTGGATTTCTTTTTAAACTTTCCTGGCAACATTTAAAACTGCATGTGTGACATCATCTGTTATAAAGTTTTTTAAATATTGTATATAAAACTTATAAGTTATATAAGTTTTTAAAACATATTTTAAAAACTTATATTTAAAAACAATATTTAAAAGGAGTGAAAGCACTAGTAGGTGTCCCTTGTAAATTACTATAAAATGGCAAAAAGCTTAATTTTGAGATTAGGGATGGGTTTTATAAAATATTGTAAATGCTAGTAATGAGTAAAATTTACAAACAGTACTCACATCAAAAACCCATAACCAGTGCGAAAACTTCTAAAAATCAAATGTTTTCACACTGGCTATTGGTTTTTGATGTGAGCACTGTTTGTAAACAATGCGGTGTGGTGAGTGAATATATTACGAGTAAAATTGCCATTAAGTCTGACCCTACTGGAAATATACATAACCCTTTTATCTCCCCATCCCGTCAACCTTAAACCACTAAAATTTAATAGCATGAATACTTCTAATACACAAACCTTTCAGAAAAATTTCAGAAAGTAAACAAAATCATGCCACATATTAACATCCATACATACAGAAAAAACTCCTGAATTTTTTTGCATTTCTGGATGTTTTAAGGTCCCAAGTCCAAAAATGTAAAAATCATGGGGGGGGATCATTTTTGATTGATTGCCATACTTTTCCTCTGTTATATATAACAGAGCTGGGAAAGTAAAAATAGGAGTCTGTGACTTTGTTTTCAATATACAAAGCCCCCTCCAAAGTAGGGAACTGGCCTCGGTGGAGGCCTAGTGACTGGTTAGAGGATCCAAAAATCCTGAATTGGTCTCGGCTATTGATGAAGTCTGACATCACTAGAAGCTTAGGCTCGAGTCTATAGAGTATGATGGGCTTTAGTTGTTGTCAGTGTGCCACATCCCTATCCATGGCCTCCACAGGGTTTCAAACATCTCCTTAAACTAATGGCAATAAGAGTGGCAGTTTGGCATTGTGACATACAGACTCACATGAAAACAGAAGGGAGACTTATTGTCAAAACCAAAGAGAATAGCTATACCAGAGGGCCAAAATGGTCCCCCAGTAAGCTTGACGCCAGAAGGCAACTATTACAGCTGCTATGAACAGGATTCCTAGGGAGGTCTTATCTTGTCTGAAGAGAAGTGGAATGTAATTGTTTGGGCTTGTCTGACGCAAGTTGGTAGCCCTGCCAATAAGGAGTGAAAGCACTAGTAGGTGTCCCTTGTGAAGCCTCACCTGATAGGCACAGTTGAAATATGGTAAGGTGCCTTGTCACACTACGGCGTGGTCTGAGTTCCCCTGCCCTGGATTGAGCACTGCTCTCATTGGCAGCAAGATGACTCCCACTCGCCATACTCACAGGTGAAGTTCCCAGTGTCCTCTGTGGGCCTGGGGACGTTGGATCTCCTGGATTCAAACACTGCTTCGATACAAGAACTGGAGGCCATGGACTTGACAATTCTTATCCTCTAGAACTCAAGATATGTTCTCATGAACTCCCCATTCTCCTTGGTGGTACAAAGATGATGGCTGAATGCATTACAGGTGGACAAATGTAGTCGATCTTGCCAAAGCCTGTGGTAGCACGGACCACCTAAAACTCCTTTTACATGGTAAAAGAGAAGCAGTTTCCTAGGAAGACGGGACTTTCCTTGCCTCACTGACTTTAGCCAGCACCATGTGTGCAGTCATACTCCCATTGCCGAAGCCTTGTTAGTGCCAGCAGGATAGAGCCTGTAGTGGTTTACAGAGCCTCTCCGTGGCATAGGGCCAACTTCCTTATGTCTTGAGGGGAAAAGATCCATTATGTGCTAGATGGGCCATAACAACCCTGGAGAACCAGAAATGGAAGAAAGCATCCTAGTAGGGATGAAGGGGTAGTCCAAGCCAAGCATCTAGCAGGAGTGGGATGACCCTGGGGAGATGGCCATTTAAATGGGTAGCTGTCCCGGCAGCAGGCCAAACCAGATGTAGGGAGGCTCTTGCATACTCTGATTTTCAAAAGGATGTGGGGCACCCATGGAAGATTGGGAGTAACCTCAATCCTTTTTACTTATTTTTATTTAATGATGGTTGAACAGTTAAGTGCATGCGACTCTACTCTCAGCAGTGCAAAGTGGAGAATCTCAAGCTAATGGATGTTTAGGACTTGACTCCTTAAGAGGGAGGACTTGGTGTATCTGGCACCATGACCAAGAAGTAGCAGTCCTGTAAGAAGGCCTCAAAGTTGGAATTGCAGCCAACTGTTCTTGAAAGGGCCAAGGAGATCATTGATCTAGCCTCCAACTTGTGCCTAGAACAGACTGACAAGATCACCTCAAAGACAGAGGAAGCAGTGGTCAACCACACAGCGACCATGCATAGTGAGTAGAAGAAGCCCTGCAGCTCGACAAGTTAAGCATCACTCAGTTCTTGGTTGAGCATGTCAAACAGCTTAGAGCTGTACAAGACTGTATGCCAATGTTAGAGAGCTGGATGTGAGAGCAAGGAAGGCTGGTCCCTATTGGGTTGTATTGCCAGAGTCCGAGCATATAACTCGGTCTGAATTTAAATGTTCAGACACCTCAGTGATTACTAGGTGCCCTACTGCCTATGATTAAGATAGTCTCTTTGTACTCTGTAGTGCCATTTGGTGGATGGGCCAAATATACTGTCACCGTAATACAATGTATCATTGTCATTGGCTCATGTCCATGCTCTCTGATGCAATGAGTGAACCTAACAGAATTTAGTCATAGGAGTCAAAAATAAAAACAGTATTACATGCACTTAATGGAAAATAGGAGCAAAAAATGAACAAAGCAAATGATGGCGATTGCTTTATTCTTGGATCATCTCTCCGTACCTGGCCAGTGCAGGGATCATGCATCCATAGTCTGCAGATACAAGGATAGCTTCTTTTGTGGCAGCAAGTGCAAAGTTCACTTGTCCATGTCTTTCAGGTAATGTACAAGAATCGCCTCTCCTGTGCCTAACAGGTGCAGGGATCACTTCTTTCCTTCTGACTCTAATTCAATTCTTTTGCAATACGACAAAGTCACGCAATGGTCCTAGTTATGCAGTGGTTTATAGGGACATTTTATCTTTTCTTTCAAATAGGCAGTCAGAAAACACATACATTTTGAGGAGAGTAGACAGTTGTATCATTGTTTAGTGTAATTGCTGTTGTAGTGATATCGGACCTACTCCCAACCGCAGTCTTGTCGCCCATATCCAATCTTTACAAGCAGTCATAAAAGTAATAAACAAGGGTAGACAAAGAGTCATAAAAAAGTGGGAGCGGGGGACAGCAGAGTTAGTGAAGGATAAGAGTCTCTACCATATACGATCAAGTGTGATTAAAGTTTAAAACAAATGATAGCAAAGGTTTTTTTACTCTTTGTGAAAAACGTTAAATTTGATCATTTGATCATTTAATAAATATTTATATTTTTTGTATATGTTTTTTTTTTGTTAAGATATTTGACTGTTTCAATTTGGTACAACAAACCAGCAGGAAGAATCTGTGAATGCAGTCTAGATTCTCTACATTGGTGCAGCTGACAGGATAGTGATTATGATCCAGCATAGTACCATATTATGGAGAGATTACTCTGAAAACCTTTTGAGGAATATACAGGTTTTACACTACAGAAGAGGTAGGAAAATAATATTTTTTTCTTTACTTTGTTGCAGTGGAAATCTCACGGCAGAATGCTAAGTGTAAAGGGAATTAAAAAGGAAGATCTATGGATTGTGGCAAAAGAGCTTCATGGCACAATAGACGATGATCTGGAGGTATTTGAGTTAAGGGAACTTTAATAAAATTGTCACTTTTTATTATATGACTCAGATTTTATGTTGGAAATTCTGATCTCAACTGTTGCTGAAAGGGAGCAGGAAAGGCCAAAAGCTGAAACTGAGAGAGAAAGGGAAAGTTAGCATGAATTGGAGCTAGCATAGATTAGTACTAATAATCAAAGCAGAACAAGTAACCTGGTGATAATTTCTCAATACTTATATCAGGCTTAATTAAAAGCATGAAAACGTTAAAGTTACCAGTCCCAACTAGGTCTGTAAATAGGAACCTATTTTTCTTATCGGTAGAGTGAGCATTCCAATCAAAGAATGTGCCAGAGAAGACGAAAGTGGAGATACTGATTAATATTCTGGGGGAGAAGGACACGAACATTTTAATTTATATATATGACACAAGATTGACTTACTTTAATTAAATAACTGGAGTGCTTATGCTCGATAATTGCAAATGTTTTCAAAACCCCTTCTGGGCTCTTCTTCAGGCTTCTATCCTCATTCCATTCAAGCTGGCTGTTAATATTTGAACACAATTTGAACAGTATTCAATTCAGAACAGGACACACTCATGCACCCCAATACTTTTTAAATATTGAACAACATGATGAGTTTTGAAATGCACGTGCATTCCACTTTACATCTGATTGCAAAATTAAATGCTAATCAGATTACTTGCAAAAGAGGGATGACTGCAAAAATCACTTGGTCTCCTCTAAACACAGGCTTGACCACAATCATTGAAGAAAACTCATTGAGGACTACACGTGATCAAGGATGGCAGTAAAGAAACCACCATAAGACTCATCATGAGAATGAAGCCCCCATCAGCAAAATGCCCAGACTGGAAGCTGTGGTTTAAGTAAGTGAAATCAGTGTCTCTATACTGAAATCAACAAGCTGAGTCTGTCTTCCTTAACTGCCGTATCATCATCAGCCTCCATCACCTCATATGTACCAACCCCTATTGTATTTATCACCCAGCCACAATTTCATCCCTCATCCAACAACATCTAATTTGGTGAACGAAATGGGTTTCTCTACATCCAACCCCACTAAACTGATGGAGCATGTTCTGTGCATCATTCCCACTCCTCACTACTTTGCCAATAAAATAAATTTGGAATGCAAAGACGTTTCTTTTGAACTTAAAATCAGACCATTTGACATCGCTCATGTGGTGCAACAATCTCATTGAAATAAAGATTCACAAAAGAACATCAATCAAACTGTCTTGCAGAAGAATTGCAAGAATAATTTATGTAAAAAAGAAAAAAAAATGTTCATACAATACACAAATCCTCACAATTACATATTCTCTTAGACGCTCAATTCTATTATACCCTAAGTTTTTTGGGAGTTTAGCTCAGATCCATGTTTGGGTTATCAGCCTAATAGTTATTTTGCAGCCGGGATGTAGTGATATTGGACCTACTCTCCCCGACTGCGGTCTCGCCAGCCCATATCCAATCTCTTTACAAGCAGTCGTAAAAGTAATAAACAAGGGTGGGTAAGGAAGAATACGAAGAGTCTTGTTAACTGCATAGGATTGAGTTTCTACAGTATACGATCAACTGTGATTAAAGTTTGTTTTTTTGTTAAGATATTTAACTGTTTCAATTTAGTATAATGAACTGGCGGGAGCCAGTTCATTATACTAAATTGAAACAGGAAATCTGTGAACCTTTTGATTATTTGAAAAAAAAAATTGGTAGTTGGGGAGAGACTTTTTTCACCACTGAATACATTGTATTCAGTAAATGACACAAAATGTTTGAATGAAGACTTCTTATAAGAATAATTGTATGGTTGAAAAGAAATGATGAGTATTTTACCAGAAAAATTATTAGTTAAAATTGCTCCCTATAGTGTTTGGCAGATTTAATTATGCCAAAAACAATTTATATGTTTAATGTTGCAGAACTACCTACAGTTGTTCAATCTGTACTACACTTCATGGACAGATCTATACAAAATATCATTCTTGCAATGTGATTTTTTGTGATCTGTGGCTTTTTAACAAGTTTTGAACCTGTCTGTACAATTGACATCACATATTTTCATAAGCTATTACTGTTTCTAGTAATGTGCTCAATGTTTCCTTTTGATTGTACTAATCTGTTTTCCTGTAAGAAGTCTGTTTCTACTCAAATATTTCTTGTCAATGAGAGAGAAGATCTGAAAAAATTTAGGCATTTAGTCATAACAAACTATACAATAGCTATTTGAAAAGTAAAATTTTCCCACCAGACGTGTTATACAAGTCTTTCTTTAAAAGAATAAGTATAGTAATAAAAATACCAAACAATTCTTGTCATTTTCAGTAAATTTGAAAAAAAGAAGAGTTTATATATAAAAAAAATTACTTGTCTTACCTTTTTGTGTGCTATTAAAACACAATTTGAATGTTCATGCTCTGCAGCTATAGCATAATTAGAAATAATATTTACTAAAGATTGCACAAAAGTTAAAACTTCTTCGTGCCAGGGAACGTTTTCCATCGTCAAAGTACTTGCTTTCGAAGTTCCACAATATGTCACTCCCTAAACAGAAACAAATATGTTAACAACAATGACTAGACATCAGAAGAATACAATTTGTTTTATATAAATTTCAAAAAGTTTAATAAATGAAACAGACTATTTATAAAAAAATATTTTTCAATTCTGAAGCTTAGTTTTGTTTGTATTTGTAATAATTGTTATGCATCCACCACCACCACGGACTCTTGATATTTAGAGTTAATAGTAATTGAAACTTTAAATCCATTGTACATAATCAGTACACGGAAATTACAGCTCTTAAGAAAAAGAGTTTTAATTTCCTAGTAATAATGTACTGTAAACAGATTACAACAGAAAATAGACATAACCTGCAAAGAAATCTTAAATTATTTCCAGTAAGTGTTTAATATGAGACTAACTTAAGGTTCTTTTGTGGTTGTCTCTCTTCTGTTATAGTTTAAACAGACTACAAATTATATTCATGTATCATTCAGATGTTAATACACTGAGTTTTCAACCAGGTGGCTTACATTTAGATAAATCTATCCAATTTGTTTTTTATATATTCTGTAGACCTCCATATCTTTCACTTACTATCTTCATATCACAAGAAAATCTGAGAAAAATGGTCATTTTGTTTCACCCAGAAGAATGTAGACTTGGTCAATTCCATGAGTGCAAACCTTGGAAGTATTCAATCTTGAAGTTTGGTTGGATACTTTTAGTGGCTAACTTTTTAAGTATTTGTAAGTTCTAATATTTAGTTCAGTTCAGCAGATAATTATAGCAGTATAAATGGATGCCAAAGAGGAAAATAGTAACAAATGATTGAAAACAAATGCAAATCTCAGTTTTACGTTGTGAGTGTATGATGCCCGTATGGTCAGACAACGAAGTGGAAGTGGAAGTAGAAATTTTGGAAGAGAGTGATCACAGTTTGGTAACTGAATAACTGCTAAATGACGACAAAGCAGTCGGCAACATATTCACGGTGAATGCTTCACACGCTTAACAATGTTTCTATACAGTGAATGATGAGGTGGCAGGTTGAAATATGAATTCTGTCCATTACAGATATCACAACTGTCAATACTATTCACAATACCAATATTTAGATTGAAAAAAATTAATTCTGCAAACAGAAGCTACATTGTGTTTGCTATACATGGCCAGTGTTTTGAAATCATACATGTATTTGGAAGACTGGTTGTGAAAAATTGAACAATAGGCCTGTCGTAAGACCATATGTTCCTGAGAAGATTCAGATTTATGATTTGCACCTGTCATTCAAAGAAAATTATCTGAAAACAGCAAATAAAAATATTCAATAGGTTAATATGTAACAACTGATGAAATGTTGGAGGCAATTTACAGAAAGATGCAACTTCTGTTAATAAATAACACCAACTCATCATTTCCTTTCAACCATACAATTATTCTTATAAGAAGTCTTCTTCATTCAAAAATATACCAGCAAATATACTACGACAAGCACTTTTGATCCTAATGGGATCTGCTTCAGGTTAAAATGTTTGCTCTTTTAGCATTCTAATTTTATCAATGTTTTGTTGGTGTTATTTACTAATATATAACCAGCTGTGGGAAGATTTAGAACTGCCAATATGTAAAAAAACAAACCAAAGCACAGAATCAAAATATTTGCTCTTTCATACAAAAAAATACTTTACATGTTCAACTTAAAAATTTATTCCAGTAAATAACCTGAAGGTGGTTCCTTTCATGTGAATAGTGCCCAAAAATACTGAAAGGCTGATAAGGCCAATTTCTTAGATTGGCTGAAACGTGACAGTAGATAATTGATACCGCTCTGTTCCATTAGCCGAGGTCTTTTAGTAAACTGGTGATTTGTTTTTTCTTAGTATATGAACAAATGTCAGAGGGAAATACCTCACTGATTTATACAAACCAGAGACAGCCCTATCCTATTCACAGTAGCATTTTTGGAATAATTGTACTTTATTTCTCCTTAGTATATATGATAAGATTGTCCTGCTTCCTTCAACTATACATAATGATGCAACGTGAAGCTACAAACCCAGAAATATTTAAGTTTGCAGTTTATCCAAATAAGGTGTAGAACAACATTCTGCAGCAAGAATAAGTAGTTATTGGTTCCTCACTATTTTTTCAATGCAGGGATCAATAGTTACATTATACTAAGGAACAACCTTCAATACAATAACATGTTACACATTATTTTGTAAATTGTATCAACAATTCCTGGCTATCTGTGCAACAAAATAAAATATGCCCTTGTGTTCTAAAAAGAATTTCTAAGATAATTGACAATTGAGACAATAGTAGTAGTATGCAAAGAAGGGAAAGAGTAACAAAATTGAGATTCATATGGAGAGAACTGTTGAAGTTTTCAGCAACTATCTTCTTGTGCTTTACAATTTATAAAAAATGGTAAAGAAGAGATTATGGAAGAAGAAAGTTGCCAAAAACTTCCACAGTAATATTTTGTACCCAAGCTAAATTTTATTAATTTAAAACATTTATTTGAAGAAAAAATTAAGTTTGGAAGAGGGAAAAACTCAAACTTGAAATGCTACCCAGTAAACTCTATGCAAGACTGTTCGTGCCTTCTCATTAGTTAATGGTTATTTTTTTCAAAACTTGAAATATTATCTATCATACATGATGATAGGGAATAACCACTGCTTAAAGAAGTAACAAATTTTCAATATATCCTTCAGATATATAAATCTTCATAGTCAATCACAAAAAAATTCAATAAGGAGAATAATGCAATATTAAATAATATCTGTAGCTGGACTTCCTTACCACCCTATAATTATTTCAAAAACTAATAGCATATGTTGGCAGGTCTACAGTGATTGTCCTGTGTCAAGCATGTACTAAATGATGGAAATATCTGGTTCCTTCAACCTTTCTATTGGAGAAAGCTGTTGTAATCTCAGGACAACATTATCAGTTATAATTTTTATTAGAAAATGTTGTAGCACATGAAAAATACAAACTATTACATTACCTTTTTAGTGCATTTTGAAATATCAAACAAGATCCAAGAACACACTGTCAAATATGGTATGTAAATGCTAACTGCATAACATGTATGGACAGTTAGGTTGAAGTTAATGCCATGTAATTTTATAAAAAAATATGATGTGCAAATGATCCATTTAATATCACTTCTAACCTAAACCTAATAACAGATTCGAGCATTCCCGAATTGCATTTAGGTTATGCAGTAAAACATTTAAGTTCGTTTAACATTTCCAAGATATTTTATCATAAGCAGGAATTTGCATTTTATTTTTGTTTAAAGTACTCAAATTAGCAAATAAGTTCTCAAAAGCATCTTGTGAACTTTAATTGTTAAATTATGTAAAATAAGAAATTCACAAATAATTAACTCAAAATGTATTTATTAATATCACTGTATTAAATATAAACCAATACGGCAATATTTTCTCGCATAATAGAGACTACGATAAAAAGAATACGACACTCGCCTTGATTTCGATAAAATCCGGCCGTCCCAGTTCTATTAATTTTGCATATCCTTCGATTTCTTCTGTATTCCATGCTTTGACCAACGTTAATCTATACACTGTTCTTTGACCCTACGATTTCAATTATACTTTTAAAATCAGTTTTAAGCAATTTTTACAACATATAAATAATTTATTAATTAGTTTTACAACTAAGTATAATAAACATTAAATAATTTTTATCAGACATCATATGACTTTTTGTTTTATAATTTTAGCCAACAGCAACAAATGCAAAACAATATACTATACCCAACAAAAATTTGTAGTCACCCTTCTTTTTTTAAACAGCATAGTAAAGTAAGATTAATAAAATTCTATATGAATAAACATATTATGGAATAAAACCATAGCTAATTTAATCGGCCAAACATACTATGTCAGATATGTGTAAATTATAACTACACATCAGTAAAAAACTTAATAGACAAATGTAATTATTATATTGATGTGACTGCAATTTTTTGTCGGGTAATGCAATGTTTCTAGATTAAGTGCCCGATGCAAAACTGAATTCCTCTTATACATTCATACTTTGAAATATGCATTTTTTTTTATTTCTATTATTAATTGACTGTTTAAATGCTTCGTCGGACTTTCAAAAAATGCAAGAGAGAAAATCAAAATCTCTAGCGGCACGTCGTATCGCTAATATCGTCACTTAATTCTACGCACGAAATTCAACAGTTTTTTTTATTTTGTTGAATTATTGAAAAAGAAAAAACAAGGCTTTATTTTGAATAACTTGTCCAAATAATAATAACCAACTTTTTTGTCACAGTAAATATCTCAAATGAAACAGGTTTTCTATATTCATTGCACAGTAAAGAGATATTGTAAAAAAATATTATTGAGGACAAAAATGCACTTCCTAAAAAATTACAATCAACAATTTTCAGCAAAGACAAACAGCAAAATTTTGATTAATTATAACAATTTTGTGTCTTCTCTTCCAAAACAGAATAATCCATTATTATAAAATATTCAATGATCATGTTTTCGTTCAATGAATATATGTAAAATTTGATTTACAAATCTTTGAAAATTTCTAATTAGTAATATCTTTAGTTTTCTTTCAAATTCATTTTTTAATCATATAAATGCCATTTATAATTCCCAATTTTTAAGAACAATAAAGCCAGAGCTCATTATCCAAATGCACTGCACTTCTGAAAATAATAGAAAAAATTTTTCAATACAGTCAAGCCTCTGGAAAACAACATATCAGACCAGTGGGTGTTGGAGTACTGTACATACTGGACAGTTTAATTAAAAATATGCACTTGGTTCGTGGTTAGTCTATCGTGTTTATCGTGATTATTGCACGTGTGGTCGATAAAACAGTCACAAACAACTAGCGAGTGATAGAGTCTGATGTATATGTATACTGTCATATAAATCAAAAATTTCGCACGAGCTGCCCTACAGAGTGTCGGATTACTGGATGTGACAGATTATAGCGACTCTACTGTATTTGTATCATTCCTTATGAAGAAAAATGTAACTCATTTTTAGTCTGTTTGAATAACTCCGCCAAACATCCACAAACAAACTATTTATCTAGTTATCCATAAGTACAGTTATGTGAAAATAGACAAAGTAGTGAACCCACTGTGATGTGTTGTGATGCAGGTTTTCAGATAAGTGCACTGAATGCACTTATCTGAAAAAATGCATCACAACACATTAACAACTATGTTGAAATAAAAGAAAATGGAGAATACTTCATTCTCGATACAGATGCACCTCAACTTATGTTTGCACATACAATGATCAATGCAAGTGAAACAGAGGCATGGAAACATGGTTAAAATTTGAATTCAAGTTGTTCTAATGATGTGTTAATGATCTTTCTTGGTATATATTAAAAAAAATGTCTCATATCTTCTTGTGTTTTACAGTATATCCATTATGCCTGCAAAGCACTCCAAGGGCTGTAAAAAGAAGGTCGGGACACGCGTGACCTACTTCTCGAGCTGCCACTTTGGGGTATTTTGAGTCGCACATTTTAAGAAAACTTGTATGAGCGATCAGTTTTATACGACATTAATTAAACTAAAATTGCATAAATCCAGTGATTTCCAGTCAAAAATATAATAATAATTTCGGATGATTATGCAACCCCAATTTTATGTAACTTTTTGATCAAATAGTTTAAAAGAAACAATCATCTATATCAGGGGTGGCCAACAAGTCGATCGCGATCGACCGGTCGATTGCCAAGCCAATTTTGGTCGATCGCTAGCGATGTATTGACTTAATGTATTATATTTGTAACCAAATGCAACTGTGTGCATGCAGTTATGACTCAACTCACAAGCAGTGAGTGCACTTCGTACTGAAACAGTGTATAAACATAGTATGTATTTCACACTTCCCCCTCCCCACTTAGACTATGCCTATGAAAACAAGTCGATCGCGACACATTTTTACGATAAAAAGTAGATCTTATGTGCACAAAAGTTGGCCACCCCTGATCTATATCATTTGCTGTCGCGATTGAAACTAATTAAATAGGCGCTAAAACTGATGCAATTCGTATATAAGCACTTCGTAAAGTAATGCAATAACATAAGTTATCCAAAATTTTATTTTAAAGCATTTACCAATAAAATATTAATGCATTAAAAAATAAATACTAGACTAGCATTTAATTAATGAACATTTTTGAATTTACAAAGGCTTAAACATCATATTTTCCTAATTACATAAAATCTAATCAAAAAGGATAATATTAAACACAATTTAATGATATGTCTTAGATAAGCTCTGTTAAAAATAACTTCTTTCTCTCTAAACACACAAGATACAAATATAATAAAACACTATTTTTGGAGGTCAGCAGAAGTATGCATAAATGAGCTTTTGCTTCCATACAGTTTTTTTACATTCAAAGTACTGTTCATATCTCTGGCAAAAATATGTACTCTCACTGACAGAAAAGTTGGCTGCCACTTAGCCCATCTGCAGTTTTGCATCCGTTTCGCTTTCCTCTGCTTATCTGCGGGAAATCTAAACAATCGAACGTCGGTAGACTTACTTTTACAATTAGGTGCCAAACAATAACCCATTGTTTAACGTTTTGAGTACGTATATACGCAATAACAGTCGACTTGCGCAGGAACCACGTGTAGTGAGCTCTATCGATAAGTCCCAAAATGGCCGCTGCCACGTAGAATCACGGGAGCGTGTCCCGACCTTATACAGACCTTGAAGCACTCCACTGTGTCTTCTGCTACTGGTGAGAAGAAGTGGAAGCTTATTATTCTCAATGAGAAACTTCAGATATGTAAACATGGCAGCCATGGCAACTGCTCATGAATTTGGGCTATTACAATCAATGACAGCCCAAAATTGCATTATGTACTGTACTGTGTAATCTTGTATATAGCCTATTTATTTATTTATTATATTTTTGACTTATGATATGACGTAGTTACATTCTGAAAAATGCATGTCAAGGAGAGATGATATCTATTTCTTATAGCATAACTTTAAAAACTATTTGATTACAAGAGAGATTACAACCATTCCATTCTAGAACTGTGGAAAGAGCAAATTCCATTTTTCCTTAGAGTTAGTTCTGTTCTTTTTAATGTAAACCACTATTATTTAACTAGTTTTTCTGCTTTCAATTGGATCATTAGTTATTCTAACTTACTATGTATAAAAACAAATTATTAACAAAATAAGAGAGAATTATTACTTGGATGTTTGTATGTTTCATGTAAAAATCATCCAAATTGTTTAATTTGGCAACTGCTACATAATTATATTGCACAATATATATTGTGTAATATATATAATTATAGATTCATTATTTGTGATCTGTAAGACTAGTATTCTTCTAACAAGGGGAACCCGGGTGTTTGTCATCACTAATTTCAAGAAAATTTCGTGGATGTATAGTATTTACTGCAGTGGCGTAGCCTGGGTGTCAGCCGCCCGGTGCGGAAGAAAATTTCGCCGCTCCCTTATTTAGGTATCTCAATTTAAAAGACTAAAATATACAGTAATTCTAAAGAACTTTTCAGCAAGAACAATCATCATTATTGTGTATTGTAAAGGTTCAACTTTTTACAAGATATTATTATTATTTATTGTGAAATTTTGCCGCTCCCACTACGCTACGCCACCGATTTACTGGTACTTAAACTTTGCTAAAGATGCAGGACCCACTATTCAGGCATTCTTGAGAAAATCACAATTGTTTTTCTATAACTATTAACCCTTTTCTTGCTGATTGAATTTTTGAATTCCCTGATATAAATAATAAATTTTAAATTCAATAATTAAAAATGGCATGAAATTTCTTATGTACACGTTTTATAACAATAAGATTAATTTTTTTACATTTATAATTGTATCATACGTGGATTCGAACCAGTAAAAGGGTTGTGCGAAGACCATTACTAACTAATCATGCCATGTCATGAACACGTGAATGGTGCTTCTGCTTAGGTATCAATAGTTCTAGAAAAACTTTAATTGCGATTTTCTTGAAAATGTCTGAATAGTGAAACTCTACTAAAGCCACAGAACCAAGTAGTAAATACTACACATCCATAAAATTTTGTTGAAATTAATGAAGACTACCTCCCGGGTTCCCCTTGTAAGTAATTTTATAATTACACTAGCTGTTACCAGCAACTTTGCCTATGCAGATTTTGCAAGCAAACACCATTTATACTCAGTATTTCAACAACCATAGTAATTGTTATATAACACCTACCACCGAGAATGATGAAAATTGCCGAGAATCAAACGAACTGTTTTCAATTTGATCAATTTTCTGGAATGTTTACAATCAACCAATATGCAATAACAAATTCGAATTTAAAACAGTTTGAACATTTGGTTAAAAAGTCGAACTATATAAAAATACTAAGTACTCAATAAAGACTAAATGTAGTTGAAAATGAAAAATCGCATCTAAAACAGTACAGTAGAAGCTGTTCTTCGGGTTAAGCCTTAATGCTCTCCCTCTACCCCCACAGGCAGAATTTTGAAAATCCCTTTTTAGTGTGCGTTTTCACGACATACCCTAACCGTGTACCAAATTTCATCACTTTAGGTTCGGCGGTTTGCTCTGGGCGATGACGAATCTGTCACTCAGCCAGGACAAGCAATTTTATATATTTAGATACATTAATAGTTAATAATAACAAAGTATGAAAAAATTAGCAATTAGATTAAATGCCTGTAACAAGAACATTCAGATCTTGTCCCAACAACTTCAATCTACTTCTAAAAAATATGCTGCTTAAAAAGTATGTTGATCATTGTCAGAATCACTGGCTAGAAATTCCAAAATCTCTTCATTGCCACAAGAATTCTTATAAACTCTAGTAAGGTTCTTGTAGCCTGGACCAACACCAAACAATTTCTACCTTTCTGGACTTTGAGTAGCAAATATTTTTCAAACAATGAAAAGAGAATGGGGAACGAGTGCCTGAATGTTTATAGGAATATTGTTAAAAAAATGAACATTCGGTGTTAGAAATTTTCTGGTTTGTGTTTGATTTATTTGAAATATTATGAAAAAAATTATGAGACAAGTTTATAACTTGTTCTAGCTAATATTAAGTAAAAAAGTTTGTTGTAAACAAGAATTATATGCTATCGAGAATAAATTTTATAAATTAAAAATATAATCTAAAAAAACTAGAGTGAAAATAAAGTCAACCTACCTTGTCAGACAAAGCTTTTAGACTATCTAGGAATCTTGTCCAAAAGTCTCTAAATAAAGGACGGTCAATTTTCTTCAAGCTGTCTTTACTGGCGGCATCTACCGAAACGTACAGCTGCGTCACCGGATCTAATTTCGATATGGCGTCGGGAAACTGCGCATTGGTAACGAGAAAGGTAGAGATTCCGCGACCGTGAAGAAGTCGGACAAACTCGTTTATCTCTGGATACATTATGGGTTCTCCGACAAGCGATAATGCGCAATGTTTAGCTTCCATTCCTTCTTTAAACCTCTCTTCCTTTACACCAGGTACACCTTTTTAAATGATTAAAAAAAAAGTATTAATTGTTTGTTTCCAAATGAATGACAAAACAAAGGAAGCTATAAAACACATTTCTTCTTTCTACTTTAATAATAGATGAGAGAAGAAATGTCTATAATTGTTAATTTTCAAAATAAAAACCAAATACTTCATTATAAAATTATAACAGATACAACTGTGTTATTTGAACATAATGTTCTCAAGCCAGACACAAACCCTTAAATTCTTTGATCATCCGGTAATGATTTTTCAAAGCTTCCTGGAATATTAGTTCCGGATTGTCCATTTTCCATTTCCACTCGGTTCCGACGGGATTGGAATGATGCCTTAATTTAAAAAATAAAAACAAAAAAAATTTAATTTATAAATCTCGAAAATAATTAAAATATTGACTTTAAAATTTTCTTTTTTTTCGTAGTTGATATGTATAATCTTTATTTAAATCAACAAATACATAAAATTATTCAATTATCTTAAACCTCAAATAAAAATAAAAAAAACCCTTGTACTTTCACAATTTTTTCTTTTCGTTAATTATTTCAAATAATTTCTTCCTCTCGTTTATACTTACAATACATGCCGGACATAATTATGTAGTTTATTTTCATTATGCAAATCCATCACTCCCCAGATGAACCAAGAAAATAAAAATGAAAATAGAATACACGAAGGAATCAGTGTTTAAGATTAAACTTTTTTGGGGCCAAACTGTCCAGTCTTCAGATCTATGTCTTTAAAATTACAAAAAAGAAAACTATTCAAAGTACACATAACTGTGAGAAGGGAGATTCTAGGTTAACCCTTTCCAAATACGGTAAGGAAGATTTGTAAAAATCTTTCCTAGTCAGTCCCGACACCACTTAGTCAGTTCGCGGATGAAGGCACGCCGAAATTAATTTATCTTCCAAGTGGCCAAAGGTATAAATACTCAACCGGAATTTCGAGAGAATTTTACATTCAAACATTTCGCGGTAACGCGAGTCGTCGACAGAGTTAGGCATTAAATCAATCTACACGACAATTTAAATATAAATATATTACACAAAATTATAACTAAATATAAATACAAATAAGTGACGACTACGATAACATAAATGATAAATTTGACAATCCAAAGGTGTGAGGATATTTAGTTCTAAACCTCTAAATTTATCCCGAGAGAGACAGTTTACATAAAACAGTTATATTATCTATAGTGGAATCCTTGGAAACAACTGGTAATTAAAAACCGGAGAAACGACGACTAATATCTTTGGCACTCGCCAATGGCCCCAAAATGAGAGCAGTGGCTAAAGCCTTGACCACTTAATAGTATCAAGACAAGAACAATTCAGAAAGTGACCTTTTACCTTTTATACTACCTTCCATTCAATAGCATCGTCGGAATATCACGCCACGCTTCTGACGAGAGGAGGAAGTTGGAAGGTCTTGTGGATAAGTTGAGTGAGATACCACACTCAGACTTATCACTTTAGAAGGAACTAAATTGTTATTCTCCAGTCAAAATCTCTTAATCTCAAAGTTTCTTAAGTCAAGATCTCGTAATATTTTTCAAAGTTAATTCAATTTAAACTTGATAGAAAAATTATTTTAACAAATATCTCGCTGAACTCCAGATTCTCACATAACCTTCAATTTACATGTCAGATAGTCCTGACTTCACACACACAACGAAATATTTACATGGAAAACAGAAGAATAAATTCCAAAGTTCCATTTTTTTAATTAACCATTGTGAAATGAATGAAAATGAAATTCCATTTTGCATCTTTTTGTTTGTTGATAAAGAAAACTTTCCCTTTTTTTTTTACAAGAAAAATTTTACAATTAACATCTTCGAGCCTAGTTTTTTCCTTAGTTACTGAAAATGGTTTTGTCTCAATAAAATCCATCATCATTGCAGATTAAAAAATTAAGATTAAAAACCATCAAAACATTTATAAAAAATTTTTTAATCTTACTGTGTTATGTTTAATGTGTTCTTTGAAGGTAATGATGACATGATTGCAACATCATATGAGGGTAGGCTGAAAAGTAGTGCGCACATGCTTGTAGAACACGAACAAAAACAAATAGCAAGATTGGGCGTAAGTACATTAAAGCACAATTCTTAAGCTTCAAAATCATATATTTATTTTTCAACATAGTCACCGTTAAGGCTAACACATTTCTCCCAACGTGTAACAAGTTTTTTCATTCCGTCACCGAAAAATTCTTCCGACTTTTCTCGAATTCGGGACTTGACGGCCGTCTTCACCTCATCGTCCAAGGTGTAATGATTATCCTTGCGGTTTCTCTTGAGTAGAAGTAAAAAATAAAAATCACAAGGCGCAAGATCGGGGGAATAGGGAGGGTGTGGAATCAGTTCAAATGTCCGGTTTCACATAGCCTCTCCAGTTGTGCGCAAGGTGTGTGGACGAGCATTGTCAAGTTGCAAGATTATTAGCGCCAGGTGATTATTTGTCGTGTTAGAGGCAGCCTGGTGTTAATAATCTTGCAACATGACAATGCTCGTCCACACACCTTGCGCACAACTGGAAAGGCTATGTGAAACCCGACGTTTGAACCGATTCCACACCCTCCCTATTCCCCGATCTTGCGCCTTGTGATTTTTATTTTTTACTTCTACTCAACAGAGACTGCGAGGATAATCATGACAGCTGCCTTTGCCTCATCGTCCAAGGTGTAAAGTCCTGGATTCGAGAAAAGTCGAAAGAATTTTTCGGTGACGGAATGAAAAAACTTGTTACACGTTGGGAGAAATGTGTTAGCCTTAACGGTGACTATGTTGAAAAATAAATATATGATTTTGAAGCTTAAGAATTGTGCTTTAATGTACTTACGCCCAATCTTGCTATTTGTTTTTGTTCGTGTTCTACAAGCATGTGTGCATTACTTTTCAGCCTACCCTTGTAATATTTAGCATATGTTTTTAAAATGAAAGAACTCAAAATAAAGTACTAAAGAATATTTAAAAATATTGTATTAGACCAAAAACCCATTATGTAAAATAAACTAATAAACTCTGAGTTACAAGTTTTGTTGCATTTATCTGACAGTGTTAAATCAATGTATGGCACTAAAATTGCACATGATCTCATAATCAATAGTAGGAAATTTACCTCCAACAAAATACACATTTATTTGCACAGGCGAGACTGGGCGTGGCCTCCACGCACCGGTGACTCTCGATGCCGTAGAACGTGTGTTTGTAGCAGCCTCCCCGGCCGCGGAGCATCGACTTGGTCCACCGGCACAACTTGACGCCCGAGTGAGATCCTATTAGCTTGTAACCCTGTTTGGTGAGGGCCTTGCGCAACGTCGGAGTTATCATTTCTTTCGGGCCCGAATCCTCCGAAATTTTCTTTTTTGCAGCCTACAAAGTAGAACATATACTTTCTGTAGTGCAATATAATTTCATTTATACTTTTCCACAATAAAAATTCATTAAAATCTATACTTCAAAGAAAAGTAAAGAAAAATTAAGCAAAAACAACACTTCTGTTTTACTGCATGTGACTCTTACACCCGAATATTACTTATATACAATTACTCAAACAAGAATTTTTGAATTTACAAAAGTCATACCTTACCTTAATGTTCTTCATTTTATTCATCACCGATCCTAAATCCTCCACGTCTACCAATTCGCTTCCGTCGGATGCTACATCTTCCACATCATCATCATCACTGCTTTCGTAAAACATCTATAAATTAAATCTATAATTAAACATCTACAAAATGTTTAACATAGGTTTTTATTTAACTCATTAGAAAGCGTAAAATTAATTTTAAAAACAAAATAAAACATGTTAGAAATTCATCAATTATTAAGTTCATTTATAATCAGTTCACAAATAACATCAATTCTGCCTTTTGTCTTCCTCTAACCTTGGGCTTTGAGTTTGATGTAACAAATTTGGTCATAAAAACAGAAGAAATCGCTACTGTTAAAAGAGAATATGTTCCATTGACAATACAAGTCATACCTTAAACTTCATTGACTGTTTAAGAAAGGAAAAGAATACACACATAAATGCTTAAATAATTGCAATATTTGAATCTGTAAGATGTTGGAAAAATGTGCACTGTGGTCATCAAGATGATCCCGTACAGCAGCATTTCCCAAGCTGGGAATGTGAAAAATAATCTGTAACAGCTACCAAGTGTAATTCATACCTATTAATTCAAATTTTTTGATCCTTTATCAATAAGTCGTAAATTCAATTGTTCATAACTTTTATTTGCAATGGCGATTTATTAATTAATCAAATACCTTTCCGGTCCATCACAAGATAAACAAACACAAGCTTGTATTTTGGAAACTTATGTAATTTTCGATTAAAATTTTGGGAAGTTAAATGAACTAACATATACGAGAATTTAAATTAAGAAAATAAAATAATGTTGCAATAAATAATTATAAAAGGGTCAGTTTGGGGACAGAAATAAGTTTGAGACTACATCGTTACAACCGATCCTAGTCCGATCAGATTTGTTATTCTCATTTGACAACACTGAAAATCATCACTTTGCACTGCACGTGCGACGACAGCTGTCAGTTAAAGGTGGAAATGCAATTAAAACGGCATCCAAACTACCGTACGAGGTCTGTGGATTAATTTGTTTTTTTTAATGTCTTTGCATGGAAAATTCTTTATGCAGACACGGTGTAAAATATCTTAGATCTTGCATTCGAGATTATCAAGTCTACTAGAAAAGTAATTGTTACTACATTTTGAATGTAGTACCCATAAATAAGTGTGTTGGGAGAGTCCACACAATAAAATCATCACTTAATATATCTGCTTATATACAACATCAAAGCTGTTCAGATCTGTTGTTAAACAGAAACATTTTGGGCTGCTTGCGAAAAGTGCTTTACTTCTGCACGGTAATGCTTGGCTGCTTAGTACCAACACAATTACACGAACTACCATAGGATTTCCGGAAGGAATTCACAGATCTTCATTTTATGCAGTTCGGATCTGGTATTAAGTGACCAATCTCTTTCTTACTCTACGGCAACTCTTGGTGACTACAGTATGTAAAACAGCCAAGAAACAAAGATTGGAATTGGGGAATGTTGGCTTCTACAAACAGGAATGAAAGTTTGCTCTACATCATAAGAAATGCTTCGTCGGAAACAGGAACTAAACTGAAAATAAATTTATATTGCTTTTATCATTCAACAAGATCTGATTCAGAATGTGTGAACCACACATTTAGTAATACGTGCTTGTTGATTTCAAAAACTAACTGTTTCCAATGCATGATCAAGATATTATGATACAAAAACAAAAATTGGCTCAATTTTTATAGATATTTTCAATTTAAGAAAGGTATTACAGTAGAACCTCTATTATCTGGACTAATTGGGGATGAAGGTAGTCCGGATAAGGAAAAATCCGGATAATCGAAAGAAAAAAAATAATTGACAGTGAAAGACATGTACTGTACATACAGTATGAATAATTTTTATTTGTTTAGATTTATATACAGCTTCAAATTAAATTATTTTTTATTAAGAAATTCAATTGTCGATTTTTGTTTAAAGCTAGCTGTTCTTTTTGAAGCTGCTAAATCGCGAATACTTTTAAGACATATAAGTTGTCCCGAGATACGCTCTTCTTAGCTCTCAAACCACTTCATGGCAACATCTAAGCACCGAAAAGCTTCAGAATGTGTAGGACCAATATCTCTTACTTCGCAAATCTCTTCTTCGTCTTCTCGATCTTGTTCATCCGAGACAGATATTTCTTTAATTATTTCTTCGTCATTCAAAATTTGGAATCCAGGATCGTTCGCATCGCAATTTAACCACTCAGTTACATCTTCGTCACATTCGGCACATATTGAAATTTGTGCTATTGCTTCCGCAATGTCCCCTATACCACTTTCTACCATGTTACTGGAATTTACTAATGGTCTTTTCAAAATTTTGTTCTATGCATTCCATCACGTACGTACAACAGTGTCGCAATTCGCCAAGTGCAAATCGGCAAATTCGTACAATTTTTGTTTAATTTGAGCAATCCGGATAATCAAAAATCCGGATAATAGAGGTCCAGATAACCGAGGTTCTACTGTATCATTCATATAAGAAGAAAAGGATTAACCTTCTGAAACTTGGTGTTTGTCAAACTGATTTTCAATGTTATGACAAAAATATCAAGTGTAATATCCCTTTCACACTGTAATTTTTAAGTTGGCTTAACCGACAGCTTAAGGTATGCAATGTGAATGAAACAGACTTAAGGTTTAATCGGTTTAACTACCAAAAACTAGGCCAACTTAAATCTCTTTCCCTAACAAGCATAAGTCACTTCAAGGTTTCCCCAAAGTCCACCGCAAATTCAAAGAAAATGAAATATGGCAGAAGCAGTTATCACAATGTGCATAGCAGTAAGAAGAGCGTATAGCAGTTAATCAAAGCGAGAAAAATCACAGTGAAAATTTGTCAAAGAAACGAACAGTTTAATAGAGACATACGGAGTTAAAGAATCAATGATTTACGTAGACCGAAAGGAAGCAAATCCATCTTTGACGGCCAATGTCGGAAGCAAGAATGTGGTAAAAGTTAAAAAATCAAATATAAATAAGGTAAAACTGTGAAAATGGATAATCATTAAATCAATGAACACTTAGTATTTAAATGAAAAATTCTTTAAACAAATATATTACAAATGACGATACTAAATGACAAAAATAGTAATTCTTGCGACTCGTACGTTAATCATAAATGACATAAATATCAAATTAACATAATGATAAAATTAGAAGAAAAGCACTCAAACAATATCTCGATTGTATTATGTTTGCATTAGCACGTAAACGTAACGAACGATCCAATACGTGTCACTCGCTCGAGTACCGTAGCATTTTATTTTAAAAGTTGAAAACTGAGTAATTTAATAAAGACAATGCTGTATTAGAGAATATTTTAGTTTTAAAGTAATTAATGGCAAAAATTTTCTTTATATTACATTTATAAATAGCAAACAGTGCACTTCTCAATATGTTTGGAAGCATTTAATAGAAATTTTAATTATAGGGCATTGGCCAGCTCAAAATGTGTCCTTAATGAAAGAGTTGCAGTAGAAATAGTGTGATGTTAAAATGTTTAGTCACCTAAATTGGATATAGGTAAAATATTGTTGGATGTAAGCTAACGAGTAGTTAACCTTGTTAGTGGTAATTAAACTTAATTTAATCCTGCTTAACTACTAAGCCAGCTTACGAATTACAGTGTGAAAAAAGTACAACACAAAGAAAGTTTTTTCCCATTTTAATCCCGACATTGGTATAACAATGCATTAATGTTTAACTGTGTGAATATTCTTAAACATTATTTATTTTTATCTAATCATTATTCAATATAAACTAAACTTTTCTTGGGTTTTCCTTTAGTAAAGTATTGTTAAACTGATACAAACTCACAAAGCTGGAACAACAGTCAATAACACACGGAAGCCTCGTTATCTAATCCGGCACTTCGATTTACTAATTACGCGAACATTATCGGATCCGTTTGGGACGTTCGTCGGGTAATGCGGCCGGTTCGTCGTACACGTCGGGTTCGACGGAACGGAACGGCAGTGCTATCCGACGACAGGCCCAAACGGAGCCAAAAATGCTTGCACGATAAGTAAATCGAATGCCGGAGTAAGTGCCGAGGTTTCTGCATGCGTTATTGTTAGATTGGATAAACAAAAGAAGAATCACAATTTTTATTAAATGAGAATAATTAGCAGATTGATTGATTATTAAAAAAAAGTTACAAAAATAGTCTGAATAAATTATTAATTTTTTCAAATTTAAAAAAAGCACTTTTATCGAGAATAAAGCAGAAATTAATAATTAATTTTACCTCTTTATTACGATTGGCTTTTATCCGTTGCGACGAGTATCCACGTTCGGGCTTTTCTAATATTTCTATTAACCGTTTCTTCCATTCCACAAAATCCAAATGGATGTCTATATCGTAAATATATTTTTTTATTGTATTTTTCCTTTTTAACATCAGAAATACAGTTAATTAATAAAAATAATTAAATTGTTAAAGTTAAAAGTTAAGTTCTGTTGCTAAAAAGCTATGCTATAAAAGGTAAGAAAGAGTCGGACTTCAAACGACTCTCAAAGTAGTGTGAATTTCTGTCATAATGGTAACAAAACAACATAGTTCACACGTAACGGAGCTTTTTGAAGTAAATAAAATGCACCGATACATTATATATACAAGATTAACTACCAGTATCTTTGTGTCTGCGAGAAAACAAAGCAAATAATTTTGTTATTGACAGTAGTTAATTACAATGCTATTTACATCTTAAGCATTAGCGAGAATAATAAGAACTTTCCGAAAGCATTCCGGCAGTGCATTATTTTGGAAAATATACAGCATCATGTTTTCTACTCTTAAACAATGCATAAAACAAGTAAATTTCTTATATCCAAATAATCGTCGTGCATAAAACTGGACCGAAACATTCGTATCACATTATGGAAAAGAGACACTAAAACGAGTTTGCCAGCATTAACGATATACGTGTTTTGTTGTCAGAAAACCTCCGTAATGCAAATAGATAAAGATGATTTTACTTTTAATATCTTATAAAATAGTTATTAATTAAAATTAATATTTTGGAAACCGACCAATCTATCCACAAAGCATTACGGACCTCGGCAGCAGTTGGCTCGTAATTCAATAGACGTTGGATAATAAAGTTTGCCCGTTTCTTTTGTCAACACTTCGATTCACTTTTACTAACAACTTCCAAATGCATAAAATAATTTTAAAAGATTCCAAAGTTGGAATTTTATTGGATTCTTTTTAGCATTCTAAAGAAACTTTTAATATATATTTACGAATTGTATTTCTGTGTGGCTCCGAGGTATCTATCACAACTGAAATTATAGTCGGTCTCCATTTCTCCCAACACTAA
Organism: Centruroides vittatus; assembly: GCF_030686945.1. Classification (NCBI taxonomy): domain Eukaryota; kingdom Metazoa; phylum Arthropoda; class Arachnida; order Scorpiones; family Buthidae; genus Centruroides; species Centruroides vittatus. The sequence goes on from NW_027121028.1 coordinate 333,250, forward strand.
AAAATAAACACCAATCAATGGAAACCATTCTTACATATATTTGGGTTTAAACCCAAGTATATAAGTAAAAATAATCATGATTTTTATTTATTTATTTAAATGAATAGATTACAAAATTAAAGAAAAAAATACATCTTTTATAACACACCAAAATAGTGTTTGTTCTGTCCGTATACCGTCCCACTAGCAGTTACGGTGTAAGGAACTGAGTCCGAACGTTATTTTTATTTTATTATTATTTCCGTTTTATTATCTTTTGTTTGGGGTTTAAGTTTATTTAGGACGAAGGTTCCCCACCACTCTCTTGTTAGTAATGAAAAATGAAGATAAAACAACTCACGGAGAAATAAGCGCCGTAGGAAAAATCTTGCGCACTTGCGCTGCCCGGCGGAAGTAACAGTCCGCAGAAAAAAAATGGAGGGGGGAGTCCCCACATTCACTAGTAAAGAAATACTTGATAAACCGTCTTAACATCCCAGAAAATTATGATAAATATTTTGTAAACGGTTTATAAGCTTTGTCGGAAACTTAAAGCTGCCAGAAAAGAAAGTTAATGTTAGCAACTAAGTATGTAAATAAGGGAGTAACCCAGCTCAAGTGTGACGTCACCTCACAGTATAAAACCCGCACGTTAACCGAAGGAGGAGAGGTGAATTCCAAATCGAGGCAACTTTGAGAGCGAGGTTAATTCGAAAGCGAAGTATTTTCTGATAGAAGTCCAGATTGATAATTGGACGATCCAAGGTGTTAAAGAGGAGTTCGATTGACAATTTGACGATATCGAAAGGATTGAGGAAATAGTTTCTTCGTATAGTGAGGTGACGGATAGACGTTTAATTAGTAAGAGATTTTGTTCATAGTTTCTAAGTATTGGATTTGTCGAATTTTCAAAGGGGAATTAATATTAAGTTAAGCTAAGTAGCTAAGTTTATTGTCGGGTTGACTTGTTGATTTTCGTTAATAAATTTTGTTTGGACTATTGATAACTGTACGTAGTACATTCTAGTTATTAATTAAATATATTTGAACTTTTGATCTGACTTGATATTTATCGTTATTATTACTAATTTTTCGGTGCACGCTTAAAAGCCCAGGCCTGGCAAACTAATCTCGAATCCGCGTAAAGTACCCGTTAGGTTAACGGAAGTTTTATCGACCGCATTTTGTGTCGATTTCCTAAGATACTAAAAATAGTACTTTACAACGAAATGTCGTGTTTATGAATGAATTAAGTATAAAATGTGAGAAAAATCAAACTAAAGTTTGGTTTTGTGTAGACAGAGTTAGATTTAAATAAATAAACAAAACATTCACTAAATATACTTAATTTTTTTTCTTTATAGTTTCCAGATAGTGCAATTGAATGAATTCTGGTGAAACGCAAAGAAGTAAATTTATGTACGAGGCACGAATCTATCTTATTTTATTTTTACCAAAGTAGAAGTAAATAAATTGATTTACTTTTGTAAAATTTAAGCAAAATATTAATTATATTAGCAATAAGCCAGAAGTGCAGCATGACTTAACTTGATCCATCTTTTGATTTTATCTCCATTCTAATGAGTTTACCATTTGTTTTGAACTAAACTTAAAATGCTAAATCGATTTTCAGGTTGCAATAGTTCATTTTTAATTAATTAAATATCCAAATTCATCCTGAAGAAAGTCAATTACAGCTTGTTCTTTTGCAACTGTTAATAAGTGGAAACAAATTTTGAATTAAATAATTTTAAAAATTTCTAGAAGTTAATAAACTTGCAACATTCATAACTTTGACTTTAGAAATGGTCATTTGTTATAAATGAATCAATCAAAAGTAAGAATAACAAATGATGTCCTTGTCTAACTCGTTTGACTTCGGAAATGCAGAAAGGCCAACTAGAATAAATTTTTTGTAGTTTCTACAGAAGCAGTGTGTAAATTTCAACTACGGAGTCACAGGGTCCGTCCACGGACGGCATCCGTCCCACCGATAATTTTTTTTCAAATACTGCCTAATGACATTATATTTACGAATATCGGCAAAAGTACTTTTCTGCAGTATGTCCATCATAAAAACGTGCGTCGTATGTTCGTACGTTGTCTAGGCAATGTGTGTCCAAAAGTATGCCCGTCGTTACTTTATACGCACTCGAGTCCCTCCACCCTAAGAACTCGACAACGTCGACCGCATAGAATTGCTAGTATGCAATCTCAAACCAATCTCTGCATTCGTACTAACAACATGTAGTTAGTTTTTTGTGAACTGGAAGTATCCAATGTCTAAGTGTTTGTCTAAAAACTGTTCTCGTGGACGACCCACTTGCACGGTCGGCTAAAATCTGTCTAGAAACAACCGACTCAGACATAAAAATGACGCGCACTCTTCGGACGTCGGGACCGAAGAGTGCGCGTCCAGAAATCCCGAGCAAAGAAACATATACACGATGCAGACAAAGGGGCAGATTCTGCCAAATGTACGAATTTGATTTTATCAAACAAGAAATATCAATTTAAATTTATTTTAAAAATTTATCTGTGTCATAATATATCTGATTAATAAATATTCAAAACTTTAAGAATAACCTTATAAATAGAAAAAACACACTTAATATGTTTAATTAATATAATTAAATTTATGAAATTAAAAATATTATAATTTGAAAACAGAACTTATTTTACTTTAGGAATATCTTAAAATTAGTGCAATAATGTCATATTGGGAGCAGGACAAATAGAGGCATTGCTTCCTCCTACTCTCTAACCATCCATGACATATCCCGTGCTACCGATAGCACTCTTTTCGGGTTGGCATTTCTACAAACGTACCCTTTATAAGCACGCGACGTTTTTACGTAACAAAATAATTACCTCCGTTTTTGCTTTCTGCCGTATTCTCGTCACCCAGACCGACATCCAGTATTCTTTCTGCTTCGAGTTTATTTAACCATTCGTCCAATTCTTTAGAAACCTATAAAGTAATTATCAATGGTCTTCTTACAAATTGAGTAATAAGAGCAGAATTTGATGCGGATAGAAAATTACTTTTGTTTTTTATATGTCATCTATCATCCAAAAAATTCTATAATTTAATTAAACTAGTATATGATTCAAAAGAACACAAGAACAAAGCAATTGATTGGATTGCTTCCCCGCGTCGGAAGTGCAAAGTTTGTCCGCCCGCAACCGTCGGCTACGAGAATTGCCTCTTCCGTGCCTAACAAATGCCGCCTCGATTCTATCACAATACGACCAAGTTGCATGATGTCCAAGTAAATAATATAAAGATATTAATTAAAATATAAATGTAAATGTTTCAAACAATAGCCGAAAGTTGTTAAATATGTCGATATATGCCGTAGACACAACAAAATTGTTTGACTTCAATACCCTCTCATTTATTCTTTATATATGTCAATCGAACATAGATTAAAAAGACCAAACTACAAGTTTGTTAAAGATTAAAGTTAACCGATAAAAATATTAAATTTTTTAAGTCGAACGTATAAAATCGTTGTCATTCTTTTAGGTTTGAATCTTAACATATAAAGAAATAATTGCCATCTATTTATTTAAAATTATTTTGTAGCAATAAGCTGGAAATCACATACTAGAACCAATGCACTATAAAATTCTCTTGATTTTTATGCTTGTCTTTCTCTCAATGGGTTGTTTCTAAAATGTGTAAACTTTCTGCTGATTTCCAACAACATAAGCTGGTAATTATCACTATACTAGTGATAATTACCAGCTTATGTTGTTGCAAATGCATCTTTTTTAATATCACACTTATTTTCATTCGCAAAAACTTTTCCTGAAATCAATGCTATTGACATTTTAATCAAGAGAAATAACCTTGCCAGTATGATTGTGTCTAAATTTATAGTTCTGGAAGTAAAGATCGGATAAAGTTCCCGATAGCGTAACCGGCAACGCATCTGCACGGTAAGCAAAAGTTGCGGGTTCGATTCTTTTCTTTCAAAAATTTCTAAATTAAACGGGAGATGGCGGCTTAACCGTCTACCGCTAGGCGGATTAATTAATAACGTAGCCAAAAAGTAGGCCAATAATTTTGGGAAGATCATTTAGCTTTTCTTTTTGTATGTAAGAAAAGAAAGAAATGAAGCACTAACGTTCACAATTAAACAATAACAACTTTAATTCGGCATCTACATTATGGCACGCTCGTGTTCGTGTTTTTTCTCTTGCTAGCGTTGCCAGAAAAACATTTAAGTACTACCAGATGCGACCCAACAGGCTTAATGTCTATGATACGTCATAATAAAATACCTAACATGTTGGTTTAAAAAGTTGTCAAAACGAAGCTAAATGACAGTAGAAACAAATAAATATCAGCTTTATTGGAAATTTTCTGCAAGTTGAAATTAACGAATCGAGTTAGTAAGAAACCGATTGTAAATTTATGCATCAAATGTGAGTAAGGACGAGTCAATTGTCACTTAACATACAAATTCTGCTTCTACATTTTAAAACGGAAACCAATTAGATTCCCATTAAATTAATCGCGCTTCGTATATTCTGGCATGGAGTATACACCATAAAGTGTAATAAACATTCTTCATTAAATACCAAATGCTATGCCAAATATAAAGTTACGATTGTTAGTAGATCTTTCAACGGAGCTGTTGTTACCGAAAAGTTCAGCAGTGTATATGCACAACAATACTACTGTAAAAATTACATTTATTTATATAATTTTTATATTAGTATCATCAGTAAATATGTGAACATAGAGTTCCTATTAAGCTAAATTTTTACAACTCATTACATAATACAATAATCTGAATAATCTCGACATTAAAGAATCCCTTTTAACGTTGAGAAATTATGATAATATTTTTAATTTTCAGAAATAATAAATTTACAAATATAAATAAAATATATTTTAAATCTTTAAGCAGACTATACCTTATTAAAGTTTTCTCCGTAAAGGGAATTACCTAGTCCGAAAACTCCGTACCTCATCCCGTTCAGAACGAATTTCTGCATACGAAAATCGAAACAGATGTCTTTTAACCATTTGCAGAACCATTTTGCGTCGTCGGGCGGACGTCCGTCCACGTAAGTAGAAATGATAAAAATGCAGGTTGTCTTCTTTTTTGCCTAGGCGGATACAGATTATAATCAATTTTTTGCCTAAAAAAATTATCCAATTAGAATTAATTACGAACTTAATTAAAATTGTCAAAGACGAGACGATCGACAAAGACGACATCATTAATATAAATGCACACGATTAAATCACGTGCATTTATATTAATATTTTATTTTCGTGTAATGCAATTGTTTTAGTTTTTCTCAAGTAGTAAATTGAAATCTGTTGTAGGTGTAGAGGTGTAAACTAAAAATCTGAAATAAATTCCTCCATTTTTTTTATCACGTAAGCACACACGAAAAGAAATTGAATGTGTATGCGAGATCATATTTAATTTCAAATGTACTGTTTTTTCCGTCTTTGTATTTATTTATTTATTTATTTCAGATATGAAAGACCTAAACAAAAACAAATGTAGAAAATTCATTAAGGGTAAACTTCTCACTGTGGAACATTTTAAATGTATGAGCATTCCAAAAATCATGATATAAGATATAATTTAGAGGTATAATGTTTTTAATTTTACAGATTTACTATTATGAAATATAATATCTTTTACGGAATTCAGCTTTACAGTTTTAATAAGGACTACTCCAATTTCAAGTTTTACGCAAGTGGAATAATGCAGTGAATTAGCATTTGAAACACCGAACAGTTTGTTGAATGGTATTTGAATATAGAGTCATATAAAAGTTACTTGTAATTACTATAATACAATAGAAATTGTAATGTCAAGACAAACAGAAGTGATTTCTTCAAGGAAAAATTTAGTCCCAATATTCACCATTATGACACCTGTGGCTGTGAGTGGCAAAAACTATGCAACAATTTTAAGCAGTATAAGGGAAACAATACTAAAACACACAAAAAAAACCATGTTTATGTAAAACAGCATGACAAGAGAAATGTATTGGAGCAAGATTGTGATTGTCGAGGCTAATCTGATGTAACGCAAATAGCACTCGAGATATCCCGACAGTTTATACCCAGAAATCACCCGTAAGACACGAGCAATATGCATATAATATGCCGTTTAGTCTCTCTCGGTCCCATAATATCCATAGCAATTTTTCCGTCGAAATATCTTCCACACTTTCCGAGACGTCGGCACATAAAGATAGAGTCTGGACTGCTACGTATCCCTCCGACGACGAATAAGATACTTTAATTACGATCATCCTACATATAAACTTCCACTTGCCAACACTGTCTGTGTACCAGTCGTTTTAAGGTAATTTAATCAAATTTTTCACGTAATTTTAATCAATCAAGAGTACGAAGAGTATAAAGAGTAATAAAAAAGGATCTTAAATGTAAGAGTAACAATTTACCATTTTAATTTCCTAATCAAAGTACTTTTTTTATATAATTATTAGAAGCACTTTTATCGTCGAGTGCATTGTAACCGACTCAAGACAAAGACGAAACTCATCATTCCCATGACATACTTAACAAAGAATGCTATGAACTGTCCATAGAAAGTTTCTTTATGTATCAATAAGTAATTTCATATGAAACATAGGAGAATTTTCAAGAAACTTATCATAATAATAATAATAATAATTTGAGTACAATAAATGGAACAAAATAACATACTTCTTCTAAAAAAGAATCGTCGGGATCGTAATCTTTCAAATTGATAAGTTCGACCGTCCATCCTTTATCTTGCAAAGTTTCTGCTAACTCTTTGGAAAATTTCTAAAATTATAGAAGTATTTATAATTATGCAGATAAAAACAAATAGTATTGTAAATAAAATTCTAATAAACATTATAAAATGAGTGTTAAATAGCTGGACACAGCAAAAACATAAAATTGTATTACCTTAGCATTTCCTGTTTGCGTTCCATAAAAAACTTTTACACTTTTAATAAATCCACTTGGACGGCAAGTTTTTTGCTGTACGTTCCTAGATAAAGTAACGTGAAACGTCTTTTGAATCGGAGAAGGTTTCTCAAATACATTTCTTATCTGTAATATTTAATATAAAGTAATCCGAATTGGAAGATTTATATTTGTTAGTGTTATAAGAGTTAATTGTTATAAACACTAAAGATAGTCAATTAATTCAGCGATAATAGAAAAATCTGTGTTCATAAATACAATGAACTCCCATATGACATGCAGATATGCTGCATATTATTTTTTGATAAACCTTTACATCTTTTATAACTATTAGCTTCACTGTTTATATCATTGTTCGCATACTAGTTACAATTTTTTCATCACATTATATGGAAGTTCACCGTATACAGACTGCCTACCTAATGTCCTAAGAAAGGAGAGAGTTAAGAAATAAGTATACAGGATCTTCCAAGATGAATGCTACCATTTTAAATTATTGTAATTATGTTAATTATTATTCGAGAAGTATGCAATGTACACCAATCAATAGAGTAATTGTTTGAGTTTCATCTCCCACATGTATTTAAATGTCTTCTTATCTACTACCTCTAGAAAGCACTGTAAATGAAAATGGCAACTCTACAGCAGAGAAGGCATTTTGTATTCCGTAGTTTGCAAAGTCGGAATCACTCGTCATTGTGCGACACGAGTAATCCGGAGCTGCAGAATCACGGCTGCCACGGGAGGGGATACAATGGATATGCTGTAGTAAGTGTAGGAAGAATTCGAGCATTGGTTAGATGTTTGTCACTTGACACAAAATGCATGCATCGAGAAATTCTAATGGGCAAGGCGAAACTTGGTACGGTTTTCCAACATTTTAATATACACTACAATTTCAGTATGTAACTGGTTCAAACACTTATTTTCCAGGAATTATCACATCCACATACTCCAAGTTGATTGGCTAGTATTTTTGGAGTCTGTGGATGTGATAATTCCTAGAAAATAATGGTTTTAAACCAATTAAAAAAAAAAAGAATAGAAGCAGATGGATATATCACACACTACAATGTTCTTGGATAGTATTGATAATTAACAGAATTACAGTAATTTAAAATGGAAGCATCTTTTTGGAAGACTGTATATACTGTATGTGATCTGTCCAGAAAGTATCAGGCCATATAATATGAAAAATAGACACATTTATTAAAGAAGACACAAGAAACATTGGAATCCTCAAATCAGCTTCTAGCTCTCACACTGTCAGTTAATCCACTCTCCTTGGCTGACAGGTTACGTCGATAATGCACAAACCATTCTCATTATATTAACAACGGCTGGATTTTTTCCAGACATACCTTGTATATAAATTATCAGAATTGAGGATTTTATCAGGATTTCTCTTAAGAGGGAGCTGAAGTTTTTACACCTGCAAGGTTAAAACTTTGTTAGTTCTCAGATAGTAAAACTTTTAAAATTGGGAAGTTTACTAATCATAATTTGTGCAAGTGGATATAAGCATAAAATCCAGAGCAGAGATTCTTCAAATATGTTCATCAAAATTCTTATTTCATCAGCTTGTACAAGCTGATGGAATACTTAAGAACATGCTAAGTTAAACTTCTCACAACTCAATTTTACTGTTATGGAAAATGTTCAATTATTTCAAACATTATTGGAATAATGAAAATGAAAGGTGAGAGATTAAAAAATCAGTTTTCAACCTCTTCCTACTCACAAAGGAGCTTAATTTAAATATCTGTGATGTGGAAATTAATCAAAAAGATAGAATATATCACAAATACTTTGGCTTTATACACCCTACGTATCAGGAGCTTCCTTCACAAGTGTTTCAATCAAAAGCTTAACTTAAAAAATCTCCAAAAACATTTAAAAAATAAAATCCAAATTATCTCAACTACAACAAAAAACCAACAGAATTCTCAAAGCCATCTATCTGTCCATGGAGCCGAAATATTGCCATAGAAAACTGTATAAATGAAACCCTTATTGGGCTACAATTTGAAAAAGATTGTAGACTTATAAATTTTCATTGTCATCTGCCTGTCTGTCATTCCATAATCTCAAGAATGATAATACATCACCAAACGATTGCCTAAATATCTGGCTACAATATGGCGCGTTGAATGATTAGCACAAAGTAATTTGTCACTAGAGATAGACATTAGGCAACATCTCTTAAGTAAATTATTATTTGTATATATGTATATATACCTCGCTGGGTAAAGAGATAGCCGGCTGAGTGCTACTGTGGAGATGGTATTAGGCCGTGGGCGTAGGAATCGACCCCAGCCAGCGCCGTATTTAACCAAGTAAGGTTATATCTAAATTAATATACTTCTAGAAGCAAAGACTCACTTGGGGTCCGGGTGGCCTAACTGGCAAGCGCACCGCACGGCAAGCGGAGGTTGCGGGTTCAAGCCCCGCCCGGGTCAGTTCTTTAATTCCAGAGGGTTCAAAATTATTGAATAATTTATTTATTTACTTATAACTATTAATTTACTTAAGAGATGGCACCTAACGTCTACCTCTAGTGACAAATTACTTTGTGCTAATCATTTAACTAGCCATATTGTAGCCCGATATTTAGGCGATCGTTTGGTGATGTATTATAAACTGATCGAGCTTAAGACGTTATTACTCGAGAATGATGTCACATAGACAAAAGTCAAGACTAGATACGAAAAGCTCGGGCAGGAAGCCCCGATTAACTATATATGAACTTTCGGTCTAAGCCGAAGTCATGCAATTTCAATTCAAAAATTTTCTCCAGAACAGAGTTACATAGATGACTGGCACAACTGTTGTCATTGCGAAAAGTATGATGTACAGGTGCAAGATACTATTATTTTGAGATATTTTGAATTAATTAAATTAAAAATATGATTAAAAAAATTGCAGTCTGGCACTACAATGACATCACAATAATTTTTGCTCAACTATTTTTAATTTTTAAATATTAAACATAACTAAAAAATAAATATTCTCAATGCAGAATATACATCATCATATTGAAACTCTTATATAAAAACAGATTACCCGATATACAGGATGATAAAGCCTTTCTTATTAGATATAAGTCCATTGCAATAAGTTAAATTCTGTTTTTAACTAATTCAATTGAATAATTGTTAATAGTTCTTGGGAGTAAAAAATTTATTTTCTTCAGACGTTACCCGAAACTTTTAGTTTCTCTTCAGATCAACATACTACGAATCCAAATACAGTGGTACCTCGATATACGTCTGCTTTAGAATACGTCCCGTTTGGACGAAATTTTGCTCGGTATACGACTTAATTATACGCGTCATCTACAAACAAGTAGCACTACCGGTGTACTAGACCAGACTAGACGTTGCGGTGCCACGGTTTATAACTTTGTTAAATTTCTTCTGATTTTAATTTGTAAGCAAGATTTTATTATTTTTATTAATCATGAATTGCAAAAAGGCAAATGAAAAGCAACAGACAACTAAAAAAATGACTAGAATCACAATGGAACTGAAAAAGAGATTGTAGAAATTACGAAGATAGCATGGGTGTTCGAGATTTGACTGTTACATACTGTATTCTGAAAACGACGATATCAACAATTGTGAAAAATAAATACATTATTAAATCTGCTAATGTTGCGAAAGGGGTTAAATCAATTTCTAAACAGAGATTGAAGACATTAGCTCATGTTGAGAAATTGCTTTTTGGAGAGTTTGGATTGACTTGATTTTGATTTAATGATTTAAATAATATAATGCAATATACTGTAATAACTTTAAAAATCTATAATAAAATTTATTTCTTTATTAATGCGCTCAAACAGTGTTTAAATTATTTTACAACCCCATTAATATACCATATCAAGACGGGATTTTTTTACACGAGAATGGATTAATCATTTTTACATTACTTCTTATGGGAAAGGTCGGTTTGGTATACGTCCAATTCGGTACAAGTCCAAACATCGGGAACCAATTAAGGTCGTATACCAAGGTTCCACTGTATCTATTTTATGTCAAACATTTAAATAATGTAAAGTTTTTTACGCTTCAATGTTATTAAAAGTGATTTACCAGATACAAGTCTCTTTCAACTTATAAAGACAAAATTAAAATTATTGTAAAATAAACTGTTAAAAAAATGTATTGATTTTTAAATTGTAACTTTTGTTTTATTGCATTTATGCCCATATTCACGACCAAGGATTGAGAGTTAGCATTTGCGCACCAAAAATAAAGCAAATAGTAACTTACGGCACCGATCATCGGTACGAATACGACCACTGTGGACAAATTAAATTACTAATAAAATTCCTAAACTGACAAAGTTTCCCATAAGTAAAACTCTCTATATGTTTAATTGAGTACTAATGTTTAAGTATGTTTTAAAATGCAAAATATGATTAAATTTAAAAAATTTGTGTTTATAGTCTTTAAAATTCATTTTTGTTGATAACTATAACCCAGTGGTTCTCAACCTTTCTGAAGCTGCAGGACACGATGCATATACTTTTTAATATGCGGAACATTAGCGTCGATATATTCGAAAATCGACAAGCAATTCCACGTTCACTATTCTCACAAAGCAATTAACTATATCGTGTTGAATGAAACAGCAACATGAAAACGTCTACAAATAAAGTAATATATTAAAGTACTTTGGAGGAAACTTGCAAGAAAACTTAAAATTCAATCTCTTTGTGGAACACTCGAGGCAACTTTGTAAAACACGAGTCGAGAACCACTGCCGTAACGAAATCAAAATATTGCTATGCTTTTTATCGCCCTCTCTTTAAAAAGATTATTTTCGAAACCATACTATTATTTAAAAAATTCTATTTATTAATTCAGAAAATTTGTTAAATTTTCTTGTCAAAAAATTCTGCGTTTTTATTTTTCAAAATTATTATTATTCAAAATTATTATTATACGTACCTTTATTAAAAATTCCTTTAGCCTACTTCTGGCAAAATACCATACTAGAATTAAACATCCGACCGCGACGGTTAACGTAACGACGCCGAACGAATTCTCCAAGCCACCCGTCCACGACGGAGCTGAAATATTTACGCAAAAAGCTGTATAAACAAAGCCTTTATATGCTTTTAATTCTAAATATTTACACATAATTAAGAAATGAAAAATTCTCGACGGACAAAATATGTCGTCGCGTCGAAACTCGTAAAAATTTAGACTTATCGGAACAACCTTAACCGATACACGGCATTATAATAATTAAAGAGCAGGTGTTCAAAGCAATCTGTAGAAAAAACTATTGGGGAAATTTCAATCAAATTTAGTTTAGATACAGTCGTAATATGTGATTTAGATTTTTGGAAAAATTTTAAAATTCTGTTAAGGCAAAATTTAAATCAGTCCCCTTAATGTGCATATTATGTAAGTTTTCTAATGAATTTTGGAGTTGAAAAATTCATTATCACGTATTTTAAATTACTTGGAATTTTTGCAATTTTTCACTTTCCAAATACTATCGATACATGACAAGATACAATTGACCAATGCTAAAGGTGTCGCCACAATAGAAAATATACGATTATACCAGGAAATCTCAATAATTGCTACCTCGAAAGCTTTTAAAGTGGGATAAAGATTTACAGTAGTTACAAAAATCTATTTTGCAGGGATAACTACTTCCAAATGCCTGGCTATATTGGAACTTTCTCCACAACACTACCTTAATTCTGAAGAAATAAACAAATAACACAAAATTCCAACTATAACAATGAAAACTATTTCAAATGTTTACCTATTTCATAGCAACAACAGCAGAAAAAATTATTTGTTTCGTGCATTTGATGATGAAGTGATTTTTAAGAAATAATTCATAAGATAATAATTAAAAAAAGAAAAAAAATAATTTTTTAAAAAATTTTAATTTTTAAGTGAAAAAGATAGAATTTGACATTTTGACGAGGAAAACAACGTAGAGTGTATGGATTCCCGAAAGAGTACAGCTAATTACGGTACTTAAAAAATAAATTAAGCTACAGTAATGTACATTCTTCACTTTTTGGGTAAACCGGACGTTTTCTTGTTATCCTATTTGCTGCACGTGCTCGACAGCCATGCCTCGGAAACGGGTCCGTATGGTATTACTAACTCTTCATTAGAATAGTATACACACTCCGAAACATTTCCCTTATTAGTACACGTAAAGAAACAACAGTATAGAGTTCTATCAATTTATTGTTTACATGTTTTAGTTATTCTTCAAGAGTTATGGCTAATGAGAAGTTAATGTAAATGATAAACAATGTTTAGTAAAATTTAACATTCTTAAAATTCTCCTCAAAGTATTGAATGAGCTTTAAGCAAGTTAATAAAATTCAAGCAATGTATTTAATATCCGTCGAAGACTATCATAAAGACATACTTTTATCTAAATTCCTTAAAATTCCAATTTTGAAAAATTTTGACAAAAAAAAAAAAACTTCTACGGGTATTATAAACGGATAAACACACATTCATTTTGCCGACACCTAGTTTAATTATTTCTAATAACGATACAGAAAGACCATTTTTGCCATCTCCGAAATCAGGTAAGTCAAAGCTTAACAACGGACGACAATTTAATTTGGATATTATAAAAGCAAAAATTTCTCACTTTTATCTCATAATAAAGAAGTTATCGGAGACTGGCGTAACGACTCGACCATCGACGTAGACCACGTCAAAAACGTGGAAAAATTAAAATCTATTTGACAAGGGAAAGGTATGCGGTGTATATCTTCTTGCCAAACCTCGCAAGAAGATATACACCACATATCAGAAATACGAGAGAGCCCGATCCTACGTCGGAACAATTTATACATAACCGACATACCCTATAGACGTTAGGGACGGAGCCCAACATACGGGAGTCTCGGTAACGGTTTAGAAGAGCCCCGAGTGGATCTCGCGCCACACTCCGTCCACAACGGATATAGCTTTTAATAACTAGCGCACATAAGAGATTTTGAGATCACTATGTATAGTGTTTGGAGTTTCAGTAGCGACCAGTTGCTCTATTGGAGCTTAGTAAAACACAATCTCAAACATTTTTGCAGTTGCTTATCTACTTTCAACTAACTTTAATAAAACAACCTGTTAAAGAAACTTGCTCTTTCTTATTAAAGAAATTATAATAATTACAAACAGTATCCAAATTTCATTTAAAAAGTCGTTACACTTTTACTAGCCACGAGTGCATAACATTACACATAAAAACTATTTCTTACCGACACTAATTTACATAAATATCCCGAGAAAATGCAACGTTTAATATCAAACAATAAGATATTTTTTAACGAAAGAAAATCAACGATAAGATTTACCCGAATGAAAAATATTCATTTCCAGCTTAAGTATATAAAAAACGAATTTGTTGTTTATATTTACAAGTCAAGACTCGTCAAACTCGTGTTCATCTTCCCACGTGCGAATTTAACCGAGCGAAATCGACATAACGATAATTTCTCGAAGTGTTGCCAGATAAATTTTTTCCTTATTCGCCAAATTATAATTCGAGTTATTTAGTGTAAAACTGTTTTTATAATTAATTTGATTATTAAATTTTTAAAAATGAATTTAATTAAATATCTAACATTGACGTGTTATTAAGATCAACAATTTAAATTAAATTAATTAAAATATCAATATCTATGTCGGAGAAACTTGGCTGTAGCTTTTTTCAATCTACTCTTCCCTGTGGACGCCAAAAGGGCCTTTTTATCATACCCGTCGCGGATTCAGCCAGGCCCACACGAAGTCGGCCGGGTGGTGAGAGACGATGCCGACCACAAGACGGTGGTCACGTGATAGAAACTGAAGACTGTGCAGCCATCTTACCGGAGGCAGTTGCATTAATTTGACTTTTACTTTCCAGACTTTACTTTCCATACATAACAATGGAAAAAATTGAAATCATATCAAATTTGATCCTCCGAGTTTTTTGCGAATCTCCGCGTTTTGAGACTTTCCGAACACAAAACTTAAAAAAATGACGGAAAACATTCTTTCCCTGCGTGAGTGTTGGCGTCTACTTAGTTTAATATCTCAAAATGGGATAATTATTAAGAAACGAAATTTGGTAGCTTGGGCTTAACACGCATTGATGCTATTAAATTTCTGTGGTTATAGTGAGGAAGATAAAGCTGGGAAAAAATCGGTGACATTTGGTTCAACTGTACACTAGCGGTCGTAAAGACAGTACTGCAAAACAGTAGCAGAAGTATTATTGGATGATTTAACGTTAATTATTTTTATAATTAATCAGTTTTTATGTAAATACATTTCTTATTTTTTTTAAAAAAAAAACTTTTAATGAATTTACACATTGGTAAGCAGGGAAGAGCCTCAAAGGAAACGTCTACCCTGCTTTAGCTAATTATGTTCCTGTGGTTGAATTGAATTTACATTAGAAGTTCACATATAGTAAATCGGAGCCTCCTGCCTGTCATTGCCAGGACTATTCTCTCAGTTCATCTGTCTAACTCCCTTCTCGAGATTAAGGAAAGAAAGACAAACAGCCGAATGACAATGGGAATTCATAATTCATTTTTCAAATTGCAGCCCAGTAACGTTCTAGATCATAACAATGGATTTAAATACTGATAACGGGTTGAAAATGTGTACACAAATAAATAATCATAATTTAGCTTTTAATTAATATTGATTTTTATCTCACTTCTGAATAAAAATTTCGTGTTATAATTAAGTAAATGTTATGTTTAATTGTAATTAATTAAAGCATTTTAACAATAGATTGATTCATTAGGCAGTATCTTCTTTATTATATCTTATCGATAGAATTATTTATTAATATGATATTAATTATAGATGAAGAATTAACTTTCTTAATAGTATTTTAAATGTCTTAACTCTTTATTAGAAAACTAGGTGCTTACACAATGCTATACAATTAATAATACAATGCATTACTGCCGAGTTTTCTGTTTGATATGTTTGTTTACAATACTAAAGAATATGACAATATACAGTTGATCTTACAGAAATGAATAACAACATTGCTATGAGATCAATGCTTGGTTTCAAAATAACAAGTTTTGCGAATCCATTTTTAGGTACCATAAATAATTTTACATTCTTTTAAATATATTAAGTAACTTGCACAATTACTCACATTTGTATTTGATTAGGATAAACTACTCAAAAAACAAACAATAATGCTTTATATTTTGATTTAGAACTATTCCTCCTAGATTGTCAGATTTACACATACTGTATTGGTTTGGGATAAAATAAAGAGGTGGGGGTCATATCTCAAAACACTTCCAAGTTATGTAAATATTTTTACCGGTAGAAGCTGTACTTTGCCAAACAGAACCTCAATAACTGCTACCCTCAAAATTAAACTTCTTGCCTCTACTATAACAAATAATGTAAAAGTTATCTTTTAAATAAAATCTCCACAGCAGATGGGATCATTATATACTTTTCTTTGCTTACTTTTCGCCGGGAAAGTTACGCAATTCGATCTTGGATTTTTTATAACTCGGTTTGAATCTTGCGTTTACAAAAATATTTGCTTCAAATATTGCTAGGAACTTTCTTCTGAACGTAACTTATAGTGTAAAAACTGTTGTAAAGTGTATTTTGTGTAATTAGGAAACTTTTATTCACACTTAACTCTAGTAACAACATATGCAAAGTATGCAATTTAATTACTTTGTAATACGTAAAAATAATACCTGTGAGAATGAGCGTCACTTTATTTAATTAGTCGCTTAATATTATATTATATTAGTCGATTACAATATTATAATATACAGAATTTCGGTTTTAATATATATATATATATTGTATTGTAGGTTAATGTTACCCTAGGATCCAAAATGGCTGCCGGGGAAATTTTCCCTACTTCGGAGACTGCGACGGGGAAATAATTTTCCCCTGCATTCAAGATGGCCATGGTACCGGCCGCCATCTTGAATTTCTCTGCAGTCTCCGCGGATTTTTTAACCGAAATAAACAATAAAAAACAACAAAAAGAGGAGTTTTTAACTCACTTTTCGATTGTTCAATATTCTAAGTATGATCTCCTGTTTGGGGGTCGACGAAATTTTTCGAATGGTTGACTGTTCTATGTTCGACCGCTACTCCTTCTATGTCGTCAATGTGCATATATCCTTTCCATTAGTCCGTTATTATCGTACTGCCGGAATTCACGTATTTACAAACGATTCAATTCACAGTGTTTTCTGATCTGTCGTTCACCTGACATATGAAGCATTTCTTATCTTCATCGCAATGAATGCAAACGGACTCGGTCGGCTGTATGCTTAATTTTACAGCAAAATTCGATGCGTTATCGATACGGGGAGGCAAACCAAGCTCCGAAAAGTCGTCTTCCATCAACTTGTAGAAATCACGGGAAGTGCATCTCGACCAAAATTCGTCGTTGCAACTCAAATCGGCAAAACTAGTCATTATCGAACAATTGGCAATAAACTAAACGCGGGGAGGTAAGGAGAGGAAAAAAACACGGTCTTTCCTTAATTTCTGATTACTTGGTTCTCTAACTTTTAGGATTAAATTGTAATAAAAGAATTAACAATACTTACTAATACTGGAGGAATTAATAATAATAATTATTCACCGATAGCAATTTGTGTGCAAATGAAATATCGTTACAAAAAAAAACACAGCAATTAATCCAATACGCAATTCGTCGCAACACAGCAGTAAACGATTCCAACAGGAAACTAGTCGATTTGCATAAAATTGCCCAGAAATGAACAGAATTCACGTCGCAGATCATGCATTTGCATATTCGTTCGTAACACCCCTACGAATTTCTCGCCGATTTTACTCTCGCACGACGTCACGAAAAGGCTCCCTCTACCGTCGCAAATTTACACACTACCGTCTCCGTTTCGAGGTTACAGGATACTCGGCAACGTCGAACGCAGGGTAGAAATCGAACGGGGAAAAAATCCCCACGTCGTCGACGTCTCGACTCTAGGGAAAAATTTTTTCTCCGTCGCAGTCTCCAAAGTAGGGAAAAATTTCCCCGGCCGCCATTTTGGATCCTAAGGTAACATTAACCGTATTGTATATTTTGAATAAATTTGTATATACAGTCGAGTCCGCATAAGTCGACACCATCGGTTAAGTAGTCAGTTTTCTGTGGTCCCGGCCGACTTACATAGGCATTAATGTTAAAAAACTCCAGTTATACGCGACACCGTTTAACTCGTCACCACTGGATAACTCGACATACTTTTGCCGTCCCACACTCCGATAAGTCGTCACCCCCTCTTGAAAAAATGAATTCACTCAGCACGTGTGGTGCGAATTCATTTTTTTCAGGAGGGGGAGTCGATTTACTTATTAATATATAATTAATATATTTAATAATATAATAATATATTAATATATATATACATATTAATAAAAATGCCTTAACATTTTATGTATTTTTATGTATAAAATAATAACAGATAAACAAAAAGTAAATATACAAATCTACATCAACGTCACACCAGATTCCAATTTTGCATTTTCTCACGCCAGAGGCATTAAGAACCCTTAGACGTTACTTGCCAACGATTGACAATTGCGAATATGATGTTTTCGAGGCGTTGGTGATCGTTGAAAAAGAAAGTCGAGACAGTTAAGTGCTCGAAACAAACAACACTAAACGAATTTTTCAGTTTTTCATTTACAGAGTAATTGTAAATGGAGGACACAATGTATTGTAAGCCTATACTACTGTATTTTATTAATTGTAGTTTTGTGATTTTTTTCCAACTTCGCTTTAGTCGTCACATGGGATAACTGGACACATTTCCACTTTCCCTTGGGGTGTCGACTTATGCGGAGTCGACTGTATAAATTTAATTTAGCTAGTAACTGATAACTTACTTTTGTAAAAGGTTGGCAAGGTACTCATAGGAATGATATTTTGACGTTTCATACAAATCTTCCTGTTTTGAATACCGTTTTCTTCCTTTTGTTAGTAAACGAAAAAGCCAACTGGAAGAAATAATAGCAAATTAAGGTGGTTATATGATAAGGTTATTTTTAAATAACTTGATCTATTTTTAATTCTCAAATGATAGCGAGAGAATCACCCCCCTAAACCCCTAATTACTTCAAAATTTAAGTTAAATATGTTATCTTTTAATTCATTTATTCCACTTGCAATTTACGTTAAATTCTGAGAGTAGTTCAGGCGGAAACTCACTGAAAACGGATGTCAAGAAAACTTTCGTTTTCTCCCTCTTAACGTCAAATTCCTTATTTTAAGATTTAGAAAGGTCCTAAATTGAACACATCTGTATGTTAAATGATAATTTAAACTAAATGTTGTACTCAAATAACTTAGAGAAGACCAGAAACCTTTCAATTATTTGATTTTGTAAAAAGGAGAAATTTTACCCCCTTTCCGTTACAGAGGAAATCGGCTTCCTATTTACAGGACGTTTATCGCAGATTTTATCATTAAAAATCATGACTTCATCTAGAGATTTACCCCTTTGTTACACCCCTTCATACCCAGTCGTGTGATGAAAATGTAATGTTTCGATTGGTCACAACTCGAAAATATTACTATACTTCACGCCAAAATCGAGGAGTTAGCCAACAGTCTCTCAGACAAGGAGTACGTATTATCAGGCTTCTCTAAGAGTTCACCGAAAGCTTTCATCGCAAGAGGAAGTAAATTAGGAGTTCTCCATAAGTTTTTGCCTATATTCTAAGTAGAAGATCAAAAACTTATAAATTTGTTCCTATCAGAAGAAATCTATGAACTCTGAATAGAAGACATTCCAGACAGAATCTGCATCAATTGTTAAGGTAGTATGAACTACAGTTGTTAAGGTAGTACAGTAGTGAACCAAAAATCGGAATCAATTGGGGTCTGGGGTTGGGGTTGGTCTGGGGTCAATCAATTGTTCAGATTAGGGATTTGTTCCGATTACAGTTTATGTACGAAAAAATATATTAACCTGTCCGATGTTCAAATTTTTCTCCGTTGCGTGTCGCTTCGTGTTGAATTTTTCTCCGTTGCGTGTCGCTTCGCGTTGAATTTTCGTCGATTTTAAGCCTAACGAAAATTTTTATAATAATCATCGAGGCTATCGTATCGTTAAAAATTATTTCTGCATTTTGTACAAACAAAATAAATATATTGAAAAATATAAAAACATGAAAATTATACTTTAGAAGTAAATTTAGTATCAAAAACGTTCGATTCAGCACGACACAGTCCGACTGTAAATTGTGCCGATTACCGGCGATTCCGATTACCAGGGTGCCGATTTACGAGTCTCTACTGTATTTATGTAAGCTCTCTCTCGTGTGTTAGATATTAGATTTAAGATAAACTTATTGTAATCCATTTATTTGTATTTTCCATTTTTTTTAATCGATTTAATTAAACTTTTGTTATTGTTAAAAACGGAGTATTCTTTGACTCAACTACCGCCTTCCACCTTTCCAACTTACTCGCGATCCCTCCCACTCGTTATTCCGCGAGATGTTCAATAGCGCGTTAACCCGCTAAAAAGGATTGGTTAACTGGTGCCAGGAAACACAACTTCCAGGAGATCTTTACAGACTTGTATATCACTATTCTTTGGAAGCCATCGAATATGACAACCGAGAGCTTGTTTTAAAACAAGTTTACCGATTAAGTGAGAGGTGAATCATAAAGTTATTCCCTATCCCCGGTTGCGATCTCACAATATTATAAACACATTTTTCCTTTTCTTCTGAAGTTTATTTTGGAGAATGACAAATTAATTACTGTGATGTGATACAATACAATGAGATTGAAATTATGCAACGGATCACGAGGAAAAAGGCCATAATTACTGCGCTATTGCGAAGTATCGTTTAAAAATATAAAATGGAGTATTGGTAAATATTGGTCACTTTCAAAATATTCTACACGTATCTGTTTTGGAAGTGTCTATCAAACATCAGAAAAACAAAAAGACATACTTAAAAAGTACATTTGATACAATATTGTAAATACTTACATAATATATTAAAGTTATTTATTATATTTTCATTATATTATTTATATTACTATAAATTATTATTATTATTATTGCTTTTAAGTAAGTTATTTTCACAAAATAAAACGTAATAACATCAGTGGAAAATGTATTTCATCGATATAGTTTACAAAAAGTTGACGTATAGACAACACAAGTGATGCTTGCTCGCTTTCTCTACTTTGTTATATATAACCGTTCGCTGTGGAAAAATTATTAAGAGTTCGTTAATTGTTCGTAACTATATGCACGTGTTAAGTTCTATTCATTTAGATATTTAATGATTTGAAAAACGTATAATTTATCCGATAATAACGTTTAATTACTATACTAATATACGATTATCAGAAGAAGGTCAAACAGCAATCGTACACGTGTTGTTTATATTAAAAAACTGGTCGCTCGGTTGCTGAACTTTTTCCTGGCATTCTGTATGTCATTTCGTCACTTACATTTACTTTTTCAGATTGATGCGCGAGATAAAATGTTGTAGGGTTCGTATCTCCTAAACTTTATGGTTCGGATATTTCTGAAAAGTTCTAGAAAATTTTACCTTTAATATCCAAACCTCCTTGAAAAATTTATACATTTTTTGACAAGAGTACAGCAGTTATTAAGAGGAAAAGATAAATACCTTCATATGTAATAACACACATATTCATAAATACAGTATAAATCCACGGCTTTATTATTATTATTATTTTTTTTTTGGTAGTTTAAAAGTTTAAAAGTTTTAGTAGTTTAAATTAAATTATATTTGTTATTGTTATAATTTGATTCATCTCTGACTCAAATTCGTCGGCAGCTTCCAAACTTACCCATCGTCCCTCTCACTCGTTATTCCGCGAGATAGATTTAAATACGCGTGGTTATCCGCGTATAATAAAACTGATAACCTGGTGTCAGGAGAAACGTCATCCACGGGTTTTTGCGAACTTCTGATAAATAAGTATAATAACTCTACGAAGCCATTCTGTACTTAGAAAAACTGTTAAGAGCAGGGTCCTGTAAGTGGTACGGTGAATAATTTCATATTCCTATACCCCGGCGGCGCTCACACCTACGTGAAATCAAATAATAAAAATAATACTAATGTTATAATGGTTTTATGACTATTAAACAAAAACTTAGGTAGTTTGCATGTTACTGTATTTTCTAATTGATTCTGATCAGCAGAAAATTTTGTAAGTTAAAAAAGTATATATTTTGAAAACTTAAAAATAAGAAAATGCCTATAAATTTTAATTTATTTCAGTTTCTAATCTGTGTGACAAAAATAACAATGAAAACTCTGTGTGAAAGGAGAGGTAGAAGAAAAATAATGTTATTATAATGGTGAGTAATATTACGTTTAATGGAAAATATGCTGTGGGTTATTTCATGATCATTTTTTATTTCACTTTAATAATTAATTTTTAAAATTTTTCGGAAATAGTACATATTTTTTTAGTAACTTTTACATCACACAAAAAACGATAGAACAAATACGCTACAGCTATATATTTTCGGTGGTGAAGATATTATTAAGTATATTAAGTGGGAGTTTTTAAAATGCTATTCTAGGGTTATTAATAATTTTCAACAACTTCATATGTTGAATGTGCAGCAAAATATTAAGGTATTACATTCACTTGTAATCGTGTCAACAATGTTCTGTTGTTCAGCAAAATTTCAATCATCGTCTTTTTAGCTAGACCATCACATAGGACATCCGCAATATCTTTGTTTCAACAATGACTAACCGTAAATTTAACAAGGTTTTCTTATCAATGTTACAGTAAAAAACTGTAAATTTGAGATTTCAGCTATTTAACTTCTCACATGAAACGAATGCTCGTAGACATGCTTCTAAGAAGAAAGTTTTAAAAGATAAATAATAATCCAGGACTTACAAGAAATAATTTGTATAGTAAGTATCCATTTACTTATAATTTTGTATTTAATATAATTTGCCGATCATAAAATTTATCTCTGGCAATATTATAAAGTTCTTTCGTTGAAGTCTTGCCTGTGTTATTTACCAAATTATAAAAAGTGCCATTTACATCCTTTAGTAACGCATACGGCGAATCAAATTCTTGAATAACTCCTGAATGTAATACCTAAAAATTTTAAAAATTTAAATGAAACTCGTATTTATTTATATTAGTTTACGACATAAAACTCACCATAACTCTGTCTGAGTCGATAATAGTGTGTAATCTATGTGCTATTGTTAATACTGTACAAGATTTGAAATTCTCCTGAATAATTTTCTGAATACAGGTATCAGTCCTGCAAGAAATTTAAATACGTTAGTAAGTTAATATATGTATTTTAAATTATTAAATATTGTTTTCATTCCACGTAATCATATGTTTAAATATTAACCCATAAACTGTCAGAATACATTTGTATTTATTAATTTTAAGCTCGCTTATTATTTTTAAAATTTTTGCATATTATGGCGCGTTAAACATTGTCAATAATCAATACGTAGCCTATTTGTGACAGGACCGAAAATTCTTTATCAGAAGCTGTAATATCTGGAATAATTGTGTTTATGACGTCTTGATTTTTAACTATGCCCAGCAGCTTCGATACTGGATTATTGTGCAAATTGAGCAAGGATACAAACGAATACGAAGCATGCACTATGAAGTTTTTTCGTAAACTGATTATCACAACCAAACGAATTGCCGAATATAGGGCAATAAGCTTGATGCCGTTATTAAAGCAGCCGAGATACACAAATCAAGAAAACTATACAGGAAAAGAAGTACTGTAACGCATCTCGTAAACGAACTAGAAATCTTCCAGGCTACGGTTGAAAAAACGCATAACATCAGTCTTCTCTTAAATGCATTAAAGACGACTCTGCCCACATTAATTGACTCGAAAAGGGCATTTTGAATATGTGACTTCTCGTGACTAAACCAAGAATTAGATCGGGTGATGAGAGTATCGAACATCTTTACTTTTTAAAATCTTATTATAAAAACTTACAATAATATTTTATTTTTTTCTTTAAATTTTCAACTCAAGTCAAACGCATTTTTTCCAACAAACTTTTTCTATTTTTGAAAATTTCTACGTGATTCAAAAGTAATTTTTTATATATATGTTACACAGCATCATTAGTATTATTATTTTGAAGGTTGCAGTACGTATTAAGTTAGTTAATAATGAAGAATAATTATAAAATAAATCTTAAAATGAAATGATATGTCTAAAAAATGATTAATTATATCAAGAGATTTCTTGGGATCCCGGAAAACAGTTCGTTTTTTCCCGGAATCCCGGGACAAGTAAAAGACAGGGAAATAAAAAACTCTAATACAGATGTGAGATTCTGAAAGGGGTTTTCATATTTTAATAGAAAATACTTTAAAATTTAATGAAATTTTTCGATTTTTATAAAGGTTAAAATCAGCAAGGAGAACAAGGAGAAATGTTCCCTGTGTTGAAAGCTAGTTCCCGAGAGAGATCTTTATCTCCCATGACTAAGTAGCTGAATAACCAAAAGACTCGTCGTGACATCTCGTCAGATGGTCTAAAAGACTTAATCTCCATTGGAAGAGAACTGAAGTATAAATAGGTGATAGGCGCTAAACTCCGCGCGCAATGCACACGTCATCATACAGTAGTCTCGTACTTTAAATTTGTGCCATGTCTCCCCGAGTACTAACTTCTGCCCAAAGAACATAGGGGCAATTTCTCGCCTTTAGAACAAACCTCGATCAATGAGTCAACAAAATATTAGTGAGTCAAGATATTAGTAAAGTAATATAATATATTTTGTAAATTTTCTCTCTGTTAGGAATAGAATCGATATAATTATGTTAGATATAACGTCTATGTATTCTCATTTGTAGTTGAACTCATTCGATTAAATTTTTAGTTGTTATTGTTAATGTGTCTATTGGTAAACTTCCTTAAACCAACGGACTTCCTATCACTCACTTACCTACGAACCTCCCCGCTCATGAAATTATTAGCCGTCCTTTTAGTGATATTAAATTTGTAGATCGTGAGTTAAAACGCGATTAGAAATAATTGTTTAACTGGTGTCAGAATCCTGACTAGACTAGGATTTTACGATCTTTAGTCTTAACTTTTATATAACCATTGTAAGACTCAGTGGGCGGGATTTACCATCCCTTAGCCGTTAAATCGTTCGATCATTTAACCATATCGAACCCGGTTCCTTACACAGATATATTTTAAAAATGGAAATTAGTAAATGAAATTGTTAGAATGAAAAGCGCTCTTGTTATAAGTGTGTTACATTAAAAAAAGCCAGAAAGACTCAACTCATTGTCACATCAGGAAATGGAGGAAATACGTATCAGTTTGTTCTTATATGAACCACTAAATATAAAATAATTCATAAATAAGAACAAGTTTAAATATACCTATATTCAAAAGAAAAAAGAAAAACACAATCGAAAAGCACAGAGAACATAACAAGCGCTAAACATAAGTAACAATCTCGCAGCTATATTCAACACCAGCTTAGTCGTACAGACCTCCGGATATTTTTTATGAAATTCTTTTCAGGATAAGATCAATTTCTTTGAAACTTCTATTTGCATTGTTGAACAAGCGCAATGACAGCAGAGTGTTCGGTTCGCAGTGTAAATTTATTTTCTTTAATGTTTTTTACAATACGTTTCTTTTCCTATGACGTTTATGCACTAAACTAGTGTATGTTCGATAAACAAAAAACGCAATTATTTTTATTCTGTATATAAATATGAACTGAAAATTTATCACGTTTAACATAACATAATTAAAACTGTTTATAAAATTATTGTTAAACATGAATTCATACGTAATACACGCTAAAATATTTAGCACAGAAATGTTTAGCAGATAAAATATATTCTACTTAAAACTGTTAATATTTAAAACTCTAAACTCACAAAACTCCTGTTATTTATTTTGGAATATATCTAATTTTCCGATATAAATGATAAATATATAATACGCGAGAACAGCGAAACAAACAAATAATATTAATTAATTAAATACAGAAGGGACAAATATTATATATTTACACAATAGTTTATATGGTTTCTTTTATACGTAAAAGCACAAAACACAGCAATCTTACATTTTATCGATGTTGGATGTCGCTTCGTCCATGACAAGAATTTTATTCTGACAAAGGATTGTTCTGGCAAGACAAATTAACTGTCTTTCTCCTACGCTGAAATTTCGCCCTCCTTCTGTTAAATGCGTATCTATTCCTCCGGGCAAATTCTTTATAACATCTTTCATCTGTACCTTAAACATTTTATTCAACATGTGATTAATAGAATTAGACAATCAATTTATACAGTGGAGTGCTGTTTATACACTTTTCAAGGAATTATACCTGACAGTCATGTAATGAAAACCGTGTGGTTAATCTAGTCACATAAATTTCGATTACATAATATTGAAAAAACCAATAGCTGGACCAAAGAACCATAAATTCAAGGTTTTTACCAAAAAATTTCGTTTTAATATTCAGTATTGGTGTAGACACGATTCAACTCCCTAGCAATAAACTTTAAAATTATTTTTAAATTTTCATGACTGAAATGCCACCGAAAATGAATAGTATTGTGTTATTGATAACGCTTTTACCTTCCAGGCTGTTACAACGGAACACGGGAAAGTATTGTAGTTATCTGAAATGTTTAATTTCTTGATAATATTCTGGACGTTTTAACGCGACTTGGGTTACATTTCTCATGTTATACTTTTGTAATTGTGTGACATTTTACCCTCCCAGTTACTGGAATCGTAATGTTTTGACAACTCTGAAGTGAAAAAATCCAAAAAAATTCTTGTCCGAAATATGTGTATATGTGTGTGTGTTTGTGTCTGTGTTTGCGTCTATTTCGTTTATAATCTCAAGATAGAGAAAAATAAAGAAACGAAATTTCGCTCGGTAACTTGTGTATAAGGGTCTTTGAGGATTTTAAATCTTGGTGGTAAAATTTCGAGAGAATAGGGACATACAGGAGAGTCACATATCTCGAGAGAAGAGTATTGAACATTTCACTCCTTATCGGCATTTACAATTCCTCATATAACTCATCCCTATTCTTAAAGTTAAGCTTTAACCATTGCATAATAATCAATAATATTACATTTTTAATAACAAAATCTCATAAAAGATGACTCCACACACAATTTCCTTTATTATTATTAATATAAAATGTATACGAGTATTTCCAATGAAATGTGTTAACAGCCGGGAAAGTTATGTAACTCAGCTGGGTATTGTTAGTTTGTATTCATTCGTATCGCAAATATATAAAGTTTATATTCAAACTTTTAAGAACGGTCCGTCGTAATTTCATCATTATCATTCTTAACACTGGGCTCATTGCCCGTTGGTGTCTGATGCCTTTTCCACTATTTCCTTCCATTTCTCTCTATCCATTGCCAATTTTGCCTCAAATTAATGTATTTTGTTAATTCAAACATCATTTTTATCAATTTCTTCACAGTTAGATAATATCTTACGTAGACTTTGTATTTAATATGATAGCTCCATAATATAATAACAAGTAATCTCCCTCTGTGAAATGTAAATATTGTTTCGTTAATTCAATTAATATTACACGATTCAGTTTTGACTTATAAAGAGAATAATAGAACCTTGACATTGATACATTAGTTTTAATAGATTGAATGATATTTTGTATGACAATTTTCGTAATGAGTTTAATGTCTATAAATTGAAATTTTATCATAGGAAAGAATGGGCTAGTCTTGGAAATAATATAAAATCACAAATAAATGAAAACGACGTTTACAACAGATACGTATAAGCAGTTCTCTACTGTAATAAAAACAAAATCAAAAAAAGCTATGGATTTAAAATATTTGTTTATTTCTTACCTCTTCAATCGCTTGCCATAACATTTCTTCTGAATATTCATTGAAAGGGTCGATGTTTCTACGAAGAGGACCAGTAAATAACACCGGATCCTATAAACAACACACAAGCTGTATTTATTGTGTTCAATTTTTAATTCGTTAAAAATAAAATAATAACTTTCATTCAAAGAAAAATATTCCAGAAGATATTTTAATAATCAATGTGAATAACAGGCTGATAGAAAAATCATGTGAGCAGTGGAAATTATTCAGACTTGCATGTACAGGATCAGACTGCAGCCTGATTATCGAACTACCGGACATTCGGGGTTATCGGGTACCGATTTGATAATATTGTATTGTATATTTAATTTCACAATTATTGAAAAGTTATTAGTACATTTGTCTCTATTTTATTTCAGGCTTTCTGCTAATAAGAATTGATTATTTTTGTAAAATTTGTATCAAATAAACATTCTTTCTTATCACATAGAAAACTAATGTAAACAGAGAACTAAAATACATTTTATATTATAACAATTTGCCGTGATAAAGGCCTATAGGATTTATAAGTAAGTATCACGAAATGCAGAATATACACAATTACAACTACTGTAGTTTATCTTTGTTATATGTGACGAAATTATTGTTCTTGTAATATCGCCTGTATTAATAAATAAATAATACGCACGTGAAGTAAAATGGAAAATTAATATATAAATACACAATGCATTAATAAATACGTATAAAAATTGAAATGACCACAATTGAAAATAGTCTTTCACCATGTTTTTTTGGTTAAAGTCAATATAAAATACAATATCTGATATACGGAATTATAAAGAATGTTAGTAATTGTGATATAACCAACATATTATGAAAGAACTTATGAGCCTATATAACAGAAAGTGACAATATTTAGCAATAACCCACGAGAAAAGATAACCAGGGGCAATAATAGTTGACATCATTATTTATTATGATAATATATTTATGGTATATCTTTTATTTTATATATTTTTCTGTTAAGATTGTATGGCGTATCTTCAACGCGAGTGAAATTGTTTTAAAAACAATATATATAAATAAGTATACAAATTTTCATTAGAACAAGGAAATGGAAGTAGAATTGTAACTCAATTCTCATACTAAACGTAGAAATTTTCAATTAATCAAGCCACGGGTTTTGGAATAGGTGAGTTGTCTCCACACTTTGTGTTTTCGTGCTTGGTTTGTATCGTTAACCTCGTGTTTATCAATTGCGAAAATTTTTTTCAAGAAGTTAGTGTTTGATTCTGCAGTGTTGACATCTTGACAAACTCTTACGCGTTTTTCAGTTTTCGTTTAAAGATTCAACACATCTTACCTTGTTAACACGCGTTAACAAGTGAGGATGTGTTGAATTTTTACCGGCGTTCATTTATGATATTATTTGGTATTGACAGTCTCTTGCAAGAACAGAGGAAATTAAATCTAAAAGTTTTTTGTAATTAAGAAACCCAGAGCAAATTGAAACAAAATTCTATTACTTGTTTGGATTGATCAGAATTTACGTATTGTCTTCACAGAAGCGCCAAAACAGTTAAAAATCCGTGGACAACCCAAGCAACAGTCACCGTAGTCATGTTTCAACAGGCAGTACTTTTTTTGTATTATTTTCTGTCAAATTCTAATCCAAACATGGTGGCTACAAGGCAATATGTTGTAACAACCCGTTTACAAGGAAATTATATTATTGCCTTACATCAAGATTGTTCAACAATATATTCTGGTAAATAAAATATATTACATATGCAACCAAACCGAACGATGACACAGCAGGTTTTAAGTTTAGTGAAAATAACGATGTTTTCATACAAGCAGAATTTATAGCAATAAGAATACAAAAATTAAATAATTTTACGAACTAAAAAAGAATCACTTTAAACCTATTGTAATTTACTTGAGGAATAATTGAGATTTTACTGCGTAGATCCCGAAGACCAATATTTTTAGTGTCGATTCCATCGATGGTTATCGTCCCCGTTGGCTCTGTCATACGGAATAAAGTAGCAATTATAGAACTCTTTCCCGCTCCTGTTCGTCCAACAACTCCTATCTACATCCCAACATAAAATTACAACATTGCTCAAAAGAATTACAAGGAATAAATGTTTTAATTAACTCACCTTTTCTCCTGGCTTAATAAGAAAGGATAAATTATTTAAAACAGTACTTCTGTCATTCGAATATTTCAAAGAAACATTTTTAAATTCAATTTCTCCTTTCTGAGGCCAATTGGCAGGAGGTTGTTCGTCAGGAGAAGATTCGTAAGCTGCTTCCGATTTTAACTCGCTATAATTCAGTATACGTGCAACGGAATTCATCTGAAAAATAGTGAAATAATCTTTAACTAACAATTATTCGTAATACGCTCTGAGACTTTTATTCCGTTAAACTCTAAGGCATAATATTGGCAAGTTAAATTTAAAAGGATCATTTGGTCTGTCTTCGAATTGTCTTTATTTCCAACTACAGGCATACCTCGGGTTACGTCGTTTCGAGTTAAATCGTTCTCGATTATACGTCGTTTGTCAAAAAAATGGAGGAATAAAAATCAAGTATTAGTCATTTTATTCGACCTTACCTCTGTCTGTCACAAATATTGAAGTCGTAATATTTCTAGAAAAGCGTTAAAAGCGCACAAAGTTATGTTACTGTACAATGAATAAGAATAAAAGTATATAAAATCATATTAAAATACTCAGAATCAGAATCAGCTGTTGATGCTGACGTCGGCGATGTAAATAAACAAATTGAATGTAAACATTGTTAAATGCAACATAAATTAGTTTTCTCCACTATCACAAAATAATTTTAATAACTGTATTTGTTATTTAACCATAATGTCTTAGAGCAAACCACATTCACAAATAGAGTCCGCGATGTACTGTAAACATCGCCAAATTGTAAACATGTACTGTACATGTATTCATAAATTTAGTACTTTCCGTACTGTATTAAAAACTAAAATTTATTTGTTTGTAAACTTAAAATAGATTCTTATTAACCATATATTATTTAAAATGCACTTATAAATAAAATACAGAACTGGAAATGGTTATTTGTAGTTTAGCTTAGTGACGAGTCAATTCCGCAACCAATCGCCTCTCCTGGAATCAATTGCCGACGTAAGGCGAGGTATACCTGTACTCGTGTTTTTTTCTTTATTTCAAGTTTAGTTTCCTATATTTTTTCATTTCTATAAACATTCATTCTGAAAGAAATACTTCTACTTTAAACGTATTGTAATTTTATTTCTTTTTATCTATATTAAGTATTACGCGATAAACCAATTCGTATAACATAATTATACACGAAAAATGTTAGCAAATTAAAATTTACATGCCAATATACAAAAATATCACTGACTGTTAGAAACACGTAAATGGTATTCTAATGTATGTTATCATTAATTCTCAATGAAAACTGAATAACTAATACTAATCTATGTTACGTCATATAAAAATTAAAATTATAAAAATATTAAATTATTTATTTGTGTTAATTATTAAGAAATAAAATATTAATATAAAACTTACTTGATACTCCGTCTCAGATAAATTAAAAGTACACCATTGAATATACAAAAATAACATTAATTCATAATTTATTATAAGGCCAATCGTGCTTCCTGCATCGACTAAACATAAGAAACAGTTAAAATTCACATATATCACGTAATATAGAAATTTACTTCAATACTTTCACTTACTCGAAGGCATTGTGATACAGAAAACTACAATCGTGACAATAATATTCAGAAAACATATAATTTGACTGTAAGTGCAATTCCACCGATTCAATGCCACGTAAATGAACCACGTTGCAGTGTGCTTATCCTGGTATTCGTTAAATGTTGATTTGAATTTATTTTCGACATTAAATGCTCTGATTGTTGTAAGCCCGTAAAGGGATACACTCAGATGAGAAAATACTGGACTCCTCGCTGTTAAAACAAAGTAATTATAGAATATATCTGAAATCACTTTCCGCGGGAATATATTTAATAGTTCAACACAACATCGAAAGTTTCCCTATTCAGAGCATTTTATTCAAGTTCTTGCAGACAGACGTTACATTTTTCGCCAACTTTATTTGTTACGTTTTTAATAACAGATTAAAATATCGTTTTAATGATAATCTTCGTTATCTATTTCGTTCTGTTTCGTGATTTCTTCTGTGAATTGCCTATTAGAATAAGTTTTTGAACTAATTTTTTTCGCATAATCTTTATTCGCAATGTTTGCATATTCTGATACAAGTTTTTGTGTCAATCCGCTTATTATTTAAGGCAACAAAGTGCTCTGAATTCAGAAACTTTGAGATGGCCACACAGTATTTAATATACTTACATTTTCCTTCCAGATATTTTATGCTTTTCAATACATGGCAATAGATCGTCCACATATGGTAAAATGACATTAAAAGTATGAACTTTACTATGAGTAGATAAGGGCAAATAATTCCTTCGATAACAAATATTCCGAATACTATACTAAATGACTGAAAAATATAATAAATTGATATATACAGGAACTGAATTTTCTATTTATATTATACATTATAAATGATCAGTTATTTTTACAAATAAATCAAAGTTGATCTAACGAGACAGATTTCTATGTAAGAATTAGACGTGTAATTTGTTTTGTGCAAATAAAAAAGAACACGTGCTGATTAATCAGAATACAACAAAATATTGATTCTCAGTAAAGTTATTAATATAACAAAATTAAATTTGGAACACATGGTATTCTATAAAATTACTAAGAAAATTTACAAAGTGATATGCCAATGTTTGACGATTTGTAATAATTAATTCCTGATTTCAAATGGTGATAATTGCATACATTGTTCTTTTGGAAAAATTAAAAATTCTGTTTCGTAAACAACAATTTACAAACTTTTGTATTAAATTCTAATGTTTTTGCAAAACGAGTACTAATTTTGCGTAACTGTAATCAAATTTAATTATATTATCTAGTTTGTAGAAATATACTATTTCATTTACAGCATAATCATGTGTTTTCATATTTTAAAACTCAGTTTTAGTATTTGAGAATATCAGTTATTTATTTAAACTTACTCTGACAGCGTCTTGAAAAACCAGTGGTAACACGTCATCCATTCCGCTTGTATCTCTTGAAAATCGATTTAGGATTTTGCCTGAAAAATACAAAGATTTTAAATATAAACTTAATTAAACTTATTTACTTAATTGTTATTACGAACAAAAATAGATTTGAATTTAAAAGCACGGAGCCAAATGGCTGATACTGTTTCAGATTTATGAAACAGCTGTTGAAGTGTGACGTAATGATCAGTCGACCATATTAGGAATTTTATGGACAAAATTCTCCAAATAACTCAAGCCGAATATCTATACACCGAATTACTATTTTTCTTGTGAAAAATACGATAAAGAACCTCTTAGCGCTGTGTGGCATAAAGGAGAAGAAGTGTCAAACAAAAATGACTTGAGATAACAGACATGTTACAGTCAAACCTGTTTTTATGCGGTGGATAGAAACCGCATAAAAAATCGCACGAAACTTCACGAGTGGCTATAAAAAATAGTTTTCGCAGCACAATTAAAAATATATTTTTTTGTGCGGTCAATAGGGATTGCATAAAAAAGTCTCACATAGAAAATAACTCATAACCGTACGAAATAGAATTTATTCAGAACAGATGTCAGTACTTGACTGCATCGTCTGGTCTATCGTCTGTTTTACATATTTTTGTCCAGGTGGTGTTTTGTTGACTTAAAAAGTAAATTATTTCATTTTTCGCATATTCATGCAATAATATTACTATAATAAGTTTATTTAGCTATAATAAGTCAACGTGAGACATGACAAATCGCTCGAGACTAGTCGCAAACTATACCGCACAAATAAAAAATCGCACAAAAAAGACCGCATAAAAACAGGTTTGACTGTACTTTTATAAATGTATACAGTAGACTCCCGTATAACGCGATTTCCTACAACGTGGAACGTATCCCCCGCGTTATACGAGAGTCTACTGTATTTATTATTATTTCTGTAATCATATATATGTGTAAATATTTATTTGTTTCTTGCAAGTGATGTGAGTATATATGCAAAGACAGATAGTAATCTATCGTTGTACATTGATCAATCAAAGGAATGCTTAATCACCAGTGTGTGTAAATTATATCAACGTTGTTAATATGCATACAACATTAATAAGAGGAAAGCGTACGAAGTCGGGTTCTAATTGTGCTGTTTATTCTGTCAAGTGCCAGGCTTCTTACTATTGTAATGTACTGTACTGTACAATACTGTATTCATATGCCAGTCCAAGTGTGATTATGACATTGAGTCATAAAAGCATATAAAGGATTAATCCGCTCTCAACTAGACCAAAGAAATGCAGACTACCAAAATGCCAAATTTTCTGAAATTTAAGTTGAAATTTAAGAAACGTAAAGTACAACAGATATTTTAAGTCTCCTGCCCTAAGCTTTCATAGATAGTTATGAACGTTTTATTAGACATTCATACGTTAATCGAAGCTGAATCATATGTAATCCTGTCCTAAAATGTAGAGAAAATTCGAAACTTTAAGTTAACTTTCCCAAAAAACTTAGGTTAAAATCATGTTCCTGCTACAAGGTATTCAATTTAAAATAGGAATAGGATATTACATACTGTAACAAATTTGTATTATTGGAAAATTGCATATATATAATTTGTAAATTTCACTAAACAATTATTAACCTAGACTTGATAAACACTAATGTTGTGTGTCTTTGAAGAAAAAACACACAACATTAGTGTTTATCAAGTCTAAATTATAGAACAAGACACGGTTTTATAAAACAAATCAATTATTAACCTAATAATTCAATTAATAATTATATTTTTTTACTTACCAATGGGATTGTTATTCAGAAAAGAAATTGGAGTACGTATAATACAACGAAACATATTGTTGTGGAGTTTTATAGAGGCAGCAACAAAGAGTTCGTATAATAATGAGGCAGATGACATTGCCGTTAATAATATTACTGATACGAATCCAAAATAAATGTAAAAGTTAAATTTATGAGTTTGATAAAAGTTTTCATCTTTGGTGTTGTTAATAGTCACTATTTTTGAGGTAAAGTTTTCTGATTTTCCTACATTTTGAATATATCTTCTTTCGTCTTGTAAGCTAAAATTTATTATGAAATAAATTATTTTTAAATCAACAAATCCACTTTATAATTAAATTAAAATAGATGTAAAAATACTATGATTCGGTGGATAATTACTATAAATTAGTAATTGATATATTCAAGTGTGTAACTGGTTGCAATGTGCGACACCAGCTTATCAGTTAAAATTTATGGTTTTGCTCGATGCTAAAATGTACCTGAAGACATATTATGTGTTGGTCAATATGGACGTTTTTGTGTAATAGGACTTGTTATCCCCCCGCAAAAAGTGAATCACACAAGTTTTAGGTAAAACACCTTTAATGTGACGTAATTCTGTATGCCTACATTTCAGCATTTCGGACTAAGCTTCACCCCAGCAGATGTTATATTTTCTAATTACAATTTAAAATAAGAAATGAAAAACTAAAGACAAAATTGCCTAAATATGATTTTACGTTTTTCATCTACCTTGAGAATTAGAGTTGGCTGTTTCATTGGTTAATTAACTGCAACCTTTAGCATAATAAAAGCAACATGGCGACCGTCGATGTAATTCACTAGAAACATACAAAAACATGATACAGAATGGAATAGATCTATGTCAATGAAGTAAGGAAACAATGCCATTTTATTGTAAATTATGCAAGAGATGATCGAGTTGGAAATTAGGTACCGCATTGGTGCACTGACATTTCAGCATCAGCAATTAAGGATGGTGAAGCACTGCTGTAAGCTTTCTGCAACGTCGCCAATCAACATTTTGTCATACACTTCAAATGCTATGAAATTCTGGCAGAGCGTCTAAAATTAAAAATTCATGAATTACGTTTGGTATATAATTAAGCAGATCGTGAGAAAAAATACCCATGCTACGGCATAACCTGGAAGCAACGTGCAGGGTCTCTGTCTGCTCACTGTGAGAAATGGTTCAAGGCTATCGTATAACAAGCAAATATGACAATTGCAATTACATACAAGAAAGAACCAATGTCTTGAGTATAGAACGAGTATGTTAAATGTTGTAAAAACGACAGGATGAGATAAGACATAATGGATGTGATAAAAATGAGAAACAAATCAGCTTTCTTATACAGGAAAGAAAGTGGAGGGAAAGCATAGCTGAAAAGATTGCAGTGGCTTACTTAAACGTCACGCGAATTTGTCTCATCGCGATCAAATTGACACAGAACTCGACAGACGAGCGATCCTTGCAATTGTTAGAAACAAGAAAAGGCGATCTCTGTATCTAACGGATCCGGAGAGATGAACTCCGTACTTGCATCATTGCAAGAAGTAATTCTTGTACCTATATATGTGAATA
The DNA here is from genome assembly GCF_030686945.1 of Centruroides vittatus. NCBI lineage: Eukaryota > Metazoa > Arthropoda > Arachnida > Scorpiones > Buthidae > Centruroides > Centruroides vittatus. The sequence continues at coordinate 369,620 of NW_027121028.1, forward strand.
GAGCATTTGGCAGCACGTGAAGACTTAAATATGGCACCTTTTTAGACAAGCTTTTTATTAGTATGTTACAAATGTAAAAATTATTTTTAAAAAAATACATTGGTTATAATATTATGTATATTATATTTCATACTTTTTCATTCTGGCATGTAACAGGTTTCAATTTTTGTATATTATAACGTAATATTAAGGCGCAAAAATTTCAATTTTTTTCGAAATCATAACGATTTTTAAAAATATTCTAAAAGTAATAAATAAGTAGTACACAAGACAGCAACAGATGAAATAGTAAATCAGAATTTACAGGCACTGTTGCCTGTAAATTCTGTTAAATTATCAGTTAAAGTGCATTCACTATTGTCTAAAATAAACGTACTTTAATGCCACTGTTGGCATTAAAGTACGTTTATTTTAGACAATAGTGAATGCACTTTAACTGATAATTTTGTAATGTTATGAATGACATTATTAATCTATGAATAAAAGTATGAAAATTAAATAATGAAAATATATTACCATATAATTAACCAATAATCACTGACACTGAAAACGATTTGTGATATAATTAACATAAATATTATAAGCATCTTGAAGAAGAAACCCGCTCCTGCATTGAAATAAGCTTTGTATGCAGATAATCCTACAACTCCAACTCGTTCATCTTCTTGTACTTTATTATATTTCGTTATCTACAGGAAATAATTTGCATATGCTATTTTAGTAAGAATAAAACAAATGAAAAGAAATATGTTCGTATTATTTATTAATAACAAGGATGCTTTGTATTCAGATCACATTTTCCCTTTAAATAATAAATAATCATAAACAATTTAACAACATTTCAAAGAAATTCTTACTTCATTTTCATCCCTAGTTTCTTGTATTTCATAAGACACGTTATGATAATTGTTTGCAATTTCTTTTTGAGTGTAACAGAAATTTCCAAACTCCATGTACTGTTCAGTTGTTTCCTGTTCTGATAAATTTGTTGTATATTTTTCTAAGTTTCCGGCTTCATAATAACTGCCAATTAATTCACAATTTCCCTAAAATAAAAGAATATATATTTATATACGTTAACAATTTTCGAATTCTACATAATAAAAAAGATGGATACTGGAGCAAAACACTATAGTACACGTGGAAAAATAAAACATATATTAAAACAAACAAAATTTTTTGGCGTCTACAGACTGCCTAATATGAATATAGTAATATTTGATGAACTGTCATTGTAAAGAGAATTGTAACAGATTATTACACACTATTAATTATGTGTAATTCATAATTGGAACGGTTGTAGTGACTATTTTTGTTGTTTTTTACACTTACTAGTATATTTTAGTATATTCGCAATATTTGTAAGAATTTCACACATATAAACCTAATAATTAAAGAGGTAGACAGGTTCGATGAATTTAAACGATTAATGATAGAGCACATTGACCGCCAGCCATTTTCCTTTAGACTATTTAGATTCTATGCCTGCAAACAAAAAAAAAAAAGAGTAAGATGTTCAGACATATCCTGCTGACTTCAGGCATTAGCGATGAAAATAGAAATCATGCCGGAACCTGGCGCAAATGACGCGGAAGCTGCTGTCATTCAAAGAGTCCAAAGTAAAGAATTGGATGAACGGCTAAAGGCGCAATTTTAAATGGGGTCGATATATGCATCAGACAACGAACAATGAGCCGCGAGCCTACAACTTTTGATAAGCCCTTAAAAGCCACTATTAGCAAGGAAACAATCGATGTCCTTGAAATCAGCTGATTGTAAAGTTTCGCAGGATGTTCCAAACAACGTTCGAGGGGGAATAGATTTTCCACATGTCTGAACTAGTTACTGTAAATACTCGAATGTATTTAGTTATTTTCTAATAATTTTTATACCAGTTTCTTATTATTTATTGCATTATATGCTACACATAATCTCACTAACCTAACATTGTTTTTTTGTGCTTTACAGGAAAAACACCCACGAATTATTAAAGAAAATTAATAATACACCATTTTATGAAATACATTTCTAAAAAATTTAAGCATAAAACTTTATTTTCTTTACTACATATTATTTAGCAACAGACTGTCTTTCACATAAAAAAATTGTTACAGATCACGTGCACGGTGTACAGAGCTATATGTCCTTGAGATCAGCTGTTTGTTAAAGTCGGTGAGATATTCTCATGTAAGTCTCAGAGGAAAAAAGGTTTTTAGACAGATAATCATTAGTTACCGTTAACACTCAAATACGTCACGAAATTATCGGTCATTTGTAATGTTTCTATAGGAGGGAAACCAAGAAAATGGTTTAAAAAAAAAAAAAAAAACACTTCTATTGGATGGCTAATTTTAAAATTTGCTGAGGTCATAAAAATCATCCAATAGAATACAAAATAAGCTTTTCCTAAGTAATATAGTGCATAGAACGTTTTCGAGAGAGATTATTGATTGTTGCCCAATCAAACAAACTTTTCACCTTTTATCCATTAAAAACAACGCAAAATTTATCGATCCACATGATAAAAATTTATCGCAGTGAACTTTGAAAGGTAACGAGAAGACACGAACAACGAACTGCACTGTATGAAATCTGGTGCAAACTGATGCATATGGGATAATCTGCAAATGCGCCTGTCCAATGTCATGTGACCAAAAGTTAAATTATTCCAGGATATACAGATTTGAAAAGATCTTCTATGAAATCCGATGAATTTAATAAATACACAATAACTAAATCTGTTGAATAAAGATTAATAATTTACCATTATAGTTATGCAAATTAGATATAAAAAAGTCACTGCGCAAAATCTTTTTCCAACCATATATCATGGGAGAACTTACAATGTCTTCTGCCGTTGAAACTTTGCTGCTAAACACTAAAAATTTTATATAATTATTTTATTAATCTAGTCAAATTTAAATAATATAAAATGTCTGGATCAGTTTAATAAAGATTAGTAATCATTTGTTTTGAAACTGTGTTCTAATATATTTTCTCTAGAAGTGTTCAACACGAGATCGTGTTCAACCAATTCGACCGATAAATGCATGGGTAAAAGAAATAAAAGAAATATTAATCTATTGCCTCATAAATAGTTGTAATATTGATAAAAACAACACCAAAATTCTATACAAACAGAGAAACACATATAATAGAAAATTCAAAGATAGTCTAGCCAATACTCAACTCAAAACTTTGTATAAATAAAAAAGTAAGCATAAACATAAATAAAAACTGGTTAAATATATTATAAATTAAAACTTTTGAAAATATTTTCATCTAAAATACCACCAGAGGGCTTAAATTCGTTTCAACCTTTGTAATTATTCTATGTCATTATGTAAATTTTGACCGTTGCGAACAACCCAAACACCGCTTCGCAAGCGCACGTCTTGCCCAAATATACTCGGGCTAGAGACTAAACGTGTTATATATAAAGAATGTAATTGTAAAATCATATGAAAGCTATTACCACATAATTAGTTTATACTTAATTAACGCTAATATTTTTATTTTCAAGTAAGAAATATTAATCATCATAGTAGGCAGAGAATGGTACTAGATTAATGCATTATATGTATTAAATATTGTATTAGAGAAACTTCATAATTTTTTCTAAATCAATCACAATATTACTAAATTAAAGCGTTAAAATACACATAGGCAAACTTATTTTCTTACCCCGTTTAGCATTAAAACCTTAGTTGTAGAATTCAAAAACTGTGTTTGATGAGTAACTAAAATGCAAACTTTATCGTTCAAGTATTCCATTATACACCTGAAATAAAGGAAATATAAAATATATAAAGAAAAGACTATTTCTATTTAAATATCTACTTTTGAAACAAATGTCTGGCTACTGGAACATCAACGGCACTCAATGGATCATCGAGTAAAAAGATGTCTGCATCTAGATATAGCGCTCTGAAAAAGTGTATATAAATATAAGAAAAATAAATGTATTATAATACGCATTAATAGCGGTACTTATAAAAATATTTTGCTAAAATAAGACTAATTTTACCTTGCTAGATTAATCCTTGCCTTCTGCCCACCACTCATTATCACTCCTCTTTCTCCAACTAGTGTTGAATCTCCATTAGGAAATGAGCGTATATCCTGCCAATGACAAAAATACAGCATACTTTAATTATATTTTTAAAAAATATGTCAACAATTTTAAAATTCCAAATTATAATTTACGTATTAATTAAAATTGAAGAAAAAATTACCATTAATTTACTTCATGTTCATAAGATATCATTCACTTTCGATTTTTAAAGGAGTTTTATCCATTAACTAGATATAATTTCATGTATTAAAAGAACATTTTATACATTACACTAAGTAACATAAGACAAAAGATCAGATTGTCACCAAGGTGAATTCTGGAGCATGAAGTGAATAAAAGGTAAGTAAATGCGGTTTCTGAAACTAAAGAAAATTTGGGCTACAATTTTTATATATTATAGACTTATAAACCTTCGGTCTCATTTGTCTTTCTCTGTCTGTCTCTCTGTCCAACCTTCATCTTCTGAACAGTGTTAGACAGATGAAAGTCTTGACCAGATATAGAAAGCTTATAGCAGGAGTTTCTGAATAACTTTATAGATGAAAGTCACATTATTTCAATTAAAAAGTTTTCTCTTAAAAAGAGGTACATACATAAATGGTTAGTTCAATTTGGACAGAAAAAGTATTATTTACGCAGGCAAGACACTACTAAAGGTGTATTGTGGTGATGCCAATAAATAATTATCATAAAACTTATAGAAATTTAGAGATAATTTCTATATTATTAATCATGGACTATCTTCATATACGGTGCACTATTGATAACCACTCAGCAGTGAGCAACAAATATATTCATCAAGGCGATCATGTGGCAGTGGCGAACGACAAATATATTCGCAAAAAATTCATATGAAATACCTGCACCATTTCGTGAAGTCTTAGAATTTTCACGAGTAGTTGGATTCTCCAACTTTGTTTTGGAATATCTTTTAGTTCACGAAAAATTACAATAAAAGAAAAATAATTAAAATAAATATAAATTTTAGAAAGCCATCTATCGAAATAAATCGAATTTACACCTCCCGCCATCATTTGATTGGTTAAAAAAATTAATATTCCTAATTGGCTGGCGTCAGAAAAAAATAGGTTTGTCTTCCGTAAATCACGCTATCGCCAGAGATCCGATGCAACCTGGAAAAGAGACAGTCTACGTCATCAGTCTAACGGTCCTTGTCCGACCTACTTTTTCTGAAACTAACATTAGAGTAAAACGTAATAAGACATAGTAATTTACAGTAAAACAGTCTTCTCTAATATTCTCAGTAGTTTGTAAAGCTTGAATTTCAATTTAATAAGTATTATTTAGTTCGGAAACATTAAAAATACATCATTAAGTAGGAAAATTACATAAAACTTTATTTTTTAGTATAATACAATTTACAAAATCAAAAGTTTGTATATCGTAATATTACGAAAAAACTAGATCGAAACATACAAGGTGAACTAATTAACTGAAATTCAGTTCATTATATAACTGCCGATAAGCTTGCCTTAATCGGTTTCCTCAAACAAACTTCAACAACTTTAATTAATCCTGTAAATATTTTAAGTGCCATTACTATTCGAATGATATATTATTATATCAAGCTAAATTTTACAAAATTTGTAACTGTGATTACAAATATAACTGAAAAATATTTTCGATATAAACACTAGGCCATAATAATCGAAACAAAATTGTTAAAGTATAAATTTTTCTAACATTTTCTGATCGAGTAATACGTAATAATACTTCTTTTATATTAGTCGTGCCATATTCTACTTTCTATATTTACATCCATTCATTTTCTTTGAATTACACTTCAAATGTAAAAAACTCTACCAACAAATGAATTTGCCAATAAAGGGACTACTTGCTAATTGAACTTTTTATTCTTCTTTGACGTTGTTTTATATAATAGGAGTAGATTTTATATAATCAGTAGAGATGCTAATTAACAATCTAAATACTAAAAACCACAAATTTTCGAAATTAGAAGTATATAGTTATATGCACAAATAAATTAGTAGTTCAATAATACATATTTTTGCTTATATCCAAGCATTATGTCCAAAGATCAGTTCTCGCTAATTGTAGAAAAATAAATTATTTTCAACTCTTCTTTCTGTAAAGCAGCATATTCTGAAACAAGTTCTAAATTCACAGTAAACTTTTCACCTTGTATCCATTAAAAACAATGCAAAATTTATCAATCCACGTAATAAAAATTTACCGCAGTGAACTTAGTGGGACATTTGAGGATGGACGGGACGTTTGAGGATCAATACATTTTGAGCTGTTGAAACTGAATGAAAAGCTAAATTCGGAGAAGTACTGTCAGCAATTGGATAATTTAAAAACAGCACTCCAAGAAAAGAGGCCGGCGATGTTCAATAGGAAGGACATCATACTGCTTCGTGATAATGCCAGGCCACATACTGCTTTGGGAACTCGTCAGAAACTCTCAGAGTTAGGCTGGGAAATTCTGCCACATCCACCACACTCCCTGGACCTAGCACCCTCCGATTACCACTTCTTTCTGTCCTTACAAAATTTTTTGCAGGGCAAAATGTTCAAAAACAAAGAAGATATCAAACAAGCACTGGTTCAATTTTTCGCCTCTAGGGATAAGGCATTTTTTAAAAATGGGATATAAAAATTGCCATCCTGCTGGCAAGATGTCATAAACAATGATGGAAGTTATATTATTCAATAAAGTTTATTCAAGGTATGGAAAATTTATTATTTCGTTTTATTCTAAAAACGAACAGAACATTCCGGTAGACCTAATATAAAAAAATCACTGCGCAAAATCTTTTACCAACTATACATCATGGGAGAACTTACAATGTCTCCTGCCATTGAAACTTTGCTGCTAAACACTAAAAATTTTATATAATTATTTTATTAATCTAGTCAAATTTAAATAATATAAAATGTCTGGACCAGTTTAATAAAGATTAGTAATCATTTGTTGTGAAACTGTGTTCTAATATATTTTTTTTTTTGACGTGTTGAACACGAGATCGTGTTCAACCAATTTGACTGATAAATGCACGGGTAAAAGAAATAAAAGAAATATTAATCTATTGCCACATAAATAGTTGTAATATTGATAAAAACAACACCAAAATTCTATACAAACAGAAAAACACATATAATAGAAAATTCAAAGAAAGTCTAGCCAATACTCAACTCAAAAAAATCGTATAAATAAAAAAGTAAGCATAAACATAAATAAAAAACTGGTTAAATATATTATAGATTAAAACTTTTAAAAATATTTTCATTTAAAATACCACCAGAGGGCTTAAATTCGTTTCAACCTTTGTAATTATTCTACGTCATTATGTAAATTTTGACCATTGCGAACAACCCAAACACCGCTTGATAGCAAAAAGTCAAAACTAAGCGAAAAAGTAGAAAAGATTATATTTGAGAAATTTGTCTAGAAATTCAAGTAAAAGAAGAATTTTATAAATTTATGCCAATACAAATGTCCCAATGGATGTACTTGAATGAACTTGGAAAACGTACTGTACATTCATCCTCTCTGATAGGAGAAAGAAGATAATAGATAGCAAGAATTTATTCTGCTAATACCGAATGTTTCATGTATTTTTAATATCGCTTTATTATTTTAAATAGATGTACAAGAATTTTACTATGTCTCTATATCCACCTCATTTTTCGGCTTTCTGATATACAAAGTCATCGTGTACAAGTGTCATATTGGTGGAAACTGGTACGTGTAGGTTATATACATGTGTTTTAAAATGTTTGTACAATTTACTTGTAAAAAATAACATTTTAATGCTGTATACACTATTTACTTATTTTAGTTGATTGATGAGGGGCAAAAAGCCTGAAACGTGTAAAAGATACCGTTTCAACTAGATAAAAATGGAAAAAAGTCACGTGATTGTTTAATAACACGATCTGGCTCGACTCGATTGTTTAATAACTCGATCTGGCACGATCATATCGACTTCTTTCGAAGAAATAATCATTTATTGTACAGTTTAAGTAAGCTGAAAATTATTCTGTTGTCTTTGATGAAATTTGTCAAAATTTATTAATTTGTACACAAACATTAAATTTTAAACATAATTCTTTATATTTCTTGGTGTTAACTTTTGGTCATGTGATCGTTTTATATTTCTCAACTTGGCAGAAGATTTCCTAGTGATCTTTCTGATATCTAATTTGCATATTTGTGATAGTACATTACTAATCTTTATTAAATAGATCTAGACATTTTATATTATTTAAATGTGACTGGATTTTGCGCAATAATCTTTTTTATATCTAATTTGCATAATTATAATTGTAAATTATTAAACTTTAAACAGATTTAGTTATTGCGTATTAATTAAATTCATCGGATTTCATGGAACAACTTTTTAAAACTTTATTTGGTTATTCTGGAATAATTGAACTTTTGCTCACGTAACATTGAACAGGAGCATTTGCAGATTATCCCATATGCATCAGTTCAGATTTCATACAGTGTGGATTTACTGTTTGTATGTTCTCATTATCTTTTGAAGTTCACTGCGATAAATTTTTATTACGCGGATCCATACATTTTGCATTGTTTTTAACAGATAAAAGGTAGAAATTTTATTGTGAATTTACAACTTGTTCCAGAATATGCTACTTTAAAGAAAGAAAAGTTAAAAATAATTTATTTTTCGACAATTAATGAGAACTGATCTTTGGACATAATTCTTGGATATAGGCAAAATTATGTATTATTGGACTACTAATTTATTTGTGCATGTAATTATGTACTTCTAATTTCGAAACGTTTATGTTTTTTAGTGTTTATAAGCGTGTTATTTAGACATGTCTATTGATTTAGTGCTATAACGTAGAACTACGTCAAAGTTCGATTGGAGGATTTTCGAAGAACTTATACTTTAAAAATTTGTTTTGATTATTATGGGTAGTGTTTATGTGTATAGCGTTGTACTGTAAATTACTTCTTTTTACTATGTTAGAGAAAATAGGTCACACATTGGATTGCGTTGGCTTTTTCAGACTGCAGCGGACCCTCTCGGTGAAGTGTGTTTTAGGGAAGTTATGCTTTTTTTTCTGATGCATGCCAATGATGAATATTATTTTTAAAATTAAATATCGGTCAATGACGATAACATATGTTATAAATGTGAAGATGAATATAAAAGTATTTCTACATTTTTTATTGTTTTGTTGTTTCTTACAGTTTAATTTATTTCAATTTATTATATGTAAAGTAACTTTATTTACCAAATGCTAATATTTTAAACCTTAATATTTGGGTGTATATTTGAAAAACGAATTTTAAAATTACATAAAAGATTTTCTTTTATTTGCAATGATTACGTTACTTCTACTGACAGTAGAACACAAGACGACCTCCACCCACTTCTCAGTCTGGGGGGAAAGGCCACCAGGCATCGTAGTTGTAAACATAACGGCCATTACGTCATCTACCATTACGGATGAAATTCCTTAACTGCCAATTATATTTTGTTGAATTTGATTTGTAGGTTGGAAAAAATCGTCATGACTTAAATGCCTAAAACTTTAAAAAATTATATAAAACTGAAAATAAATTCAAAACTTTTGAAAAAATCGTAACGAATGAAAAATCACAAAAGAATTTCATATACATTTTAGAAAAAGATTTTAGCCAAAAATTATTACGAAAAAAAATTAACATATAAAAGAATTATGTGACAATAAAGAAAGATTTTTTCTTTACTAGACGTAACTGTTTAAAAATTTTTTTTCCAAAAAGGAAATGAGAAAAACGCATGGAAAAATTCTTAAAAAATATCCCACGTTTCTTCTTCAAAACTGAGTGGTAGCGCCACATCTGACTGTTCCCCTGAAGAGGTTAATCTGGCCATTTCTTTTACATATGGGGCCGGATTTTCTAGCTGCCAGATTACTGAGAATAAATACAATGCACTCGATACAATGCTAAACACAATTAATGACATCTGTTGCCCTTCGGTTATGAGTTTACTTTTGGAACAACATGGTTAACTATTACTTTGTGCTGACATGCGATACTGTACACAGAAATAAGTTCAAAGTAAACGGATCAGTACAAGTTTTTCGTGATTGCTAATGACGGATTGTACAAACTTATTTGATATAAATTTTTCTTTTACATGTTTTTCTACACTGTAATTAAAACTACAGAATTATATAAAATCACAATGCCGAGCTGAATTTTTTAATCGTCCTTCTATTTAACATAAAATATTCGATATGCCAACCACCTTAAATTAGTACTGCTTTGCCCCTGTACATATTACTTTTTCGTTTGCAATGGAGTCCTGCTGGTCATCTATGTAACTCCTTTCAAGAGAGAAATTATAAAATAACATAAGTTCCAACTTTTATCACTTGTTTGTGTATAGTTAATCTGGCCCTCCCGCATGTCGACATTCCATATCTGGTCTACATGTACATATCTCTAATTACATTTTGGAGGTTAAGAACGACAGTGAAAATTTACTGATCTACAATCTTTTTAAATGACAGCCCAATAATGACCTTATATTTCATAGTTATAAAAACAGAGTTTTTCTAACAAACTTTTGCTTGAAAATGCAATTTTTGTTGTTAAAGTACATAAAGTTTTTACCTTCTCAAGGGTTGTTATGTGTAAAACTTTTCTATATTTCTCTTCCTGATATTCTTCTCCAAATATTATATTTTCTCTAATTGTTCCGTTGAATATCCATGCTTCTTGTGAAGAATAAGATATTTTTCCTTTCACTGATACTTTTCCAGAAATAACTGGAATCTCTCCTAATATTGACATTAATAAAGATGTCTAACGAGGGAAAAAACTTTGGATTAGTGAAGAGAAAAAATACTATTGTAATTATGATTTTAAACATTAATAGTAAATTATGTTATTTAACAAAAATAATGCTTTTAAAATATATAGTAATATTAGTAAAATTATGTGATATATTCCATTTAGTAAATAAATCCAATAGAACTACCTCTCCTCATGTAGCAGTATGTGTTTACTATATCACAGAAATTCAGTTAAAAAGTACGAATTTTTCACAATATCTAGCGATATCTACTATATTTTGGCAATTCAGTACATATCGCTGTCAGAGTTAAAATGTGACGTCACTTTAGGTGATCGAGACAGCATCACTTCTAAATAACAGCTGAATGAAAATCGGTTCTGTTATCTTACGAATTGATTTTCCGAATTTGTTTTGGGAATATTGATCAAAGCAGATTTGTGTAAGTACAAGTCAAAAAACTAATAGTGTTGCTGACATAGAAACAAGAAGCAAGCATTGTTAATTTTATTTGAGTGTATATCTGCTCGTTGTATACGTAAACTATATTTCTATGATAGAATGATTAAGGTACAGGTTTATGTCTTCCTTTTCAAAACCAACCTGTTTTTTTATGAGACTTCTTTACAGATTCATTCTCATCCTATCGAAATAACGTTCTACTGTACATGGCTAAGGTAACCAGAAAGCCGCTTTGCTAGAAATAAATAAATGTACTCCTATGGCGTGTGTGAAGAGTAGATTGCTCGTCTATAGAGAAAATGTGGAGAATTATGATGAGAAAGAAATTGCATAGCCTGTGAGTATAATGGGAAAACATTTAGAGGATATTCGTCTTCGCGATGATATCACAAAATAGTAATATGTCAAGTGATGAATTTGTCATTGACAACTTTTCGAATTCCACGTAACATTTATAACTTTCAGACATACATCAATGAAAATGTCATTGTTCTATTGCTTTGTTATTTAAAGTGTTCTAATGTGTTCACGTTTTACATATAATTTTTTAAATAAATAAATCATGTGGTCGACTTCTCCGTCACTGACTTGTATTTTAATTGTGTATAAGTATACACAATTATGTGACGTAATAAGCTTTTTGAATAAAAAATAAAAACGTACAGGTAAAATCAAAATTTTTAAATTTTAAAGTATATACTACAGTTTTATATACGAACAGTAAAAAGTAAAATCATCACCTTTCCTGATCCAACTGAACCAATAACAGCTAACATTTCTCCAGGTTGTACACTTAACGTAATCCCATTTAATGTTGATCCGGTTTTCTAACGGAAATATATTTGTAAAATACATAAAATTAAACAACGAAATTGCAATAAAAACGTTAATAAAATATTCTTTAAAGCATATTACATGAGGTTTCTTAATATCAGTAATTACTTCATGTTATATTTATTAAAAATATAATTTACAATTTTGACTGTAAAAAGCAATCATGTCCTAAAAATATAACAACATTACGCTATTATAAATAGAAATGCAAGTAAGAAATTTAGTAAACATGAAATGTAAAAATACGGAGAACAACAAATATCACAAAGAAAAACCTTTGACTTTCCTTTCTCCTTTCTGTCGTTGCACACCACCAGTAACAAGTAAAAAAATACTTGGGTGAACACAGCAACCCAAAACATGATGGATTTTTATCAGAAATTGAAACCAAATATTATATACATAGAAAAGATCATGTAATGTATAGAAAGTCATGTGTGAGAAGTCAAGCAAGGGGCCACCTACCAGTTTTCGTGTGTGAGATAAGCAGAGCGTCAAGGGTTACTCCTTGCTGACCATTTGCACTGCACGAGTTAGCGAAACCCAACTTGGATGTTGCTTCGGATGGCTAGGAGGGCAAAAAAGGAGTGGGGAGAGTGTGCGTCAGTAAGTGGACAGGTGTCCTTAAATTTACAGAAGACAGGTCTTGACAAATAAAACATTTATTCATTAACTAGATTAACAACAAAATTGGTTACAAGGCTATGCATCTAAGATACTACTCGATAAAATGCGATTATATGCGATTAAATATAAGTTTACAATTCTAATAAGGTCGGCTATGCCTAAAGCTTAATTCTGTCTTTGGGGGGAGTGAGTTTACAGAGTTATAACAATTACCTCTATGCGAGATCAGACTGTAAACTGAAGAATGGCGGTCATGTGTCTTCTCCAATGGGGTTCCATTTTTTGACACGAAGATCGACAGGCACAAGTTTCGCTTTTTTATACAATCGTCGTGGGAATGGAGCCACTTGATCATCCCTTGTTGACGATGACTTGCATTTTTTTCACACTTATGTGTCATCTGTCCCATCACTTGTTCATACACCCGGCGTTTAATTCTCTGTTTTTTTTATCGGAGTTATTTACACCTTCTTTTTTCCTGACAAGTGCGTTAAAATCGCGAATTTCACACCATTTGCCGCTTTCTTTAAAATTATACTTGTTAGTATAATTTTATTATTTGGAATTTTCTCTCTCTTTAACGTCGTTTCACCCGACATTGTCAATTTGCCATTAATTTCGGCACCGACATGCATTTGTTTATTCTAAACTTTACAAATGGGTTCCTGTCCTGACAATAAGAAAAATTTTTCCTAACGTAACAAATTCAACTGGTTCACGCGTAACATCTAAACTTTGGTTTTGGTGCCAATAGCATATCTGAAAGTGTCCCAGAGGCGGGTTGGTTGACCTACTGTTATAGTTCTTAGCGACGGAGGTGTCAGTTGTTAGTTGATGGTTGCTATGGAAAGCATTCGGACGTTGACCTTGTCATAACGTCGGTCATAACTCGATGCAGCTATTTTCTGCGGAATTGTTCTCACTGGATGCTGCACTTGTAGTGTTGACAGTCACAGTTCTCAAAGATCACCACAAATTTATTCCTAGGTTGCAGAAATGGGTGATGCAAATCTCTGTGTTACTAGACTCTCTCTCTCTCTCTCTCTCAAATTGTTTTTCAATTATAGCAAAAAATTTTTTGTGGCTGTCTAAAGCATGTGAAAAGATCTATTATCTTGCAGCGTGGCAAGATTCGCATCCTGCGTTATATCTAAATGAGCCTGTCTAAATTGCAACAATGTTGTCGTTGGACAGATGGGAAAAGGGATGCGACTTTGTCGCGGTGACTAAGATATTCTTACGGTAGATACGTCGGTTACTAATACTGGTCGTATCGGTTTATTTTCCATGGATGTGCACGGTCAAGGAAATTATAACTAACAAGGCTCGAATCCATCTTGCAAGGATGTTCAATTTGGTACAAACTGTTGTCTCTGAATGTTCGACAACTTTACCTTGACCTACTTCTTTCAATGTGTCTTCTCTGGACTCGGATATAGAGGGTTGTCCCGAATTAAGTTCGTTTTCTCCTGTTTCTATGTTGATTCATTTTACTTCCGTTTTGACATAACCACCTTGGTCACATTGTCTGTCCGTTACAGGGATCCTTGACCTGATAATTCGAATCATTTGTGAGTCCTGACTTTCTTCCATGTCGACTTTGGCGGCTGAGTGTCGAACTTCATTTTGATTTGATTTTAAAAAACAGAATATGTTCGCATCGTCTTGTCTAGTCATCGGTTGCCTTTTTCCTACGTCTTGTCTTTTTATAACTTTCTCCTACATCTTATCTTTTTAGGCTTTCTCCAGAAACAGAAATGACTTACTTTACCATTTGGGAAAACAACTCGTTCGTTGTCTCGATCGAGCATTCACTTCTCTTGCTCTAAAAGTGTTTGAAACCGCTTGGCCACTGATGGGCCCTAAAACAAGATGGCAATTCATGTAAAAATATGTTTTTTTGTTAAATAAATTTCTTTAATGTGTAAGGTATGAAATTTTATTTTACTTTTCTTTTATGTTAATAACTTAATGAGAGTTACCTTGAAACTTTTTTCCTAACTTAAGTTCGAGGGCCCCGAAATTTTTACCGCTTGGGGCCCCCACTCCAATGATCTGCCGCTGGAGTATGTATGTGATATTTTTTTTTTATTTTTTCAAAAGAGTTACTTTTTATTACAATTCTGCTGAATTAGAAACATCAAGTTTAAAAAAGTGTTTTTCATTTTGTAATTGATCTTCAAACTGTTTAATAAAACATATTCAGTATTACTTAACCTGTAAAAAGTTAGTTCAAAACCGCAAACTGGTCCTAGCAGTGCAAAAGATGATACAGAATAAGAGAAAAGTGACACTTCATCGGACGAGGAACTTAGTCAACAGACTAAAACGGCTAAATTGGGAACTTCTGAACGGACAACAAGCAAGTACAAAAAGCAGAAATTCAGAAAAAAGTAAACGGAAAACGCACGATTTTCTAAATGGTTAGCAGAATCAGATGGTAAATGTAAATGTAATTCTAAATTTAAAAGAATCTGATTTAGTGAAGCATTGTAAAAGTAATAAGCACCAACGAAATGCATCCGCTATTGCTCAAAGCGCAGATATTTCTCAGTCATTCTTTAAATTAAAATCTACAAGAAGGTTATTGCAGAATTACGGTACTCTTCATTAGTTGCTTCACATCATTTCGGTTTCCGATCTGTCGATCGCATTGTCGATGTTGGTCAAATTTGTTTTGATGATTCTGACACAGCAAAACAGATGAAATTAAAACAAAGTGTAAGAGTTTAATAGAAAACGTTTTTGCTGCCAATATAAGAGAAAATTTAAAAAATAATTTGCAAAATAAAAGAAATATCCGTTCTGTTAGACGAAAGCACAGATATTTCCAATCAACGTTTACTATGTATTTTTATTAATAAGCTGAAAACAAATTTTTTAGATATTGTCCGTGTTGATTCTGATAGTGCTTATTTAAAAAGTTTTGCGAGCATAGCAGGTAAACAAAAGTCAAATAGTAGGATATTGTTCAGACAATGCAAATGTAATGACGGGAGACGAAGAATCTTTTAAAACCCACTTGTTAGCCAATAATAATAATGTAATAATAAATTCCTGCATTTGTCACAGTGCGCACCTAGTACTGTTAGTGCCGCTGACGAGATACCATCGAATATTGAAAATTTACTGCAAAGTTTATATGCATATTTTTCTCGAAGTGTAAAGCGACAATCAATACTCTGATTTCCAGAATTATATGAAGAAGTCACAGCTTAAAATAATAAGTCCCAGCAAACCACGATGGCTAGCATTATCAAAATGTGTAGATTGTATAATAAATCGATGGAATATATTATTTGAAGTTTTTCGAGTCGCAGAATTTGAAGAAAAAATCAACAATATTAGTTTATTTTTATCAAATACAAAATCCATACGTTAAAGCTTATCTATTATTTTTTAAATATATATTACCTTTATTCAATGAGTTTAATGCCTTCTTCAAATCTGAAAAGTCTTTAATATCTCATCTTTACATAGAAAGTGTTCGTTTTATTAAAGTATTAGACTCTAATTTTATCAAACCAGAAGTATTATTGGCTTATGATGATCACATTAAAACTCTTAATGCATATAATCTGTTACGATATTGTCGCATGCTTGGATATCTATATTCTCAATTAATCTAATCGTTTAACAACATAACAGCTTTATTGTCAACTATAAAGGTTTCACCAGCTCTACATGAAAGGTAACAAGCACACCTCGTGCTCCAATGGTACAAAGGTGCCCTCTGGCGGAGATGTGCCCGCCGCCCTGCTATAGCCAAATTATAGCCACGACAGATTCCCTGCCTAATTTGGCCATGGATTGGGTGCGGCGTTCACATATACAAAAAATTGTCTTTGACGAACAGATTTAACTTCGGTCGGCTTAACGGTTTTGTGAAGGCGTCGGCTACGTTTTCTTCGGTCTTTATATGTTTAAGTTGAAATGTTCCTCCTTCTATCTGTTGACTTAGATATGATGCCAGTCTAATTAAATGGTTTGAGTTGTTACTCGTGTAGCCTGACTTTGCTATGGAGATCGCAGATTGGTTGTCACATAGCAATTGGATTATTCCCAATTTCCCAAACAGTTCTTCTAGAAAGAATTTTATCCAAATCCCTTTTTTGGCGCAGCTTCCTAGGGCGTATAGTTCAGCGTCGCAAGTCGAAAGAGGGGTAACGGGTTGCTGCTTCGAAGTCCAACTTAATATGTTCTTTCCTATCGAGTATACGTATCCCGTTATACTCTTTTCTGGGGGGGTTCTCCAGCTGGCGTCAGAGGGCCCTTGACATCTAGTCTGTCTGGTGTGAAGCGCAGTCCCGTCGATTGTGTTCCGTTCAGATATCTGAGTACGCCCTTTAATGCAGTCAGGTGAATATTTCTTGGATCTTTGGTATATTTTGAGAGCAGGGTTACTGCACACGCTATATCGGGTCTCGTGCGCGTTGCCAGGAACATCAACGAGCCTAGCATTTCTTGGTATAACTTCTGATCGCACGGTTTTGAGTCGTTATATTTTTCCAGTTTAACGTCTGGATCAAGTGGGGTACTTCTTGGCTTGCAGTCTTGCATTGAGTATTTCTCTAGTATGCACTTTACGTAATTTTGTTGTTTGATTACTACCTCTCCTTTTCCTTTTATTATTTCCATGCCTAGAATATTCTTCGTGTCTGGACTTTCTTTGACCTTGAATTTTCTTCGTAGTTTTTCTAGTAGTTCCTGTAAGATCTTCCTGTCAGTAGATATGTTATTATATCATCTACATGTATTCCCAGGATAACTTTTCTAGTGCCTAGTTTATAGATGTACACACACTTGTCAGTTTGAAAGTTCTTTGCGCCGATCTCCATTAGATATTTGTTGAGTGTTTGATACCAGATTCGGCCACTCTGCTTTAATCCATATATGGCTTGATTCAATTTGCATACTTGCCTTTGGATTTTCGTATTTTCTACGTATCCCTTGGGTTGTTCCATATATATTGTTTCGTCTAACCTTCCGTACAGATATGCCGTTTCTATGTCTAGGTGGTTGACGTCATAGTTGTGCATAGCAGCGTATATCAAAAGTCCTCTAAGGCTATCCGCTTTCATAACGGGTGAGAACGTCTCGTGGAAGTCAATTCCGTATTTTTGGAAGCATCCCGTGGCTACTAGTCTGGCCTTGTATTTTGTGCATGAGGTCAAGGGGTCGAGCTTGATGTTGTATACCCATTTGCATTTTAAGGGTTTTATTCCCTCTGGTAGGGTTACAGTTTCCCATACATTGTGAGCCTTTAATGATTGCATCTCTTTTTGCATGGCTTCAATCCATTTGTCCTTGCTCGGTAGGTTCATTGCTTCCTCGTAACTGTTCGGGATTATGACTTTGCTTTCTGATAACAGGACTCTGTTGTTGGGTCGATATGTTGGATCGTTTGTGTCCTCTGGTATGTCTTCTTCGACATCGGAGTCACTTAGAGATGGTTCATAGTAAAAATTTAGAGGTGGTCTAGGTCTTTTCCCTTTAATTGGAGAGTGGGTTTCCTCTATAGGTTCATTTTGGTCGTAATCTGTCTCGATTTCGTTATCAGGATTTGCGACTTCTGTATCTTCTATGTCCTGAGCTGTAGAAGTTGAATCGATGCCCTGCCTCTCTATATCGACTAGGGCAGTGATTCTCAAAGTGGGGGTCGTGAAAAATATTTGGGGGGTCGCTGAAAAATTGATGCCAGATCAATTTTTTCAAATATTTTATAAATTTACTATGGATTCATGTTTAGAAATAATAGAAATAAAAATATATAAAATAATTTTTACTTAAATAAATTGCACATATAAATAATAAAAATAATATAAATATTTAAATACGAGCCTAACCCCTCCCTCCGGGATGTTTTTTGACACATACTTATTCTTCGGGGGTCCTTTGAAATTTTTAAGTGCAGAAGGGGGGTCGCGGTCCAAAACGTTTGAGAAACACTCGACTAGGGTATAGTCCTGCGTTGGATTCGCTTGTTTTTGGAGGTCTTTGCCCCTTTGGTTTTCTAGAAATTTTACATCACGTGACTCGATTACGGTCGTAGTGGTAGGGTCGAATATTCGGTAGGCTTTCCTACAGGATGAGTATCCCACAAAGATTCCTAGTTCCGCCTTTGAGTCAAGTTTACTTCTCTTCATCTTGGGAATCCAATAATATGCTTTACAGCCGAATACTTTCAAGTGTCCTACAGTGGGTTTTCTTCCAGAGAACAATTCCTCGGGGGTCCTCTTCATGTCGTTCTGGGTGGGTGTCCGGTTGCGTACATAAGTGAAGCAATTCATTGCCTCAGCCCAGAAGTTTTTTGGCAGTTCCGCTTCTATTAGTAGCGCTGTGGTACCCTCGATAAGAGTTCTGTTAGCCTTTTCTGCCACGCCGTTTTGAGCAGGGGAGTAGTAATTAGTCAGATGATGGTTAATACCTTTATCCTTTAAAAACGTCTTTAGGTTTTCGTTAAGGAATTCTCCCCCGTTATCAGATCTGATTTGTTTGACCTTTCTCGAAGTTGCGTTTTCGACGTTTTTTATGAAGTCTATGATTTCTTCCGGCGTTTCGGATTTGGCTCTTAAGAATTTGGTAAAAACTTTTCTTGAGTAATCGTCCACAATGGTGAGTACGTACTTTGCTCCTCCCATTGATTCATCTCTAAAGGGTCCGACTAAGTCAAGATGTAGGAGATCGAGAGGATTTTTTGATTGTTTTGTGATCACTGGCTTAAAGGGCTTCCTGGTGAACTTCGCTCGAATGCAGGTATCGCATACAGGTGTGTTGGATTGTGGTACGAGTGGAAATTTGTGTACCATCTCGTTCTTGGCTAAAATGTTCATGTAATTTCCGTTGATATGGCAGAGACGCTTATGCCAGGTCTCCCAGTCATTATGGTGGGATTTCATACTGTATTCATGGCTGGGGGTCCTGAGTCTAACAGTGTATAGGTCTTTCCACTTCTTGCCCAATGTGATGACATTTCCTCTTTCGTCAAGTATTTTACAGTTCTCAGCGTCGAAGATTATCTTGATTCCCTCCTTTGCCAGTTTGTTTACAGAAAATTGTTGCTCAGATCTGGGGTGTATAGTACGTCTTCAAGAAGTAATCTATTAGAGTTTTCGTCTCTTATTTCTGCGACTCCTATGCCTTCTGAGTATATGACATTATTATCGGCCATGGTGATTGTTTTTCTGTCTTCACTCATGTTCTCTAACCATTGGCGATTTGGGGTCATGTGACTGGTCGCCCCACTGTCTATGATCCAGCATGTATCTGGCTCACCGTTTGTGTTTAAAGTCATTAATCTCTGTCGGTTGTTATCCTCGTTAGCTGATTTTTTCTTTCTCTGTCGGTTATCGTCCTCTCTAGCTGAGTTTTCCCAAGCTATTTTAGAAGTTTTGAAATTTGATCTTCGGTTATCGAGATCGAAATAGTTATCTCGTTTGTCTCTATTCCTTGCTTCGTTAATCGGGTTCGACCAACATTCAATTGCCTTGTGATTTGGTTTACGGCAGATGTAGCATAGCACTTTCCTTGTTCGAGATTTTCTTTGTGCATTGTCTTTTGGGGTTTTATAATTCGGTAGGTGACATGCTCTGTAGGCTGCGAGGTTTTCCCTCTGTTCGGGCCCATTTCTTTCTTCATATCTTTCAAAGGTTTTTCTCACATCGGAGATCTTGGGGTCCTTTAAGTTGTCGAATTGCATGGCTGTTAGGTTGTACTTTTGCGGTAAACCTTTCAATAGTGCGGTGATGAATTCGTCGTCTTCTATTTGAGCTCCCATTATCCTAGCACTCTCTAGAAGTTTTTCTCCTCTTAGTAGATAATCTCTCCATGTCTCGTCACGATTCATTACTAATCTCGCCACATTGTTTCTGGCCTCTATCGCTTGTTTCCTTAGGTCCCCTTCATATCTTTCTCTTAAGTGGTTCCAAATTTGTTTTGCCGTTCTACACGTTAAGATAAGGGCCACTTGTGTGTCATCCATCGCGCATGTTAAAATGCCTCTGGCCTGTGAGTCCGTGTTTTTCCATTTTCGCCTCTTCGGCGGGATCCGTAGGTGGGTCGTCTATTAACAATTTCCCAGATCTCTACTTTCTAGGATGGCCATTATACGGTACTTCCAGCTTGTGAAATTGTTACCCGTAAACTTCGGTAACTGACCATGTCCTATTTCGGCCATTCTATTCGTTATAAAGGTTCGGTTTCTAAGAATAGCAAATTTAGGCTTACCGTGGCTGGTCGTTCAATCCAGTTGCATCAACGCTGGAATTTTCTTCCTGGGCCCATAACCCTTTGTTACGTTATTGTCGCATGCTTGGATATCTATATTCTCAATTAATCTAATCGTTTAACAACATAACAGCTTTATTGTCAACTATAAAGGTTTCACCAGCTCTACGTGAAAGGTAACAAGCACACCTCGTGCTCCAATGGTACAAAGGCGCCCTCTGGCGAAGATGTGCCCGCCGCCCTCCTATAGCCAAATTATAGCCACGACATAATCCACATAATCTATTGCCTATCGAAAAAATTTATGTTGGGATAACCACGAGAACACTGATTAATGATTTAAGTAAAACGGACAACGAATTATTTATTTTGAAATGTCTAAAGTTTTACCAAAAAGCAGTTAGTGAAGCGTTTAAAAGATTTCCAATTAGAAACCATTTTTATAAACATTTCGATTTTTTGAATAAAAACAATATTTTTAATGCCAATAAAATGTGCAATTTAAAACCAATTACTGAAATTATGAAAATTGACATTAATGTCGACACACTTGCGAATGAATGAATGAAAAAATTACTGTTTATTTAAAATTTGATGAAGACCCTGATAATGCTTGTGATATACGGACCCAAATAGCAAAAATTAAAAATTTCTACGATGTGTATTTGTTTAAAAACATTGTTCAAGTGGCACAAAGTGCCTTCATTATTCCGCATGGAAACGCTGATGTGTAACGTGTATTTTTAATGTTGGCTGGTCTTAAAACCAAAAAAAGAAATCGACTTGGAGTTAATTTAATTTCGGCATTGTTAAGAATTGAAATTGAGTTACATAATACAAATTCGTGTTGTACTAATTACGAAATTACTCAAGAACATTTTTAAATTTTTAATCAACAAAACTATGTATTGATTTAGAATAAGAGAGGCTGACATTGACAAACCGTTGTCAAAAAGACAGAAGCAACTCTGATTTAAGTCTGTTTTAAAACCTATTATTGTTTTCGTTTTTTCATTTTTGTTATATATGTATTATAATTATATATTGTTCGTGTTGTTAACAATTCAATTACTTTTGTTAATTGTTTTTTAACACAACTATTATGTGTACAACTTTTCTTGTATTGTATCAATAAATTTGTTTTGTAATACAGCCTTTAGACAATTTGAAAATTTGTTGTTTATTGAGTAGTACCAAAGTAGCAACTTTTCAAAATATCTATGGCAAATTCAAAAACTTTTATTTACGAAAAGTTGGGAACACTGCCCTAACATTGATTATGAGACTAAAATCGCTGATAAAGATGTAAAATGCATGTCTCAATAAGCTATGACATCTTTTAATAAGTCATAAGCAACATAGAAGTTAACCATTGCCAATGAGTTAGTGATTACTGCAAAAGGTGTCTTGACTGTCGTTGTTCTGACGTTTAGCGCCATCTTAGAATAATTTTTTCTCTTGGCAAAAGTAAACTGTCACAAATGGCAGTTTCAAAAGATTGTAATAGCATTGAAAAATTAAATGATAAAAATTATTCAATATGTAAGTTTCGGTTGGAGATGCTATTAATTAAAGAAAATTTATATGATGCACTATTTGGCATTAATTAACCTGAAAAACCAGACAATGCATACTATGAGCGTGATTGTATTGCTACAGCATTAATGATTTGAAAAACTCTGTGACTCGAAGCCTTGCCGCGTAGCCTGAAAATGCTGATAATAATGGGACAAAACTTCCTGTTAAACTGAGGGTGGCTCCTCGTGGATTTTCTTCCATTTTTTAAATTTATTTTGTGCTAGAGTAACCTAGCCTAAACTTTGCAAAACTTGTCTCTTGCAGACAACCTCTTTGGGCGGACAAACCTGTCGAATGCCTATATGTTGGCTTCAGCCCACTCCTTACACCAAATAGTTAGAAATCGTGGGTAAGGGGTTAAACCTTTCTGACCACTTAATCGGCAACAGTCTGCAAAGACCACCCACACTGTTGTTTCGGATGGCTTTCTGTCACGTGGCGAGGTAGGTGAGCAAGTTGACAGGCGTCGATGATTTCGAGTGACAGGAGACAGGTTTAACATATAAACAAAGCATTTATTATATAACTAACTATTAAAATACAAAAGTTACTATAAGTTGAATACATGTATTGCTAATTACGATTAATTAGGCGATTATACAGGCAAACCTTTCTCAACAGGGTTTAATCTAACAGCTAGGCCTATATTCGAGAAAGAGAGAGATCGCTGGGTTTGAAATATTTTCCTGTAGGTGATAATGATGACTACGTGCGTCGATTAAGTTCTGTGTGGAAGATCCACTGGCTTCCCTACCGGAAACTTCTCCTTTGATTTAGTTGGTAGATGTGCTATTTTAGGTTTCTCCAAGTATAACTTCTGAGTGATCGCCCTGAGCTTCCAGTGTTTTCGCTCTTTTATACAATTGTCATGGGAAAGGAGCCACGTGATCGTCTCTTGTTGACGATGACTTGCATTTTCTAACACTTATGTGTCATCTTTCCCATTGACTTGTTGATACACCTAATGACTTCCAGTTTAGTACTCCGTTTTTGCTATTGCAGTTATTTACACCTTTCCCCCCTGACAACTGCGTTAAAATCGCGGATGTGACATAGATCGCGGTAATATAAGATATGTAATTGTAAAATAAACGGGTATATTAGTATCATGCCGAAATTTAAAAAATCTTAGATATATTTACTCACATTATTCCACGTAGCCATAACATTTTCCATCCATATCCCACATTCATTTAGTTTTGTCCCTTCATCTGCAATTTCGTTTGAATTATTATCCTTTTCTTGAAGTAGAAGAAATTCCTACGTAAAACAATCAAATATTACTATCAATAATAAAAAGATGTTCCATAAAATGCTATTTTAAAATATTTATTAATAAATTATTGTAACATTTAACCTGTCGTCACGCGCGCGTGCAGTCAAATAGAAATTACATGCCCTGGGTCGATTCGGCACCAATTTAAAAAATTAATTAATGAAAATTTGGCGTCGAAAAACGGGTATTTTTACTTTAATCCAGTTTATTAATATGTTTGTAATCGAATTCAGTCAAAAATTTTAATTTCTTTATAGTTTATTGACGATTTTAATTTTTTAATATTAGAAGGTAATTGGCATAAGTTACAAAGTGTCGTGTTTCATCTTCGCTCCCGTTCAAGTTTATTGTTCTAGACACGCGCCGATGTTTGTTTTTACTTCTACTAATGATTAGGCTTTTATTTCATCCTCGTCCATTTTGGTTACAGAAGATGGGGAGACGGGCATCACGTGTCGCTTACTTCACATTTCGCCACAGAAATTTCCTTACTTTGAAAGTTTTATTTGTTTTCTGGATTTTAGTTATTATTGACTTTTTTTTTTTGGTGGATTCTCATGTTTATGTGTGTTCTAAAGTTGCAGGTATTTTTATATTAAGTTTTACGCATTTTTATTATTTTTTTCGCTTTTTATATATAAATAATCTCATGCAAAAGCAAGAGCATCTGAAAGGCAAGCAAAACTAAATTTACAGTACATGTATTCTATTTAGAATTAAATTTGTGTAAATTTATTATTTTGTGAATATATTTCAACGTAGTATAAATATGGAATTGAGTTGATAACATAATCGAACAAGCCAAGGCAGCTTATTGCCACGAAATTCGTGGCCGTCAAAGGCAAATAATTGTTCTCAAAAACTTTGAAAAGCTAAATGCTTGTAATGAAAGTCACTTTGCGTGCATGAGCGAAACCCTGGGGCCTTTCAGGCTACCGAGCTGTCTCGAATCTGTAAAATCATAATTGTGACTTATATCAACGTTCTGTCTGTTTCTTTTCTCCGTTATCACCAGGCTATGAGTCACGTAATTGTTAAATGGGAAATCTACAACGGAAAAGTGATGAATCGAAAAAAGTACCATGCACGCGCATTATGAAGTATGCATGCATATGCATACGTGGACTAGAGCGCTAGAGGAAAGAGAAAGGGAAGAGCAAAGACGAGCGATTAAAAAGAAGAATAGGCAGGGTCAGACCCTCAGATGTGCGACGATTCTCGAACGAATAGGTGTGTACGTGTGCTGATCTTTGTAATTATAAATTGTGAATACATGTGGCTAATATTATTTAGTTTTATATTTTGTGTTCACAGTTATAAATGAATATAAACAAACAACACTAACCCGATAATATTAAATGTAAATATTAAAATAATTAATTTACTGTGTTTTTGTTATTTCTTACTCCTGTTTTTAGGTATTCGGTATTCGGCCGAATAGCGAAAAATAGGCCGAATAGGTCGAATACCAAATAGTAACCGAATATTCGCTGCATCACTACTAATTACTCTTACAGATCTATAACAATTTATCTGCACTGTCTGCCAGAAAAGTATATACAAACTGCAGATTAGATTATATCAATACTTCATTTACTATATCTACATATACGGCATGTATTATATTACATATATTGCTATAAAATAAAAACCAGAAAGTAACAATATGTAAACAATAAAATAAAAATGTGATTTGAAATTTTTATTTCATTTCTAATTATCGTGTGGAAATCAAGATGTGTACGGTACATCAGTCAAATGGACAAATAATGGATTATTTTTCTTTCAGATAAAGTGTAATAAAGTAAAAAGTGAAAATTTCATAAACAGTATTTCTCATGTAGGCAGATATAAATACTATTGATGTAACGAATATTCGGTTACTACCCGGTATTCGGCCTATTTTTCACTATTCGGCCGAATACCGAATATTTAATTACTATTCGGTATTGATTCAATACGTCATTGTCCCTATATATTATAGTTTTTAAAAATATATTAGACAGCATTCGATTATATACTATGATATGTTAATTAGGGCTAACAAAAAGCAACTCAAAAGCGTAGTATTTTTTAAAGTCAATAAATAACAGCTTTTATTTGAATAGTTTGCTCATTTAATTTCTAAGTAACAATTAATTAATTTATTTAATTAATTGTTACTTGTAATTTATTTACATAAAAATAAATTAATAATTTATTTTTATGTAAATTTAATATACTGTGTATCTTCTGTTTCAAAATTATACAATTGCCCCAGATACAATAAATATTTACAAAATAACTATCAGATGAGCATGGCATTGCCCGAACAAAAAATAACAACAAAGGTTAAGATTATCAGATTATTTGGTACTTCTAATCCTTCTATTACATTATATTATCGTATTTCATCTATATTTACAAACGTTTATCACACCGAGGATCCAATCTAACACATTTAAATTTTCTTTTTTAAATTGCGTGCAGTAGAAGAATAAAAGGGTATACTATAGATTACTCCCTATGGAATTTCGTGTGTTTGTGTATATATCTGAACTCAGGGGACCGAGACGAGTTCAACGATACTCTACTTTTGGACCGGAGACGAAAAATAAAAAAGTTATCATACTTTTTTCCGGCGATCGCGCGACGATCGGAAGTCGCGTCGCTCTCTCCGCTCTCGTATCGCGTGTTTAACGCTCCGGGTGATGACCGTAGTCCGACGTCACGGTTTGCAGACTTTACCGCAAGATGGCAATACTAGCAACTACGGTGCCGTCTGCACGAGAGCATTAAAAAAGTATGGTAACTTAAAAAGTGTGATAACTTTTTTATTTTTCGTCTCCGGTCCAAAAGTAGGGTACCGTTGAACTCGTCTCGGTCCCCTGAGATCAAATATATAATCAAACTCCTGAAATTCCATAGGGAGTAATCTATAGTACACCCTAATAAAAAACTCTTTAATAAGATAATTTTTGTAGTTATATAAATCAAACACTATAATATAACGAACACTAAAACGAAAACTATAGAAATAGTCTGGTTATTTTAGTCCACCATTGTCGCGTTTATCGCGATAATCAGATAGTACAAAATTGCACAATCTCATTGTTCAGGTAAAAACAAATTGGAAATATTTTTTAAAATTTAAGATATATCTTTTCCTAATGTAAACTCTAAGAATCTGTACCACTCGCAGCCGAATATCAAATGGTAATATGCCAATCAATCAAATTTCGCGAAAAACGAATCATATATTTACACTCGGCACCCTCAAAAATCACATTAAACATATTTAATGTTCACCTGTATCATATTATTATACAATTTTCCTATTCGAATGCCATCATATCGCTCGTCTGATAGAAATAATACTGTTGTGGAAGGAGATCGAAGTAATTCGACCAAAAGTAGTCGTTGACTTCCCGGAAGAGAGAATGATCAACGGCTATTAATTAATAGTGTTGTACTAGTAATAATTGAAAAGTGATCCGTGTTAGATGGGTTGTGATAGCCACGCACGTGATTGAAGTTTTAACCTTAAGGTTAGAAAGACTTTATATGATTTGTTTAAATATAAAAAAATGCGATAATAATTATCTTCATATGATAACAAAGTGTTTACATCTTTGCAACCGTCTGTTCTAACTACGTGTGAAGGATGTTCTCGTTAATATCGCGTTTATAGAATATTATCAGGCTGCAATTTGAAAAAAATTATAAATCAATAAATTCCGACTGATGTCCCTTGTCTATCTGTGTGCCCGTCTGTCCTTCTTTAAACTCGAAAAAGTTGTTAGCTAGACGAAAATGTAGACCAAATATGTGTCGATCAAAAGACCCAGATTAATTATATATGCACTTCCAATGTAAACCGAAAGTCACGTTACATCGATTCAAAATTTTTCATTAAACAGTTAGCTAGATGACCGTCACGACTCTACTGCTAACAGGAAAACTATGAAGTACAGGAGCGAGACAGCATTAAAAAAATTGAGAACATTGTGACAAAAAGTTGCAGCCTGTCATTGTGACGATGTCAAATAAATAATCGCTCGTTAAAATCAGTCTAATTTATTTAGTTACGGCAACGCGCCAGGTGAGCTATGTCCTGAGGAAGATGCATTCCGGGAAGTCTTTTTTTAGAAGCTGGACTCTATTTAGGTGTTACTAACGTGAAAAAAACACGGAAAACTCCAGCTCATTAGCCATGCCCAAACCCTCCGACTAACAAACTACCAGAATTCGGTGGTTTTGTCCACTTAACTACTGGAGGGCGCTTATTAAAATTCAGAAAGTACCGTTTAGAAATGAAAAAAACCAGAGTTGTTACATATGGAAAATATTTTTTGATTGCCCTCGGTCAACAACACTACCAAGAAATGACGTAAAATAAGTCAGTTAAGTTAGAAACCTGAGGCAGGCCTTGGTGAAGGCCGAAAGCGTTCGGAAGTTGCAGTAAAGTTCTGTTACTTATCGAAAAGGTTTTGTTTTGAATTTAAATAAGACGAATTCGTACTTACGGGCGTTTTCTTTATTATTAATTATATTTTAAAATATTTTCTTGCAATTTAAATTTAAGAAACTGTAATTGCTGATTTACGTTCGATTCAAGCATTCCATTTGCTTTGCTCATTCAGAAGGCAGCGCAATCTATTGGCGCTACGAGTAAATCAGCAAATAGAATGGAGATGTTTGTTTGTTAAGTTATGACAACGCAACACTTGAGCGATCTGCCTAAGGGCATGCCTTCCGGAAAGTCTTTTAAGGGAAACTGACCCTTATTTATTCGTTACAGACGTGGAAAAAACCCGGAAAACTCCACGTGACCAGCGTGTCCTAGCAAGGCGCGAACTCACGGAGTTTGCGCCTTGCAGTTCGGGGTACGAAGACCGCTTGGCCACTGGTGGGCTAGAATGAAGATAGAAATTATTGATTGACAGAAATTAAATAAATAAATATATATATATATAAATGTTGCTGTATATGTAGATAATATAACGAATTTAGCCTCTGTAATCCAAATTATTATTGGTACAGCAATCTCAATGGCAAATTGATTTTTCTTCTTAATCAATCAAATTAATTTAGAACTTAAAAATTTAATATTTTTCCCAAGAAAAAACATACTTGAACATAATATAAAAATATTCAGAGTACAATAAAGTAAATTAAGTAAAGTAAATTAACAAAATTCTAGATAAATTTTATTGTCATTTTAAATTATGAAATTGACAATAAAATTTTAACTAGAATTTTGTTACTTACACTTTATTTGATCTTACAAATAAATGTATTTTTTATTGATTTAATTGATTAAGCAAATTGATTTTATTTTTTGAAAAAGGCTAGATGATGTAGCCTTTTTTAAAAAATAAAATTAATTTGCCAATGAGATTGCTGTGAGATTCGTCTACCAAAAATAATTTGGATTTCAGAGTCTAAATTCGTTGTATTATTTGAATAAATATTTTGGAGTAAATTTTAGACATTATCTACATTTCCGATATAAAAACGTAACTGCTGAGTTTCGTAGCAATTGGTTTAATGACCTAGGCGTATATAGCAAACAAACATCCAAACATCCACTTTTTCTAATTTATATATATAGATAATTATCTTTATCTAAAAATATTAAAATTAATTATTTTATACAGTAGAGAACCGAAAATCGGAATCAATTGGGGACTGGGGTTGTTCAGATTAAAGATTTGTTCCGATTACGGTCTATGTACGAAAAAATATATTAACCTGTCCGATGTTCAAATTTTTCTCCGTTGCGTGTCGCTTCGCGTTGAATTTTCGTCGATTTTAAGCCTAACGAAAATTTTTATAATAATAATCGAGGCTATTGTATCGTTAAAAATTATTTCTTTATTTTGTACAAACAAAATAAACATATTAAAGAATATTGAAACATGAAAATTATACTTTAGAAGTAAATTTAGTATCAAAAACGTTCGATTCGGCACGACACAGTCCGACTGAAAATCGTGCCGATTACCGGCGATTCCGATTACCAGGGTGCCGATTTACGACTCTCTACTGTACTTCTAATTAAATATACGTTATATACTATAAACTAATTATTTTACCTGAATTCTTTTCAACGAAACCCAAATTTCTCCAATGAGATTGATTGCTTTCGAAAACAAAGCAACGGTGCCAAAATAGATGAAAATCGAAACGTACATAGTGACAAACACAATTTCAGCATTTAAAGTGCTTCCAAACGAAACCATAGCGAGGAAAGTAACACAAGTAAATAGTCTTGACACAGGATATCCCAATGTCAATGGTATTCCTCTAGCATATATAAACATTTTCACTTTCTTCATTTCTTTTCTACAAACAGAGCAATTATGAACATAAATTAATGTAAAATATAAATAATTGAAGATATTGGGACACAAATATAATACGTCACTTTCGATGGTTGTAGAAATTCAAAAAGCTTAAAAGCGTTCTTGAATTTCTACAACCATCAAACAAACTACATATTAATAAGCCATACATACTGTCGAGCTATGGACTTGTAATATTGCTATTTATCTGTGATTTTTTAAAAAAATTCAGAACAAATTCAGATTGTGAACAGAATTTCCAGGGAATAAGGTTTTCTACATGAAAAGAACATAAAAATAGTATAATTATACTTACTTCCTTATTTTCTCTATTAACGAAGCGAATGGCAACTCCCAAGTGTACATTTTAACTAATCTCATGCCGGCAATTATCTCGTTCAACAGATTCAATCTTTCATCTCCCAGTACAGCTGCCTGCAATCTGTCATTATGCAATTTATTTAAAAAATACATTTATTTGTAAGATCACATAAAGTGTAATTAACAAAATTCTAGTTAAAATTTTATTGTCAATTTCATAATTTAAAATGACAATAAAATTTATCTAGAATTTTGTTAATTTACTTTACTTAATTTACTTTATTGTACTCTGAATATTTTTATATTATGTTCAAGTATGTTTTTTCTTGGGAAAAATATTAAATTTTTAAGTCCTAAACTGATTTGATTGATTAAGAAGAAAAATTTAATTAAGTAAATAAAATGCTGCTAATATAACTGAGTTACAGAGTAGTAAACACACTATACCTTTTTTCATTTCAGATGTATGTATGTCATAATTATGTAAAGTAAAATAATAATTACCTGAATTTTGAGTATAGTTTGCCCAACACAATTTGTAACGGAACGTACAGAAGTATGACCGAAATTCCTACTAAAATGGCCCATCTGCAGTATTGCCAAAGCATCACTACGGCAGTAATCAGTAGAAAAGGATTTGTGAAGAAATATGAAATAGTGAACATATTCTGTGAATAAAATATAAATATTTAAACATATAAAGTGAAAGATAACAAAGTATATAATTTACATGTTTATTCGAAAAATTAGAAGAGTGCCGTAAAAATTACAAAAATAGTTTATTTTAGTTGTGCAAATAAATTTTCGTAACAAGAAGATATTAATTAACACGATAAAAATAATATTTAGAAAAATAATCATATAAACTTACGCTAGAAAATTTGTTAACATCATTTGCTAGAAGATTTACCATTTGTCCTATATTCGATTTTGCCAGAGATGAAGAACTTAGATTAATTGCCTGCATAAAAATATTTCAAATTAAATAAATACAAAATATAAATCCAAACATTGTTATTTATCAAAAACTTAATATAAATTTTAATATTTTTTAATACGATAACTTCATTTTCCTGCGAATAACGCGCGTCAACGTATTCCCCAGAAAATATTTAGAACAAAAATGAAACATTTCCATAACCCATATGATATGTACTATGTGTATAGGAACAGACGTTGCTTTACTGGGAAGAGGGCTTATGATTATAATTGGCATATACTCCCATCTTTATCGAAGTTACTTTAAACTGATATAACGGACGAGTTGTATTGACCAAAACACCTATAAATTACACTTATCACTAATTAAATTATCTCTTTTCTAGTGAAACGAAATATTTTCCATTAATATCACAATAAATATTAAAACTGAGACTGCTGCATTAATCCCAATACAGCATAAATTTTATTACCAATACAAAAAAAAAAAGAATTATTTTCAATACAGAAAGTTTAGACAATACCATAATACGTGAACATCTTAAAAATAAATGTAATTTATTTTCCCTGAAACCTGAATAATTTACATTAAATATGAGGACGTTTTAACTTTCTATACGAAAATTTATAAAAAGTATGCTTGAGTGTAACGTAGTAAGACCATTTATATGGTACTGTACCTGTTATAATGGTGCATCGTTATTTCTATGTGTTTATATATATGTATGTTTCAACATTATATTTTATTATATAAAAATACGGATCGTCAATAAAATATATTTTCAATTTTTATACTTTTCAACTAATGTTTCACTCAGTGTGATGATCCATAACATTTCATTTTTTTATAACATCCATTTTAAAACACCCTCAACCCTTTTAATGCATCTTAATAATTACCGAAATACACACCGAACTATACCTGCGTTAGTTAGTACTTATTTCTAATTTTACTTAAACTATAAATATTCAATCTAGTTTATATACTACATAACACAAAAGGTAACATTGTGACCCCAAAACGTACAAAATCCATGAAATATCACAAACCTTTAAACCAATGCAAGTCTCCTTCCATTAAAACAGTATATATGGTATATAATGTGAAAAGAAAATAAATAAAGCAAAAAACTAAAAAATTAACTATTTTCATTTAAAAGGTTAAAACAAGTTTAAAATCAAAATGACCGCATAAAATGACACAAGTTAAACGAACAAACAGGAACAAAAACTACTATACGTTTCTAATAATATACTTGATACTTGCCTTATTGTATATGACAGTGCATAAAGCTACCTTTAACTTCATGCCTAATACGTCTGTTATAAAGCAGTTACTATTATATGTAAACAAATAAATCGCTGTTAGGCCACAAAATCCTGCTGCTAATAAATAAACTTTTGGTTCATTCCATTCCGATTTGTTGTCAAAATAATGTATTATTAATCCTAAAATGTATGCTTTGCTTGTAATTACGACAATTTCCTGGAAATACATAATTAAAATATTATAAATCATTTTTAAAGGCAAAAAGACTTTCAATCAGTAGGCACAGTACCTGAATAAATACAAGTAAAATTACTATTAAGTATTTCCACCCAATGAATCGTAGTATTGCTTTGACTGTGCTTGGATTTCTCTTCAGTAATTCCTTATTCCATTCTCTGAAAAACACAGAAAATTTCTACAAGTTAAGAAGATACTACATTTAAATTTTATAATATTTTGAAGCAATCACAATTTACTAATCCGTAAGAAACTACGAGTGATGTAAAAAGTTATCACTATATTATGCCTTTCTAACAAAATAAATTCTATAATACACTAAAAAATTTTAAATATATTAAACCTTCTTCTGGTTTTAAAAAATCGCATCTCAGTCACACAGCATACACCCATTGTAAAAGCATATGTGCTTCTGCTTCTATAAAAACGTTTGTTATGTCACGCATACTATTTTCCTGTTTATTCAGATTTTATTCACTCTTTGTTACAGTATTGTTGTTAGTGAGCTATTCGGGTTTCTCATTTCCCGGTCTACTGCTAGTCCCGAAATTCCGAGATAAAAGTGAACTGTTACCCGGGATAGAATTAATTATTTTTAAGATATACAACATATCTTGAAATCAAATTATATAATTATTTTTTATTTTTAATGTAATTTAATACGTTCTGCAACCTTCAAAATCATATTAATAATGCTATGTAACATATATATAAAAAATTACCTTTCAGTTATGTAGAAAGTTTCACAAAGAGAAAAAATTTATTAAAGTTTACTGGAAACTGCATGCAACAACAACAACAACAACAAAAATGCTTTGAATAAAAGATACAACAGTATAGGAAAATCGACTAACAATACAGATGAAATGAAAAGAACAATTTTCATTAAAATTTTACCATGTAAGAATGTGAACATCCTGACAATGACCAAGAGAAAAATATCTGAAGTCCATTTGAAAAACACAGATTTAATTTCTGTGTCAACCTCTTGTTTTGAAGTTAGTTTTATCCGTTACAAACGCTGTAGTAAGAGCTTAGGGATTAATGTAACTGGACAGTTTATACATAGTGAATTGAAAATGCGATGAGCAGCAGCTGAAATAAATATTTTTGTAAACATTTCAAATCATACATATTTTAAATTCATCATATTATTTTAAAGGTTTCATTACTTCAATTCCAAGTTATTCCAAAAAAGTTTCTATCTGCTGTACAGCTTAAAGTAGGGTCAACATAATTCTACCCTCTCAACTCAAACTTTCTTTCGGCCATAACATTTGTAGCCACTTGTACAAAACGTCGTAAAACATGCAATAATTTTGCATTTATCTATATAAAAATTCTTCGTGATTTTCCGAATATAAAGTTGATATGTGGACTCTTTTTGCTTCGTCAATTTTAAAACTGACTGAAGATGATACTGGATGATAACTGCCAGAACAAATCGACTACAAGATACACCAAACACTACTCAACAACGCCAGTTGTTCCAAATTTACATCATTTCTATAACGCAGAAATCTGAGAAAGTTATTATTAGTAAAGAAGCTGATTTGCAGAAAAACCTTACGAATGACTACTTCTACACCTCATTTCACCAAACAAAAACGAGTTAAAAATGTATGAATCAATTTACTGAGATTTAATTAATGTTTTTCAAATAAAATTTTCAGTTGACTAACTTTTTATGAATAATATTATTAAAAACAAGCATGAATCAGAGTAACTAAATGTATTGCTAAGTGTGAGAATAGACAGGGAGAATAATTAGCATTAATATGTAAACTAATAATTTAGAATTATTTTACGACGTAGTGGGAAAATCTTAACAGATCAAATGAAAGGGAAAAAACAGACTTCCTACACTTTCTATTATGTCCGATATTAACGACGAGTAAACCGACCAAGATAACTCCCAGCACTTATTTCGAAGGTTTGACAGCTGTTATCAAACCTATGAGGTAGAATGAGTAACAATACCGGATACAGAGAGGTCATAAATTTGATAAACTGTTCGATTTCTGACACTTAGTATAAACAACACGCGGAACGTAGCGAACTTAGAACATATTGCATCATCTGATGCATTAGTCATTTTCCCGGCCAAACGGGTATAAAAAGGGATGGATACAGACCTCCGCGCGGCCATCAACAGAAGACTCGTCAGACGTCAACCAGACCCCCTAGCCCGCAATACTCCACTGCGGACTCCAGCTGACATCGGTGATAACATCCCAGTAAACATAGGACCATCCGCGACACACAATAACAGCCCCCTTCTGCCCGAAGTTGCCCTCATTCTCGCCAAGTCTCTGACGGCCCACTGCCAATACTCCGCTGGATTTAGATTTATATAATGATATATTTATCATAGGCACAGTACATGTATTGTAATTCTATTGATTGTATATATATATATATATATATATTATATATATAGCAAATATATAGCTATATATATATATATATATATATAGCAAATATATATATATATATATTTGAATTTATTTAATTGTGTGCAATGCATTAGTAACAGTGTCATTGCAATTCCTCTCATTTTACACAAACCATTGCTTGCGTGATGCCTGTGAGATGATTGTAATTGTTTAAAGTGTGAAGGACAAATAGACGAAAAACTTTATCTTAAACGTTAATCACTTTAAATTTCAACCGTTTAAAATTCAATCATCTTATCAAAGAGCAAAATTAAAATCCATAACAATTAATTCCCACGGACTTGTTTCCTTGTTGAGGATGACCCATCTATTGTGTCACCCGGATCTTTTGATAAATTTCAAATATTGGACGCCAGACCCTTAACAACAATCTTCTGACCTCATGGAAAAAACCCAAGAGGAAGGCAAAGAACAAGGGAGGACGATGACAAATCCAGGCAGTCGTCATCTGGTCGTTCAACTCGGCCCCAAATCCTGTAGAGAAATTACTTCGAAAAATCTCTGCAACCATCAAGCATATTCCAGGGCGTTATCCAACCTGATGATCCGTTTGATATTCCTCTGTGGACTTTTCCATTCTTTTGCGGATTATTTCATCCAAGACGTCGTTGTTGAATATAAATTAATCGGGACTCGTCTGCTACACTCCAAGTCAAGAAATCCAGTAGCTTTAAGCCAAGACTTTTAACAAGGTATTTATCAGCACGCGAGTCGTTCGTTAACTCTCTCTCTCAGAATGAAAAAATACGACCGGTCTCGCAATGACTATTGGATAATGTAACCATGTTTAGTACCGCCTGTATACCTGTATTTATTTTTGTTAATATTAAATTATTATTGCTAGTTAACAGGGATTCCGAGTGAATCACTTTCTCGTCTCTCTCTACTAACCTCTACTCCGAATTCAACCGCTTACCCCCACGATCTCTCGCGTGACGTAATAACTTGCCGTCTCGACTTCCGGATCCTTAGCGACTCGGTGGTGTCACATCCTGACGTGGTTTCAGAGAGACACCGATCTTAATGTCACAAAAATATCGGAAAAGGGTTTTAGTAAACTTTTCAAAATCAAAAGCTTGTGTCGCCCCTCACACATGTCAGGCAATCAAAAATGGGCTAAAAGTGAAAATTATGTACAAATCGCCAGAACAGCTGGTTTTATTGCAAAAACTAAAATAATATAACATGAACAATTTCTGGAGTATTTCAAAACTTCGATTTACTTTTGGTATAAATATGGAGACAACTAAATATTTGAGTGAACAAGGTGGGAAGACTATCACTCAACTTTCAGCAAAACCTAAGAATTTTCAGAATGCCATCTGAATATATCAAGTTTAGTCTCACAGCACTAGTTGCACCATTTTTAGCCCAGCCAATCCCATAAATGACCTGCAAAAATGCCTTCTTATTATTAATACATTAAAATCAGTTTTAAATATTAGAATTCAAGACCGATACTCCTTGGGCCTTTTTCCGCAATCCCTAATGGCAAAAAATCCTCTAAGAATTTTATTTTTTATGTTAATTAATTATTACCACTTAAATACGAATCTAACATTAAGAAAATTTGCGGGAAATAATTCTTGTGAAATAAACACCTTCAAAAAGTGGTTTTACAGAAAAACTATATAACAAGTTAAAAATAATCGTTAAAAATGCTTTTATTTGATAAATATAGCTGCAGGAAGTATTATTCTTTCATTTAACAATGCGTGAAATTTCACACCTGCAGTCTACATTTTTTACAAACCAATTGATCTTGAGAACAGCTGGTGTCAGCTTTCCTGAGTAGTTCTCATGTACAGTACTTTTCAGGGGAATATCAGTTTAAAGCTGGAGGGGAGCTAACCTACCGTGTCTGTTCAAATATAACACAATATTTCTGATTTTTATGCTATTAAAATACGAGCAGACCCGAAAAAGATATGAGAAAAAATTTTACTGAATAAAAAATGAAAAAAACTTGCTGTTGTCATAAAAAACATTCAATAGTGTTTTAAAAAATTTTACAGAAGACAATTAGATCAAATAGAAGTTTAGAACAATTTAATTAATTTTATAAAAAAATTCCCATAAAAATATTAGTGCAATGAATTATGTAATTAATAAATCGTTAACAAACATTTTTCGCGGTCAAAAAATTCATAAAATTTTCATAGGTGATAGATAACGATGTACAGTACATATGCTGATTCATACATTTTTGGAAAAGTTATAAATCACTTAAGGGGCCTTTTTTGAGGCCCCTTAAGGCCTATAGTGCAGCCCGACATATCTCGGGCTAAGGGCTTAATGGGTTTTAAAAAGACGTAGTACTGTTACAAATGTTTTTCGTATAAGAAGCTCAATTATAATTAGTTTAAATGAAACAAGCATTTATAATTTTCCATTGTCATAGAAGTCATTTAGAGCTTCTATGAGACTTGAGATAGAGCCTTACAACCATGTTATTTTAAGTAGTATAAAAACGCAGAATGTTTATTAATTAACTAGTAGGTAGGCCGGGCATTGCTCGGGCAAAAGTAACGATAGCGAAGATTAAAATTATTACTTTATAGTCACAAAAGAAAAAGAGTAATTTCAACAACGAACTAAGTATTTCTAAAGAAATGTCGATTTTGAAATTCGAATGTTCTAATATTCTTCGATTTTCACGACGTCTTCTTATTATATCGTTCGATTTTCATCAAATGTTCTAAAGAAAAAAAGTCGAGTAAAAACCGAACTAATGTGTTTAAATTTGAAAATCGAATATGTTCTAACATATTACCCCTTTTCTTTCTTTTTTTTTCCAGCGCCCGTAAATCTTGCACGTCGCTTTCCCTTGTTCTCCATTGTTACGTAACACTTCCATTGTTACTTAACATTTCCATTGTTACTTCACACTTCCATTGTTGATGGAAGTGTTAAGACTTAATCCCGTCCCTCTTCCCGTGGGGAAATATTTTAAAAAATCCTTTCTTAGTGTGCGTTCTCGTGACGTACCCTAACTGTGTACCAAATTTCAACTTTCAACTTTTTATTGTTTGGGCTCTGCACTGATTATTATTATTATTATTATTATTATTTTCAACTTGTCTCGATTATATATATAGATACAGAATGCAGATTACATGTTTTTAAATACTTGTTATTTAGAGTCATGTTGACAAAAACATAAAGGTTAGCAAGTACTCAGAATTTTATAAATGCTTATAATTCATTACCTTTTGGTAAAACGGTGTGATAAAGTATTTAAAAATTAAACTGTCATTACTTTTTGGAAAAAAAGACGGAATAAAAGCAGTTACGTACAGTTTACAGTAAAATGTTATTGTATCTTGTGAATTAATTCTGAATGTAGTATGAGAAATAGGGTCTTTAAATGGTCTAAATAGAATAGAAAGTGATTGTCTGCTGTCTGTTTAACAAACTGTATGAGCTCAATCTGCATTCACATATACGTTTGAGACATTAATTAAAGTATTTGCATATTGCCTAAAAAAATAATCCTGGAGAATTATTTGTTATAGCTTAAATTGTGCCTTTTACAACACTAACAGCATAAAACTTGTAAAAATATTACAATATAAATAATTTAAAACTAAATATAATAAACAAGATATTTATAATTAAAGTTCCACTCTAAAAGGAAAACTACTAGACAAAATGTTCTCAAACTTGGTAATAGTTTACGAGACGTCATAAGATTTTATTCCATTTAACGAAAATAGTTCAAAAACTCACCACCAGCAGGAAATAGTGCTGTATGCAATATCGTTGAACGAAATAAGAAATGAAAAAATTGGTTTAAATTGTTTTTAATCGTTTCTAAAAGATGTTAAAAGCATGTTCAATGTGGCGTCCTCCATTTTCTCAAAGCAAGTTAAATCGCATTACACTCAAACCTGTTTTTGTGCGATATTTTATATGTGCAATGTGTTTTGTGCAATTGTGGGAAACGCCGGGAGGTAGGACGGAAGTCGGACCTCCTTGTTCTCGGCGAATAGGTCGGCAAGACCCGCCCCACTGTCAAGGATGGCTAATTTTGCGCGATATCCCGACTTGTCGGGATCGGTCAGTTACTTGTCAGGTCGAGTGGAGGAGTGTGTGTGGAGTCGTCGATAAAGGAAGGCAATATCCGTATAACAGGACAACACAGATAATGGTTTATTGGAACATAGGAACTACTACAGAAACGCTACGCATCCCGTCCCTAATCGCGGGAGAGAGAGAGCTCACAATTGTTAGGGGATTCATACCTCTCGGTGCTCGATTTTGATCGAGGAGTGGAGTCGGACTCGGCGTTTTCCTGGCGGTTGTGGCAGGTGGGCGGCAGGATAGGCTTGGCGGCTGAGGCTTCGGCGTCTCGACTTGGCTTTCGAGTCGGATTCGATCGCCGGGCAGGTCGTCTATTTCGGACGTCAGCTCCCCCGTTCTTAGAGATCTCCCCCCTATTTATACTCTAAGTCCCTTCCGCCACGATCACCAATCGCGATCGAGGATGGTGACTTGAGTTCCGTGACTCAGGTCGGATCCTGAGAAGAAGGGAAGTGAGTTTGACGGCGGAAGATTGTACATCCTTCGAAACTTGATCGTTATCGTGGATCGCGATCGTTATCTCCCGAGAGGGCTTCGAAATAATTAAAATTTAACACTGGACAGGCCTAATACGGGTTTCACACAATTATTTTTGTGCAGTATACCAATTTGATTGAAATTCATATACCGCATACAAAAAATCACACAAAACAAATCGCGCAAATAAAAAATCGCACAAAAAAAGACCGCACAAAAACAGGTTTGAGTGTACTGTGTTTTCAACAGTAGATCTTAGCATATCAGGAGGAATGTTACGTACATGTTGGTGTGTCGCATTTCTCAGTTCTGCCAAATTGTTCATTTTCATTTTCAACCGATGTATTTGGTATTGCATACAGCGCCATTTTCCGCTGGTGGTAAGTTTTTGAACTATGTTTTGGTGGAAACAAAATCCCACAACTTTTTGTAAATTATTACCATGTTTGATAATATTTTGTCCAGTAGTTTCCCTTTTATGGCCATTTTAAAGTATAACTTTAGTTATAAAGACCCTATTTTTATATAATGTAACAAAACTGTTTAAAGGGCAATCTTGATTGCTTAATATTTCAGCCAACTCATTTCATAATCATTACCTAGGTCTCAGGTCAATTCCACAATATCTACGTTATCTGTAATCACAGTTTTATTACAGGTGACAAGAATACTTGTGATTAAACAAAACAATATAATCATTATCGCATTTTTTTAGTTTAAAAAAATATTTAATTTAATCTGAACAAACATAAGAAATTGGTAAACTTATGTGAAATCCGCACATATCAGAAAAAAATGTAACGCGAATTTTTTTCGAAAGATTGTAGACATCCGCCGATAGAAAAACTATCGAATAGTTTTGGATCGGAGGTTTCCCTAATTGTCAGCAATCTGATGGGAAAGTTGAAACATAGGTGTGAGAAAATGCGTTGTCTTCGTCAACAATGACGATCACGTATTCCTTTCCCACGACAATCGAATAAAAGCGCGAGCCCCAAGAAGCTCATGGCGATCCAAAAAAAGTTATACTTGACAGAGTGAGGCATTTGTCTCCCGGCACAACGAAAGGAAAAAACTCTGATAGA
Source organism: Centruroides vittatus (assembly GCF_030686945.1). NCBI lineage: Eukaryota > Metazoa > Arthropoda > Arachnida > Scorpiones > Buthidae > Centruroides > Centruroides vittatus. Next base: position 410,698 of record NW_027121028.1, read on the forward strand.
AGACAGATCACGGCGTCGAACTTCTATACAGCTCGCCATATCGTTTAGGACTACGATTCCTACGAACGGATCGACGCATATCGTTCATTTCCTTATAGAGGTATTTTATTAGCGAATTGTGAACTCTCTCTCCGGCAATAGGAGTAGGCTTAGCCTAAAGCGGCCCTTAATATATATATATTTAATATTTTAATTGCATTTAACCGAGTTAGCGTTGTAGACCTATGTATAGTAACTTTAGACATTAATAAATGCTTAGTTATTTTAAATTAATAAATTTAATAAAACAACAATTTTCTAATCTGGGTTGCTGTATCCTTAACCCTGAGTGAATCGCTAGGAATCGTTCTCTTACTTAGGTCGCATGGGTCTGTCAGACCCGCCATTTTTATTTTGAAATTAATAAATTTTTTCTATCGCGTAGAAGAACTACAATTTTTCCGTTAAATTCTACGCTTTGTTTTCTATTTAGTAGTATAAATTACTTTTGTATTGACAAAATTGTCTTTTCAATATTTATTTTTACGTAATTTGATGAAAAAAACACAAAATAATAAACATATCAAATTTCAACTCGCTGTAAGTTATCTGACGTTTCACCGATAATCATCGGGTTTGTTTGCAAATGGGGAAGAAAGATCACTCATTCGTGTGAAGTCAGTAGAAATTCAGTACTACTGCTAAAAATTTTTATAATAGACCTCGCGTTACCCCCTATCGCGAGAGTCAATAAACATTAATTGTTTTATGGCTCTATTAAAAAATGCTTTTTTCTGGGTTTCAAATCGACTAATTGACAACTGTTTTATTTTGTTTTACTCATTAGAATGTCTTCTTCAAGATTTAACAGATAGTTTGTTAGATTTTTACACATGAATTTTATTTTTAATTTTTAATGTGATATAGTCGTGTGTTAGGCTTAACTCGATCACCTAATTCAAAAATTGACATCGGTCAAAATATTATTCAATCTATCAAAATTCTTTGTTGATAGTTTAGATATAAATGTTTTCTCTGCACGAAATGAATCAATCGAAAAAATAATGAGAGGACCATCAAAAATTCGGCAATTAATGACATGTTCTCGATTCTGTAATTTGTTTTTTTTATAATATAAAATATTCACATAATAAAACTTTAAAAAGGCATCCATATCAATATCTGAATGTTATCAAAATGCAATTATCAAAAATTTTATAATTTTCACAATTTGTATTATCATAATTTAGTTTTGAGTTTTTTTGTCGCGCTTTGTGTATCGCGCGACAAAACAGTCGCTACGCGATCAAACGCAGCGATTTCATTCATAATTACTTGTTATGTAGATCGGGCTAACTTTTTAGGTTTGTTTTGTTGTGCCGCGATGAAAAATGAATAAATAATAAAAGCAGATTATAATTAAAAATATTTTTATCAGATTAATCTGGATTATTAGATTATAGAATAATTATAGCTATGCGATATGATTGTCGCGTAGTTGTAATTATTTTCCATATATCTAATTTCTTAATGTTTACTCATCTGAACACTGTCGAACATTTAATTAGCAATTTATAGCTCATAACGCGATTAAAACAAAAGAATTTATAGCGATTGTGTAAATTCGATTATCAAGATCATTTCCGAGGGGGCAGGATATTTCCCGGAATTTTATAGCTAGACTGTTTTCACAAGTTTCTGATTACTTAGTAAAAGTGAAAAAAAGCCAACTTGCATCGCCTAATAAACGAGGAATAATCATAAATTAATTATAAAAGTGATAAATAAAAATTATATGAAAAGAATAAAAAATAATTAAAATAATTAAAAATTAATTAGACATTACTTTTAAAAACAATATTATAACAAAAAAAACAAAAATATAAATATACAAATAAATAACGATATGATAGGATTTAATAAACACCGCGCGACAACTTAAACGCGATAAAGTTATTGCGACACTCGCTATCGGCAACGGCGACAAATTAAACGGTCTTTTTTTACCCCCATCATGAGTCGCATGGGTCTGACAGACCCAAAGTATTTTTTTTCTCAAAAATGAGCGTTGCTATTCAAAAAAATTTAACAGCATGGTAATCGGGTTAGAAAGTTAGAAGAATATTAATTTTTTCAGATTTTTTGGAAAATATTCAATATTAAAAAATTTTAACTAAAGTTCGCGCCGGGTCTGTAAGACCCGTGCGACTCAACTCACGGAGGGTTAATTAAAGCCAATTTAATAAGTCCTGTTAATAGATAAATACTAGTGGACGAAATAAGATTTTATTAGCTTAGTTATTTTATTTAACTTGTCTCCTGTCACTCGCAAGCATCTGTTGACTCGCTCACCTCCCTCGCCACGCGATAAAAAGCAATCCGAAACAACAGCGTGGACATGTTTTACCAACTCGACGTGTAACTGGTAATTAGGGTATTGACCTTAAACCCTGGTATTCTCACACTTACTTCTGAAGCATATTTCCAAGGTTCTCTGAAGTATGATATTTGGAAGTTTCGTATAAATCATCTTCTTTCAAAAGTCGCTTTCTTCCGTTATTTATTATTGGAAAAAGCCAACTGAAAAAATAAACAAATTATTTGTTATCGTTTCGTATAATTAAATTGGCAAGTACTCGAAATTTAATGAATGTTTTATAATTTATTTTCTTTTGAGAAAACAGTGTAATAAAGTATTTAAAAACCAATCTATAATTATTTTTTAATTATTAAAATCATAACTATAATTTCATGAAAGATGATAAATAATATGTAGAATACATTTCAATCACTAAGTGTCAATTGACAAAAACAAAAAATGTAAAATTATTTTGTATATTACATCATCCTTCTAACTACTACAATTACAATTGTACTTAAAACATTTTTTAAATACAGTAGAGACTCGTTAATCGGAACCCCGGTAATCGGAACGATTTTCAGTCGGACTGTGTCGTGCTGAATCGAACGTTTTTGATACTAGATTTACTTCTAAAGTATAATTTTCATGTTTTTATATTCTTCGATATGGTTATTTTGTTTGTACAAAATAAAGAAATAATTTTTAACAATACGATAGCCTCGATTATTATGATAGAAATTTCCGTTAGGCTTAAAATCGACGAAAATTTAACACGAAGCGACACGCGACGGAGAAAAATTTCAACATCGAACAGGTTAATGTATTTTTTCGTACATAATCGGTAATCGGAACAAATCACTAATCTGAACAACCCCAGTCCCCAAGTGATTCCGATTTTCGGTTCTCTACTGTAATATGAAGTAAATACAGTCAAACCTGTTTTTATGAGGTCTTTTTTGTGCGATATTTTATTTGTGCGATTTCTTTTATGCGATTTTTTATTTGCGAAATTTTTTTTGTGCGATTTTTCTTTTGTGCGGTATAGTTGGCGACTAGTCTCGTGCGATTTGTAATGTCTCACGTTGACTTATTATAGCTATATAAACTTATTATAGCATAAATGAACTTATAGTAATATTATTGCATGAATATGCGAAAAATAAAATAATTTATTTTTTAAGTCAACAAAACATCACCTGGACAAAAATATGTAAAACAGACGATAGACCAGACGATGCAGTCAAGTGCTGACATCGGTTGTCAATAAATTCTATTTCGTACGGTTTTGAGTTATTTTCTATGTGAGACTTTTTTATGCGGTCTCTAATGACCGCATAAAAATATTTTTTTAATTGTGTTGCGAAAACTATTTTTTATAGCCACTCGTGAAGTTTCGTGCGATTTTTATATGCGTTTTTTTACGCGTTCCCTATCCATTGCATAAAAACAGGTTTGACTGTATATAATGTAAACAAAACATGCAATACTAGTACCAAAATTATCAACAGTTACAAATGTTCAGTTACAGTAATGTTTATGTTGTAAGTGAAAATTTTATTTTCAAATTTCTACTTATCCATTTTCATGAATGTACACTGTTCCCAACTTTTCGTCCATAAATATCGCTACATTTTAAAATAAAATTCGCTAATTTTTCGCCACAGTTATTTTGAAAAGTCGCTACTTTGTCGCTACTCAATAAACAACAAATTTTCAAATCATCAAAAGGCTGTATTACAAAACAAATTTATTGATACAATACAAGAAAAGTTATACACATAATAGTTGTGTTACAAAAACAATTAACAAAAGTAATTGATTTACTTATTTATACTATTGACCAGTACACGGTAAAATAATTCTCCAATCCTTTCTGAATTATGGAGGCTCAAAGTTGATACCTTACCTGTGTTTTGCATTGTTACGCAAATAATTGTCATATACATATTAATAATATAAAAATTTTATTTAGGGATAAAATGTAGTGGAAAGAAAATTTAAGGAACATTTTGCAATTATTATGCAAAATAATGTAATGAATTTAAATAATGGCGTGATACCCGCGGAATGCTGGGAAAATCTAATCAGACAAAAATTGTAAACCCAATGGAGAATTGTGTGAATGGTGTGTTTATCACTGATGGCAAACTTGTACTACATCTTCATCAAATTTTAAATAAAGAGTAATTTTTTGTATTCATTCGCAAGTGTGTCGACATTAATGTCAATTTGCATAATTTCAGTAATTGGTTTTAAATTGCACATTTTATTGGCATCAAAAATATTGTTTTTATTCAAAAAATCGAAATTTTTATAAAAATGGTTTCCAATTGAAAATCTTTTAAACGCTTCACTAACTGCTTTTTGGTAAAACTTTAGACATTTCAAAATAAATAATTCGTTGTCCGTTTTACTTAAATCATTAATCAGTGTTCTCGTGGTTATCCCAACATTAATTTTTTCCGATAGGCAGTAGATTATGTGGATTATATGCATTAAGAGTTTCAATGTGATCATCATAAGCCAATAATACTTCTGGTTTGATAAAATTAGAGTCTAATACTTTAATAAAACGAACACTTTCATGTAAAGATGAGATATTAAAGACTTTTCAGATTTGAAGAAGGCATTAAACTCATTGAATAAAGGTAATATATATTTAAAAAATAATAGACAAGCTTTAACGTATGGATTCTGTATTTGATAAAAATAAACTAATATTGTTGATTTTTCCTTCAAATTCTGCGACTCGAAAAACTTCAAATAATACATTCCATTGATTTATTATACAATCTACACATTTTGATAATGCTTGCCATCGTGGTTTGCTGGGACTTATTATTTTAAGCTGCAACTTTTTCATATAATCCTGGAAATCAGAGCATTGATTGTCGCTTTACACTTCGGCACTAACAGTACTAGGTGCGCACTGTGACAAATGCAGGAATTTATTATTACATTATTATTATTGGCTAACAAGTGGGTTTTAAAAGATTCTTCGTCTCCCGTCATTACATTTGCATTGTCTGAACAATATCCTACTATTTCTATATTCTATATTCTATAAAAATAAATTTATATTTCTCAAAAATGAAAATATAAAAATCTCAAAAGTCGTTATTTTTGCTGATCTGTTTTAGAGAGACGTAGCGGTTACTGCAAAGTCACTATTGTTGCGACAAGTCGCCACGGTTGGTCGCCACGGTTGGGAACACTGGAATTGTCACTTAATGATGATGTTAGGGCCAAGATGATGACATCCGATTCGAACATTTTATTCATATTCATCTATCGTTTTTACAAAAAAAAAGAAAAAATAGAAAATTTAGAGTTAGTTCAAAAAGAGTAAAAGAACCGACAAATTTACTCATAAAACAAATCGGTCATAAAAACTTCGTTCCCATGAAAATACGTTTTTGTAGAAGATGAGTGAACTGTTTTCTCATAATTATGTCATTTAATCTATCATTGGTCCAGAGAGATCATCACCCACGACGTATGTGGGGAAATCTCGAGAAAGGAGCCCCCAAATAAAAGGCGGAGCGATGACGCATCACGGGGAGAGAACTACTAACATTTGTTTAGTGCGCGCACATCTTTGGATTATCGCCTCCCGCCGCCATCACCGTTCATCCTCCCAAAGTGATCCCACCTCAAATTCTCCCACTTCTGACAGATCAACATATCCTCACAAAACTCTTCACTTCGACTTATCTAGATGTTAACGAACTTACGTTCTCTGTCAAGACTGCCGAGAACTTTCTGCTAACGTTAAAGGACTATTCAATATTCACCTTTATTCCGAGGTATTTACTCTACTCGCATGATGGAAGACTTAGGGCTACTACCACACACAAACAACGTTCATGTGCGATGTGTAGTTTTGACTGCAGAGTGAAATATAAGCACAAACACGTCCATTTATATATACATAGGTTATTAATAAAGGATAAAATGTTTTATAGTCGTAAATTGTTTTATTAGTAAATGATTATGCATTTTTGCAGAAAGAACCTGAAGTAATTAATATTTGTATTACATCTAAATGTGTTGTTTTCTGAGCTGTTGTATCTTGGACTCTTTGGTAAACCATTGTATAAATATTTTGCATATATATTACTGAGGAGGAATCAGCGAAAACTTTGGATCCGAAATGCATTTAAATAAAACATCTGGAAATTAAAAGTTGTTTCCGACTAATTCTTGAACTTCATTAAACAGTCGGACTAGAAGGATGTAACAATTCATTTAATAGTCTATAAACTTTTAGGTGGTTAGATAAATAACTGATTAAGCCGAATAACATTTCTAAGTTTATCAGAATAAAAAGTGTATAACCTTGTGACGGCACAAATGCTTACTAATTGATTAAATTAAATAACTAATTTAATTAGTAATAAAGTAATTTTGTAAAAACTAATTAAAAGCCTGCTTTTAAATGTGTAATGTAAACAAAATTATAGAATGTCAAAATGTTTCCACCACTAGAATTTAATTAATATAACGTTTAATAAATTTTATCTCCGGTGTCCCGACAAACAGTGGGGCCATTGTCAAATATATAGCACTACTATTACATGCAAGAGTTTTCTTTTATCGAAAAGTGAAAAGTGTCGGAGGAAGGACACACGTTAACATTATAAAAATATAATTATTTTTTTATTTAAAACTAAACATCGAGTTCTGTGACGTTGCGAAAGACCTAAACGCAGAATCCAAAATTCAAATATTCTTATAGTACATCCGCCATTATTAATTTTTTTTCGCGTACTCCCTAATCATCAAGCGCCTACTTCAAGGCATACGCATAACCCGTGTTGGAAAGTGCATACTTATACCATAGGTAATAGCTTAGTTTTTCTTAGTTAGGCAACAAAACAGCGTAACCTTGCTGGGCCGCTCGAGACGAGTTAATAATAATAATAATAATAAGTGCAGAGTCTAAACGGTTAGGAGTTGAAAGTTGGAATTTGGGACACAGTTAGGGTACGTCACGAAAACGCACACTAAGAAGGGATTTTTCGAAATTTCTCCCACGGGGGAGAGGGACAGGATTAACACTTGCCATCAACAATGGAAGTGTTAAGTAACAATGGCAGTGAAGTAACAATGGAAGAGTCAACAATGAAAGTGTTAAGAGAAAGCGACGTACAAGATTCAGATGCATTTTTTTCGTTTTGGGGAAATCGAACATATTTTTAGACGCATCTAAAAATTCTCTAATTAGTCTGGAAACAGGGGGACCAAATTCCTTCATTGTGTGTAAACGGATATGGTTGACTATAACGTAATAATCTTAATCTTCGCTATCGTTACTTTTACCCGGGCAACGCCGGGATTATCTGCTAGTTGTTAATATACGATTCTACAAATAACAGAAGTTTACTTGAATGTATAATATGAAATAAATAATTAAATTGACATTTTAATTATATTTCACACAATATATTGGAATAAATGTGTCCTAATTATATCGAAGAGAACAGTGTCACACGCAAAAAAGTAAAAGTATAAAAGTATAAAAAATATAAAAGTAAATCATTCTAATTCGTGTTACGTATATATAGATTATTTATAAACACATAACTTTCACAATATCCTGCACAGAGGAAGGTAGGCATTTTTCCATTTGGAGCTGATAGAAAATTAAATGCAAAAATATAGCTTAAAAGTATTGTCCCAAAAAATTAAATAATTATGGTAATCATAAAATTTTAATAATTATAAACATTAAATAATATTACGTACCAATAAAACAAACGTGACAAAACGCCAGCTGAATCGTACGTGTTACTTCTCTCTTTCTCCATTTTATATTAAGAATATTTTACATCAGAAATGTTTTATATACCGCATCTACAGTGTTTTTTATAAATCTACTCGTACATATCTCCCAGATATGCAACGCAGTATATTAAAGTGTAAAGGTTTAGCCAGTTGCGTGTAATAATACACACAACTGAATAATAATACCTTGATAATACCTTGAAGTTTCAACAAGATATTAATTAACAGTTTAATGATGTTTCAAGAAAAAAATTTGTCTTTGATATAATTTAAATTTTAAATATGTTTTAGTACACTTAAAAAAATTCCAAATGTATTCAAAGGAAAGAATTGTCTGATGTTTCATAAATATATTACAATTAATAATTCGATGTAGTAAATAAGCTAGCAACCACTTACTTCGATTGGAAATTAATTTTGGTTAAATTTTGTTTATTTCTATAGATCATTGATGCAATTAAATTATTCTGACTAAATTTCATAAATGTTTAAGTACATTGAATATATTTACTACGAATATTTCCTTGGCATAATTTATTTAAAACTAATTTATCACTATCAACATTCAGATGTTTGCTGTCATTCGTCATATTTGCAAGTTTGCTTAAATTAAGTGATAAAAACACATAATTTAAGCATCCCTTGTTATAAATTATTTTCTATTATTCGAGTTTTTCAAATAAGTCGAAGTGTAGTTGTAAATATGTTGTTAACATAAAAATCATACAATGTTTGCTAGCGCACAGGAGGATTGCTTGTTAGGAAGTTGCCGTTGCTGTATTTTTTTATACATTATGTTTGTTAACTCGCAGCGTCCATCTTTATTGCATGCTATTTATATTTCTCAATTATTCACAAACAAATTTTTTGAAATATAGTTGTTCAATTTTAGTAATTTATTTCACAAAAATTTTTATGCACAGTATCTAAAATATATAAAATTTCTAAGATAATATAATTCTAATAAAAAAAATAAAATTTAAACGTTTAACTTCGAATAATTTAATGACTAAATATTCTATTATAATATTTTATGTTATTTTCACTTCAGAATTTTTTCAAACTAGTAGTTAACATTGTACGAAAGACATTGGAAGTACAAACCATGCATGAAGTGACTTTGAATTATAAATTTTGTTTCAGTGACGTCAGTATATTTATCTCATCCTTGGTATAATGTTTTCAGTACTTAAACTGAATATAAAAAGACTGTGTTCTATTTTTAAAGACTTATTTCTATTTTTGTTTAGTAAATTCATTTCTACGGTAAATTACTCAAAATTTCTAAATTATAAAATTCGAACATGAACTAAATAATTTAGTGTTTGCAATACTCATATGAAATATTTATAAGCATTATTAAATAATAAACAGTTTTATTGTATATTGCTTTCGATGTATAATTTGAGAGTTTCGAAGTATTGAAATTATGCTGCACATTAAATGAAAAAATATATTCTGATATTTGACTATATTTGTTAAACTTTATTTATTTTCACAGTAACATTAACTTTTTAAATATATATTTTTATATATTATTTTCATTCTAGCTTACAGTTGCTTTTTTATAAGCTATATCGCTTTTTTAAGATCCGCGGATAAAGGGATTAATTGTTATGAAATATTATAACAAAATATTTTATTTTCGATAAAATATTATTCACACAAAAGGATGTACATTAGTCGTTCCCAACAAAAGGAGGAAATAAACTTCCTTTCTAGGCTGAATTAACTTACTTTCACATGATGAGTCAGTTTTACCCGCTCTGCACATAGTACAAATTTCGTGCGACAGCCGTCTCTATAAAAATGGGCGTTTTCCCGCCATTCGGGGCAGCATCGGGCAGATCTCCGTAAGAAGATTGCCATATGTAATTCAGGGCAGTTCATCGAAGTGCCACAGAAAGCAATATGCTGACATAGAAAAGTCTTCCCACCAAACTTAGTATAACGTGCAGGGCCGGATTTACATAAGGACATTTGGGGCCGGTGCCCAGGGCCCCCACAAAATAGGGGCCCCCGCAAAACTATGTTTGAACATAATTTTTTTTTCTATTACAGCGACAGCCTAGTGTGGCCTAATCATGAGGGCCACAGGCAAAGAAAACCAAACCCGGGATAACCTACGAAACAGTCGGAAAATTTCGGGAAAAAATTTTACATAGGTATTTTTCAATTAAATTAAAATAATTAGTTTTACACAATAAATATATGTAAGTTTACAATAATCTTATTTTTAAATGAAATTTACAACTTCCTAGTTCAAATCTAATTGAAAGTACAGTATTTTGTGTAAATTTTCTAAATCATCAAATTTGCCTACTCTTAAAGGGGGGCCCCACCGAATTTGTGCCCAGGGCCCCTGGATTAGTGAATCCGGCCCTGATAACGTGCGCACAGAAGATTGTTCCTCCCGTCCCACATTCTCCAGAATGGTTACCCGCATGTCGATACTTAAGAGCAGATGAAACCTCAAGTGAAAGTAGTATAATATTTGGAACAATTGTAAGCTCTTTCTCTCTCGTATAGCATTCATGTCCGATATACAAAATATATAGTTAGGTTTAGGTCTTTTGATATGATAGTCTTGCCACTTTATAATACTTGTGTACTATTCTATATATATTTTATGTTATTTTTATATACGTTTCTTCGCAAAAGTATATTCATACAATTGAATATTTTGTACCAGGTATGTATAATTGTATATCCATCACAAATTTTATTTTACGGAGTAAGTTTTAATAATTTTATTTTTAATTTTAGCCTTTATATCGTGGCTAGCAATTTCGACTGTAATTGTGATATTGAAAATTTACTTTAAAAAAGTTTTGGCTCAAGACCATATAATGAAAAAGAAAACATTATTAAAAGAGAAAGACCAACGCCTACATTAAATATAAGTACTTCGACAAAAAATTTGTTCGACATTTTCACGAGAAAATTTATCAAGACGTACAATGGCTTTGTGGATGCATAAAAATGCAAAAATTGTTTTGTTGGCCTCGCCTATTATTTTCAAATGAAATTAGTGTGTGGAATCAGAATGGCTTTGACGATTTAAATAATTTGAGTAAAGCTAGAAAAAGACACGAAAATCGCAAATGTCGCATCGATTCTTTCGTAAAATTGAAGCAATTTGGAAATCAAAATAGAATAGAATTTAACATTAGTAAACAATATAAAATTAATATTGAAAATTATAACAAGATAGTTACGGCTAATAGATATATTGTATCTAAATTAATAGATATTACATGTTTTTATCAAAGCAAAAATTGGCATTTAGAGGGCACAGGGAATGTATTGAATCTAATAACAGAGGTAATTATATTGAACTCGTTTCTTTATTAAGTACGTCAGATAATCAATTAAAAATGCATTTAGAGAAGTCTACAGTTTTTACTGGCTTATCGAACAAAATTCAAAATGAGCTCGTTAATTCGTTAGGAAACGTTTTATTGCAAGAAATTGAAAACGCAAAATTTGTTGCTATAATTGTAGACGAAACAACGGACATTAGCCACAGAGCCCAGATGTCGACTGTATTTCGTTACGTGAAAGAAAACGGTAACGTCGAAGAAAGATTTGTGGGCTTTACTGATGCGAGTGAGAACAGAGACGCAAATTCGTTATTCAATCACATTAAGAGTTACTTAGACGAATTTCAATGCACTAAAAAATTAGTGGCACAAACACACGACGGTGCTGCCGCAACGGCCGGACAACATAATGGTGTCCGAACTAAAATTAAAGAAATATCTAAACATGCTATTTTCGTAGACTGTTACGCTGACAGATTGAACCTAGTTTTTTCTCAATCTGTTGAATATATAAAAGAATGTAAAATATTTTTTCAAACTATGACAGGATTTTCTTCATTTTTTTCTAAATCTTCTAAAAGATCTCACGCCTTAGACCTAGAAGTCAATAAGCGTTTTCCTTTAGCCACACCTATTAGACGGAATTACAATAGCAGGATTGTAAACTGCGTTATGGAGTATAAAGAAGAATTAAAACTTTTGTTGTTGAATATGGTTGAAAGTCCAGAACAATAGGATTTTGATACTACAATTGCCGCAAGAGGATTATACCATTATTTAATAGATTTTGATTTTCACTTTTTATTACTAGTTTTTCATCAAATATTTGCACATTCAGATATCCTTTTTGATATATTACAAAAAAAATTTAATATAGCATATTGTATTACTAGAATAAATCACTTTATTGATTTTTTAGGACAGAAAAGAAATGATTTTGATTTGATTTGGACGCTTTGAAAAAAGATGAAACTTTTTTAGAAATTCAACCAAAAAGAGGAATGAGACATACTGATATTGAGTCTAAAAAGGATTTATATGGACGTCTGTTTTATGAAATAATGGATACATTGATACAAAATTGTATTGACAGATTTGCCGACATAAAATCTCTAGAATTTTTATCACTTTTAGATTTTAATAATTTTAAATATTATGAAAAACAATTTCCCGAAGAGAGTTTTAATGCTTTACGTAAATTTTATGCAGACTTTTTTGATTTATGTAAATTACGTAGTGAATTGCAATATTTATATTCGTGTCCGAACTATATTGGCAAGTCACTCTTAGACATCAAAAATATTATAATTAATGATGACCTAAACGAAGACGTACTAATAGAATTATATGGTTTAATATCATTACTTTTTACAATACCATCTACCAGTGCGTCTGTTGAGCGTAGTTTTTCAACAATGAAGCGAATTCATACATTGGCCAGGAACACTCGGTCGGAGGAAAGATTGTCGTCGCTTTCTATAGAAAAAGAAGTTTTAAATACCTTGATGGAATCAACGACGAGTGACATTTATGATAAAGTAATTAACGACTTTGCGGAAAAACATCGCCGAATAGAGTTAATTTATAAAAAATAAAAAAAGAAACAAGTTTTTCTATAATTGTATTATGTATGTATTATTTGTATTTTAGAACTAAAGTACATAAATTGTTTATTTTTGTCATTCGCACGTACGAATGGACCCTAGACCATCACTGACGCGCAATTAACTGATTGCCGCTGAAAGTCGGCTTCTTACAGAAACACAGCTTCCCTATCATCAAATCTCACGGCACGCCACTGATACAGGAAATTAAATTATTTAACTGTGCCTGAATTGCTTTTTATAATTCTAACATTTTTCGTTTAATATGATATTCTGAGTTTATAAATGTATAATTTATAAGGGAAACTTCACAAAAAGTACATTGTTGCATGAAATGTCAACTAAACTAATTATTGGGCATGTCTCAATTAAATTACGTAGACACGCTGTTCAAACTATACGAGTTCAATATCTTAACAAAAATGTAAATCAAAATGCACAGCTAAAGAGAAATTTTGCGCTGCCGAATGATGAATGCGCACACTATATACGTTCCTAATGATTAATCGAAGATTCACCTGTATTTCTCTATATTAAAATAAAAATTCTGTTTATTGCTTAAACTATTATTCCTTTACCCCTTTATAGTTATGTATATAATATATATTTGCTATTTAGTAAGAAATGAAATATTACATTAAAAAGCTCCGATAATAAGTTGCTACACATTGAGCCATCAAAAGTTGTGAGGGAATCACTTACGATATTTGATTATTACAAACTTTTTCTATCCTTAACTATAATAAAACTAGAAAATATTTAACATTCGGGATAAGGTGGGTTGTATAAGCAATTGTAAATGGCAATAACGAATAAAATGTTCATTATGTCAGACCCTACTCGAGACATAACACGATCCCGTTTATCTCCCGAACCTCTCGACCTTTATCCACTAAAATTCACTTCAATTAATCACGCTCATACACACATACACAATCCTCACTGTAGAATTTAAATTTCTTTGGATAAAAGCTTCGAACAAGGTGAACAAAAGCGTGACCTCTCCACACACTAAATTCAATACATGCATAAAAGAATCGAATTTTTTATACATTTCTCGACATATCAACGTCCCGGAACGTCTCCAAAAATATAAAAATCTCGGGAAATTATTTCTCACCGATAGCTATCCTTTCCATTCTTTTTCTACATTTAAAATATTAATGAGTTTAAATGAAATTACATACCAGAAAAATGCACGTGAGAAAAGACCAGCTGAGTCAAATGGATTATTTTTCTCTTTTTCATCCATTCTATATTAACATATGGCTTCGTAATATTCTGCACACTGCATAAACAGAAATACTAGTTACATGTGTATAAATGTAATGTAATGTCAATACTCTAATAAAATATGTAAGTGTAGACGTTTAACGAGGTATTTATATTACTGGTTGGTTGATTTCATCATATAATAAACAGTGAGATTATCAATTATGTAAAGATTTCATCGAATCAATGAAAAAATTCCAACTTTATGCGAAGGAATAAGTTATCTAAAAATTTCTAAATATTATTATATAACTTGTAATAATATATATATATATACATTCATTACAGGTCATTATTAATACGGTGGAAGGTTTATAAGTATTTTCGTGTTTTTTCTATAGCACTTTTGTATTGGTCACTTTCAAAATATTCTACACGTATCTGTTTTGGAAGTGTCTATCAAACATCAGAAAAACAAAAAGACATACTTAAAAAGTACATTTGATACAATATTGTAAATACTTACATAATATATTAAAGTTATTTATTATATTTTCATTATATTATTTATATTACTATAAATTATTATTATTATTATTGCTTTTAAGTAAGTTATTTTCACAAAATAAAACGTAATAACATCAGTGGAAAATTGTATTTCATCGATATAGTTTACAAAAAGTTGACGTATAGACAACACAAGTGATGCTTGCTCGCTTTCTCTACTTTGTTATATATAACCGTTCGCTGTGGAAAAATTATTAAGAGTTCGTTAATTGTTCGTAACTATATGCACGTGTTAAGTTCTATTCATTTAGATATTCAATGATTTGAAAAACGTATAATTTATCTGATAATAACGTTTAATTACTATACTAATATACGATTATCAGAAGAAGGTCAAACAGCAATCGTACACGTGTTGTTTATATTAAAAAACTGGTCGCTCGGTTGCTGAACTTTTTCCTGGCATTCTGTATGTCATTTCGTCACTTACATTTACTTTTTCAGATTGATGCGCGAGATAAAATGTTGTAGGGTTCGTATTTCCTGAACTTTATGGTTCGGATATTTCTGAAAAGTTCTAGAAAATTTTACCTCTAATATCCAAACCTCCTTGAAAAATTTATACATTTTTTGACAAAGGTTCAGCAGTTATTAAGAGGAAAAGATAAATACCTCCATACACTATAAAACACATATTCATAAATATAGTATAAATCCACGGCTTTATTATTATTATTATTTTTTTTTGGTAGTTTAAAAGTATTTTGAATCCAGAAATGTAAAAGACTTAATTGTCTATCGGCATGTCAATTCCGAAAAAATAATGTTCACTTAGTGTTGTTTTTTCATCAGACTAAGAATTATTTTCTTTCCATACTACTGTACTACCCTGTTTTCTCCGTGACTCGAAATATTTGAAAATTCATTACGTACAAGCAACACTCTGCTTAATTAACATCTGTGACATATTCCAGAAAATTACACACGAGAAAGTGGACACAAAACGTATCTTCTATAAACATAAAAATATATTTTATTTTATTTTCATATATTGAAACGATGTTTACTTTCTGTTGCTACTTTTTACGTTTATTCCCTAACCCTTTCCCACTAAGCCCTACAATATGAAGCACTTCATAGGAAAGTGTATAAATATTCTGTATGACAATTATAACTGCTATAGTCTAGAAACTAACTATAAGTATTTTTCTGTACATTAAAAAAATTTGATACTTATTAAACCTTTAACTTTCCCAACTTTAAGTTAATTATAAAATTAAATTATATTCAAATTCAAATCTAAAATCAAAGTCGATTAGTAAAATAAACATTCTTCTTAATATAAACGTGAATTAAAAAAAGTATTTTATTATATAATTCAAATATACATTAATTTTACTTATTTATTAACAACACAATTCCACACGTGCACGAATAAAAAACTTAATAAGTGAGATTATAGAAAGCCAGTGAAATAAAAAAGAAAAATGTAAACATTTTAGATTAAATTTAAATCGATCTACTTGTAAAATATATTATTTATATACAAACGTATGAAATCTCTGATTATATAATACGTAAATGATAGTATTATATAACCTGATCTTATTTTATTTATTATTTGTAAACAAATTAACTGAACTAGTTCCAGAAACTTGGGAATGAGATCCTTGGCCATGACGAATCATCCTGTTTGTAACATATACCCGAACAAAGAGTAATGTTAAAAATGCCCAGTGTCTATCTATGCACCCAGATGTGAAGTAAAGAATAAGATCATACATGTTTAAAAGTTGGTGAGTGTATGTGTCCGTGAACCACGAATCATTGGGTAGTATACGAGGTTCTCTTTAAGTTTAATCCTATGTGAGGGTCAGAAGCCTTCTTTTTATTTCTATGAGATTTGGGTAAAAATCTACTTTAATTAATTATTTAGTAAAATAATAATAACTCTTGCTAAGAAGTGTTTTAAACTAGAAGAAAGTGTTGACACAAATTGATGTAATAACAGATAAGAACACGATGTCATTTTTGTCCCCCTTTACATAGCAACTGTTAAAGTTGTACTCGAAAGGTCCAAATTTTTATACAGATTGTCGTTAAAGGAACTTTCTAATCAAATTGTTATGTTATTTAAATTGTAAGAAGACCATACATAAAGTAATTGTATAAACTTGGGAAGGAGAGGACCCCTTCTAACCTCTTCCGTTAAAAAGGAAATGCAGTTCTGTTTTTAAGATCGTTATCATAGACTTAACTGGTTGACGTCAAGTGTTTTACTCCTTTGTTTTATCCCCAAATGATGTAAGATTGTAATGTTTTGATTGGGTAAAGCAGAAGAATGTTATCGGAATGCGCGCCGAAATCGACGAGTCCGCCACGAGTCCTCGTTGCAAAGACACAGCGAGAAAGGGGTCTCCGATATAGACCAGGAGCTCATCGATAGTTCCGCATAAAATAAATCCCAATCTAAATAATTTACCAGTCCTTAAGTGAAGGTAAGATTTAATATTGGGCCATAGAAAACGTCTAGATTCATCAAATATTGAGGTACCAAGACCATAGAATTTTATTGTAAACGCTCTCTCGTGTGATAGGAATAGACATTAGTTTAATAGAGATAAGTTAAATAGTTAGATTAAGATCCAATTGTAATCACGTTATATTTACCCTTGTATTCCATTTTTATTCCGTTTAAATTAAATTATATTTGTTATTGTTATAATTTGATTCATCTCTGACTCAAATTCGTCGGCACCTTCCAAACTTACCCATCGTCCCTCTCACTCGTTATTCCGCGAGATAGATTTAAATACGCGTGGTTATCCGCGTATAATAAAACTGATAACCTGGTGTCAGGAGAAACGTCATCCACGGGTTTTTGCGAACTTCTGATAAATAAGTATAATAACTCTACGAAGCCATTCTGTACTTAGAAAAACTGTTAAGAGACAGGGTCCTGTAAGTGGTATGGTGAATAATTTCATATTCCTATACCCCGGCGGCGCTCACACCTACGTGAAATCAAATAATTAAAATAATACTAATGTTATAATGGTTTTATGACTATTAAACAAAAACTTAGGTAGTTTGCATGTTACTGAATTTTCTAATTGACTCTGATCAGCATGAAATTTTGTAAGTTAAAAAAGTATATATTTTGAAAACTTAAAAATAAGAAAATGCCTATAAATTTTAATTTATTTCAGTTTCTAATCTGTGTGACAAAAATAACAATAAAAACTCTGTGTGAAAGGAGAGGTAGAAGAAAAATAATGTTATTATAATGGTGAGTAATATTACGTTTAATGGAAAATATGCTGTGGGTTATTTCATGATCATTTTTTATTTCACTTTAATAATTAACTTTTAAAATTAATTTGAGATTTCAGCGATTTAACTTCTCACATGAAACGAATGCTCGTAGACATGTTTCTAAGAAAAAAGTTTTAAAAGATGAATGATAATCCAGAACTTTCAAGAAATAATTTGTATAGTAAGTATCCATCTATATATATAATCGAGACGAGTTGATGATGATAATAATAATAATAATAACTCTCCCGTGGTCACCACCTAGTCGTGGTGGGAGAGCCTAGTAATTTTACCGATATATAGGACAATGCAGGCTGGAGCATAAGCTCCTGGTAGGGAGACTTATGCCAGTAAGGTCTATGAGGAGAAATGAAGCTAAGAGTGACCTCACACCCACATTCTGTGGAGATATGTATCATGGTAGTAACCAGATCTAAATGTGATACCGGCTCGGACGTCGCCCGGGTTAACAAGGTCCGCGTTCGTGAGTTAGGCAGAGGCTCACGTTCGAAAAATAGGCCACAGTCTCCCTTGGTTACCGGTGGCGAAAGCAGCACCGGCCCAAGCATGGCTACTGCAATGCCCTCAACACATGTGAGGAATTAACCCAGCCTTGGTGTTTCTGTGGCAATGCATCCACAGACAACAAAAACTAGAAAACCACGCCAACGGATAAAATGGACAGTACAAATGAACGAGTTTATAATCCGTACTTACTACACCATCACAAAACTCGAAACAAACATGACAGCGTACAGACAATAACTACACCATACATTCACACAACAACATCTTCACCTCACTGTCACCGAACAAAGGGTTGTTGATCAAAAAAGAACAATTATACACAACAACCTTATTCCACAAACAACACTCGAACTTTTCAAACAACACGTTGCTGATCAAATACATCGACAGACAGAAACTTCTAACATTAATAAAGATCACGTAACCTGCCAAGATAATCTAGTAACAACCATTGATAATAACACACATACAACAATTACCACTAATGATACTACAGACACATCCTCGTCCATCACTGATAACATAGACATGGATTTAGTTAATACGCTCTCACTTATATTTCAGGAAACAATCACTAAATATACAGGCATAGATCCCACACAACGACCACGAATACCAAAAATCAACACGTCAAAGGAAGTGGGAAAAACACTAAATTACGTAAACACTCACTTAATACCACACTACATTCATTCAATTTCTACACTCGCAGACATTCATACATTAGTTTATGCTGGGGCAGTCACAGTAGTGACACACCATGGACTGAAAGTACAATCACAGACAAATACACAAAAAACCCAATTCTATCACAAGCCTGCCTGGCAGAGAAGAATAGAAACACAAATAAATGATATTAGACAGCAATTAGGCAGGCTGACACAATTCACTAAAAACAACATAACAGCCAAATTAAGAAAACAGCTCAAAAACATTTTCAAAAAAATAAAAACACACACAAAACATGAACAACACAACACCGCATTACCGAATACATCGATACACTAAACAAAAACTTGCTGCCAAAGCACGTAGACTCAAAGGATACAAAACATGTACATCACGAAAACAACAAAATAAACTATTTTCAAACAATGAAAAACTCTTTTACAGACAAATTAATAACAAAGCAAACACTGATACACAGCACAGTGGCACACCAACAGAAGAAGAACTCACAACATATTGGTCTTCTTTTTGGTCCAGTGCTGTCACGCACAATGCTGATGCAGGCTGGATCGAGGAAAACAGAAACTTGCACAACATACCAACTATACCCTGTGCTGAAATAAACATACGTGATTTCCAATATACTGTTAACAGAACACACAACTGGAAGACACCTGGTGTAGACAACATTCACAATTTCTGGTACAAAAAGTTCACATCACTGCACCAGGAACTAGCTAAACACCTAACACACATCATCATCAATCCACAAGACATGCCAAATTTTCTTACTCAGGGCATCATTAACATGAAACCTAAAAACAGCAATACCACAGATCCCACACAATACAGACCAATTACATGTCTTCCAAAACTCTACAAATTATTGACATCCTGTATCGCAAACGAAAATATACAAACATATTGAAGAACACGACATTCTTACGGAACAACAAAAAGGTTGCCGTAGAAATTACAGGGGATGCAAAGAACAGTTACTCATAGATTCAGTCATTCTACGGCAAGCACACAAACAACACAGAATCATACACATGGCATATATAGACTACAGAAAAGCATTCGACAGTGTTCCACACAATTGGCTGCTACATATCCTACTCATGTAGAAAATACATCCATCACTCATTGCATTCTTTCAAAACACTATGCAGCACTGGAGAACAACACTACATCTCAGGGTTAGTAACACTTCCATACAAACAAAGCAAATTTTTATTAGACGAAGAATTTTTCAAAAAGATTCCTTGAGTCCTTTTTGGTTTTGCCTAGCCCTGAACCCATTATCCAACATGTTAAACAACACGCAATATGGTTACAATATCAGACATGAAAAAACAACACAGTTTACACTGTCAAATCTCATGTACATGGATGACATAAAACTTTATGCATCCACACAAAAAAAACTTGATCAACTCCTACAAATCACACATTCATACACTAAGGACATGTAAATGGAATTTGGCCTAGATTAAATGCAAAACACGTTCACATAGAAAAAGGAATCCTGAAGAAAGAAGATTTTGCACTTGGAAATGGAGACGTTATTGAATCCATGGAAGAGGGCGAGTTCTACAAGTATTTAGGATTCCAACAGGCCAAACTAACAGAACATACACAAATAAAGCAAAGATTAATTAAAAAATACCAAAGTAGGTTAAATGCTATTCTCAGAACACAGTTAAATGCAAAACACACAGTTAAAGCAATAAACACATATGTCATCCCAGTACTCACATATTCTTTTGGAGTTATACATTGGACTCACACAGATCTTGAGCAACTCCAAAGGAAAACAAGAACAACACTTACTAAGCATAAACATCATCATCCTAAATCTCGCCACAGAAAGATTAACCCTTCCACGTAAAGATGGCGGACGTGGCCTGATTGACATAGTTAACCTTCACTACAAACAAATACAGTCACTGCGAGAGTTTTTCTACAAAAAACAAGAAACATCACAATTACATAAAGCAGTAACTCTAGCAGACTCGAATAACACACCATTAAACTTACACTCACATCATATGGACACAACACAACATATAAAAAGCATAGACACCATTAAGCAATCGTGGGCTCGAAAGGCACTCCATGGCAGACATCCTTATGATCTGGCCCAGGATTTTGTTGACAAAACTGCGTCAAACAGCTGGTTAGCTCGGGGATGCCTCTTTGGGGAGACAGAAGGATTCATGATCGTCATACAGGATCAGGTCATAAATACTAAAAACTACAGAAAACACATACTCAAAGATGCAACACTCACAAATGACACATGCGGAAAATGTCACATCATGCCAGAAACTATACAACACATCACCTTTGGTTGCAAGCTCTTGGCACAGACAGATTATTTACACAGACATAATCAAGTAGCAAATATAATACACCAAGAATTAATTAGAAATTATTAATAAATAACGTCCACGTAGACGAATATAAATAATAATAATAATAATAATAATAATAATAATACATAATGCAACACAATGCAACATATAAAAAGCATAGACACCATTAAGCAATCGTGGGCTCGAAAGGCACTCCATGGCAGGCATCTTTATGATCTGGCCCAGGATTTTGTTGACAAAACTGCGTCAAACAGCTGGTTAGCTCAGGGATGCCTCTTTGGGGAGACGGAAGGATTCATGATTGCCATACAGGATCAGGTCATAAATACTAAAAACTACAGAAAACACATACTCAAAGATGCAACACTCACAAATGACACATGCAGAAAATGTCACATCATGCCAGAAACTATACAACACATCACCTCTGGTTGCAAGCTCTTGGCACAGACAGATTATTTACACAGACATAACCAAGTAGCAAATATAATACACCAAGAGCTTGCAAAGAAACACAAATTAGTAGACATCCACGAACCATACTACAAATACATTCCACAGACAGTATTGGAAAACAACACGCACAAAATGTACTACGACAGAGCCATAATCACAGATAAAACAATTTACCACAACAGACCAGACATCACACTCATTGACAAACACAATAAAATCACATACATTATAGACATATCCATTCCAAACACTCACAATATACAAAACGCATGCACTGAAAAAATTAGCAAGTACACAGAACTCGCCCAGGAAATAAGGCATCTGTGGAGGATGGATAGGGTGCTTATTGTACCTGTTGTTCTCTCCTCTACAGGTGTCATACCACACACACTACACAAAAGCCTAGGCACATTAGAATTGAATAGAAACACATATATCACTCTACAGAAGGCCACTATATTGAATACATGTCATATTGTGAGAAAATTCCTGAATACAGACACACACACTGATACACTTTTTTAATTTCTGTTTTGGTTACTATGCCTTGACTTTGGTCCGGCATAGTACACAGCCACCGGTGTTAACCGAGTATATCTAACTTAATTCAACATAATAATACACCAAGAGCTTGCAAGGAAACACAAATTAGTAGACATCCACAAACCATACTACAAATACATTGCACAGACAGTATTGGAAAACAACACGCACAAAATGTACTAGAACAGAGCCACAATCACAGATACAACAATTTACCACAACAGACATTTAACAGACATTTACCACATTTACCAGACATCACACTCATTGACAAACACAATAAAATCACATACATTATAAACATATCCATTCCAAACAGTCACAATATACAAAACGCATGCACTGAAGAAATTAGCAAGTACACAGAACTCGCCCAGGAAATAAGGCATCTGTGGAGGATAGAAAGAGTGCTTATTGTACTTGTTGTTCTGTTTTTTACAGGTGTCATACCACACACACTACACAAAAGCCTGGGCACATTACAATTGAATAGAAACACATACATCACACTACAGAAGGCCGCTATATTGAATACATGTCATATTGTGAGAAAATTCCTGAATACAGACACACACACTGATACACTTCTTTAATTTCTGTTTTGGTTACTATGCCTTGACTTTGGTCCGGCATAGTACACAGCCACCGGTGTTAACCGAGTATATCTCACTTAATCCAACATAATAATATTAATCAGGGCAGAGCCCAAACGGTTAGGAGTTGGAAGTTAAAATTTGGTACACAGTTAGGGTACCAGATTTAAGTATTAAAGTGTAAAGTAACAATGATAGTGTTAAGTAACAGTGGAAGTGTTAAGTAACAATGGAGAACAAGAGAAAGCGACGTGCAAGATTTACGGGCGCTGGAAAAAAAGAAAAAAAGTAATATGTTGGAAGATATTCGATTTTCAAATTTAAACACATTAGTTCGGTTTTTCTCGACCTTTCTTCTTTAGAACGTTCGATGAAAATCGAAGGATATAATCAGAACACGTCGTGAAAATCGAAGAATATTAGAACATTCGATTTTCAAATTCGACCTCTTCTTTAGAAAAACTTAGTTCGTTGATAATATTTAACTTCTTACATGAAACGAATGCTCGTAGACATGCTTCTAAGATGAAAGTTTTAAAAGTAAATAATAATCCAGACTTACAAGAAATAATTTGTATAGTAAGTATCGCATTTACTTATAATTTTGTATTTAATATAATTTGCCGATCATAAAATTTATCTCTGGCAATATTATAAAGTTCTTTCGTTGAAGTCTTGCCTGTGTTATTTACCAAATTATAAAAAGTGCCATTTACATCCTTTAGTAACGCATACGGCGAATCAAATTCTTGAATAACTCCTGAATGTAATACCTAAAAATTTTAAAAATTTAAATGAAACTCGTATTTATTTATATTAGTTTACGACATAAAACTCACCATAACTCTGTCTGAGTCGATAATAGTGTGTAATCTATGTGCTATTGTTAATACTGTACAAGATTTGAAATTCTCCTGAATAATTTTCTGAATACAGGTATCAGTCCTGCAAGAAATTTAAATACGTTAGTAAGTTAATATATGTATTTTAAATTATTAAATATTGTTTTCATTCCACGTAATCATATGTTTAAATATTAACCCATAAACTGTCAGAATACATTTGTATTTATTAATTTTAAGCTCGCTTATTATTTTTAAAATTTTTGCATATTATGGCGCGTTAAACATTGTCAATAATCAATACGTAGCCTATTTGTGACAGGACCGAAAATTCTTTATCAGAAGCTGTAATATCTGGAATAATTGTGTTTATGACGTCTTGATTTTTAACTATGCCCAGCAGCTTCGATACTGGATTATTGTGCAAATTGAGCAAGGATACAAACGAATACGAAGCATGCACTATGAAGTTTTTTCGTAAACTGATTATCACAACCAAACGAATTGCCGAATATAGGGCAATAAGCTTGATGCCGTTATTAAAGCAGCCGAGATACACAAATCAAGAAAACTATACAGGAAAAGAAGTACTGTAACGCATCTCGTAAACGAACTAGAAATCTTCCAGGCTACGGTTGAAAAAACGCATAACATCAGTCTTCTCTTAAATGCATTAAATACGACTCTGCCCACATTAATTGACTCGAAAAGGGCATTTTGAATATGTGACTTCTCGTGACTAAATCAAGAATTAGATCGGGTGATGAGAGTATCGAACATCTTTACTTTTTAAAAATCTTATTATAAAAACTTACAATAATATTTTATTTTTTTTTTTTAATAGGCGAACATATAAAATTTACACTACAATGTATTAACAGGTAAATAAATAATTTGGGAAGGCCTTTAGTTTAAAATTTCATTACAAGATGGCATACAATAGCCTGTCATAAATGGAGATGTGCAAAACCCAAGGTCCTAGAATATAAGGTTAGCTCATACAGCCGATTTAGCCACTTCCTGCCAGATTCCGGATATACGTCATCCCTAGTCGATCCGTGGTCGAGCGACTGTTTCACCACAGTAAGCGAGGGAAGAAAATTTTGGAATTTCACTATTTTTGTTACTTTGTTCAGCGTTTTTACACTCATAATTTTCGAAGGTAAATATATCTATCGTTATTACTATTATTAAACATAATTATGTCGATAAAAATTGTACGGAAGTAACAAGTGTGTTCCTAGAACCGTTTGATAATCTGTTGTTGTCTTTACTCTTCGTTCTGTAGAAATTACAGAATATGGTTGCGGATAAAATATATTTATTACTAAAATACTTAAAAATACTAAGAATAGTTTTCTGCATGTATAAAAATAGTATCTGCACGATGAAACGACGACTACAGATAATAAGCTGGCCCCGTAACAGGGTGGTGACACTTTTAAGATAATTCGAGGTGTAAAAAAGAAATATTGTTTATTATTAATTAATATAACTTTTTAAAATATGCATATTTACGTAAAATGCTTAAAAATGCAAAATATAAAACTGTTTTATATATTTAGTATAAATTTATTGTAGTGTTATTTATTCGTATAATAATTTTTATGTAAGAAATGTTAATACTCCTTTTTACCACTTCAGAATATTATATCTTGATTAGACTTATTTGGAAAAATAAAAAAATACCTAAATTTTATTATTATTTTTTTTAGATGCCAAGAACATGTGCTGTTGCAACTTGTAATAAAACCTATTGTAAAACAAAGTTATTAAACAGGAAAGTTAGTTATTTTACATTTTTTAAAGATCCAATAATAAGGAGAAAATGGATCCATAATTGTAAAAGAAAAGACAAATTTAATCCTGATTCTTGTCATGTTTGCTCCGATCATTTCACAGAAAATGATTTTGAGAGAAATTTAAAAGCCGAATTAGGTTAATGTTACCTTAGGTTCCGAGATTGCGGTGGTGGGATTTTTTCCCTACGTCGGCGTCCGCGACGGGGAAAAATTTTTTCCCTAGACTCGTGACGTCGACGCCCTCGAGAATTTATTTCCCCGGTCGGTTTCGACCCCGACTTCCATGTTGCCGAGTATCCTGTAACCTCGAAACGGCGACGGTGTGTGTAAATTTGCGACGGTAGAGGGAGCCTTTTCGTGACGTCGTGCGAGAGTAATATCGGCGGGAAATTCATAGTGGTGTTACGCACGAATATGCAAATGCTCGATCTGTGACGTGATTTCTGTTCGTTTCAATGCAATTTTATGCAAATTGACTACCAGTTGGAAACGTGTGCTGCCGTGTTTTGCGATTTGGATTATGACTCGTGTTTTTTTTTCGTGACGATTTTTCGTTTTCAAATGAACTCTTATCGGATAATAATTGTGGTTAATATTTCTTCTTGCATTAGTAAGTATTTTTTTTTTATTTTTACAATTTTTAGCTAAACGTTAGACGAACCTGTAACTAGAAATTAAGGATAGGCTGTGTTTTTTTTCTCCATTATTCCAACCTCCCCCCGTTTAGTTATTACCGATTGTGTGGAAATGAGCGGTTCGGTCGATTTGATTTGCAACGACGAATTTCGGTCGAAATGCACTTCCCGTGATTTTTACAAGTCGATGGAAGACGACCGTTTGTAGTTAGGTGTACCTCCCTTTGTCGATAGCGCATTTAAATTTGCTGTGAAATTAGGCATACAGCCGACTGAGTCCGTTTGCATTGATTGTGATTCCTGGCCCTCCAGAAAACCAGGCGAGAGATTTCCAACTTTTGCCCAACACTTAAGCAACACTTGTCCGGGCAGGGAAAAGTGCCGATTTGGCTCCAGCCCGAAACCGTTCCCGCAGCGCCTGCGACGATTACGAAAAAGAAAGCTAACAAGAAACAAGAAGAAGGGAAAGATACCAAAAAGCAGCATAGTAATACTAATTCAAAAGAAGGAATACGCCAACCGACCAATAAAAGGGCGGCCGAAGCGAAAACAACAGCGAATAAAAGAACTTCACCGAACGAAAATCCGGAGTTTAGCGAAACCGGCAAAAAATTGGATCGAAAAGGAAAGAAACAAAGGAAGAAGTAGTCGAACTCCATCGAAAAGTGAGTAAAAAATTACTTTTTCCCTTTTTTTTAATTTTTTTTTCATTTCGGTTAAAATCCGCGGATTCTGCATAGCATTTCAAGATGGCGGCCGGTCGCGTGGCAATCTTGAATCGCAGGGAAATAAATTTTTCCCCGGCGCGGTCGCCGACGTAGGGAAAATATCCCTACGTCCCCATCTCGGAACCTAAGGTAACATTAACCCCGAATTATTAGGTTTATTGGCAAGACCTAAACTAAAGAAAACTTTTTACCGACAGTAAATTTAGGAAATGTAGAAAATGAAAATATTAAGCAGTCAAATGAAAGAAAGAATCGTTTATTAAAAAAAATAGAAAAAACCTGATAGAAAAACTTTTAGATGTAAATAAACAGGATAAATCAGAAGAATCTCTTAACAAATGTAACAATTGTAAAACTTTAGAAGATCTTAATTTTAAATTAAAACATGAAAATTTTATTTTAAAAATGAAGATTAAACATATTGAGATAAGAATGCAAGCAATCCAAAGAAATCTGAAATTTTGGAAGAGTAAAACTGTCATCATTCAAAAAGAACACGAAAAATTGAAAAAAATAAAAAAGATTTTGTTATGTCAATATTGAAAGGTGCCTTTACAGAAACACAAATATATAATCTGCCGGAGAGAAAAAAGAAAATTAAATGGAAGAAAGAAGATACGAATTTGGCATTTACTTTGAGATATTTAAGCGTAAGATCATATTTATACTTAAGAAATCAAATGAATATCCCGTTACCTGCAGTTTCGACACTTCGACGATGGGCTTCAAAAATAAATCTTTGTCGAGGCATATTAAATGATGTTATAAACATCGTGAAAATTAAAGGCTTTGAACTTTCGGAAGAGGAAAAATTTACAGTTCCTCAGTTTGACGAGATGAAGGTAAATTCTGTATACTGTACTCGTATTGATAAAACCACATAATTCAATAATTATTTTAATTTTCTGTTTTAACATTTTACTGATATTTCAGGTAAAGAGTATATATTTGAATATGATAAAGTGAGGGATAAATTTATTGGACCCAATAATCAAGTTTTAGTAATGATGGCGAGAGGACTATTTGCATGGTGGAAACAACCAGTTTACTTGGATTTCGATGTTAAAATGAAAAAAAACTGTTATTTACTGTTATTTCAAAACTTTTTGATGCGGGATATACTGTTGTTGCTGTTGTTAGTGACTGTGGTGGACAAAATATAGGATTATGGAAGGAATTAGGGATAAATATATTCAATACTAAATTTATACATCCATCTAATGGAAATAATATATACTATTTTCTAACTCTACAGCTATTGCTATTAAAAGATATATTAAAACTGAAAATGCCTTAGCAGCTTATGAATTTATATCATCAGTTAATGCATGGTTTGATGTTACGAATAGTTCAACACCCAATTTTCATTACAAAATTGATTATCCCTCCAAATGTGCTTACGGCATTAACATAAATGAACAAAATAATATACTCGATAATACTTACAGAATAATTGAAAGTATGAGATGTGTATCTAAACAATCGCTTCAAACATTTCAAAAAAGAATGCTTATATCTATTAAATCTATCAAAGATTTATTTTTCGACCTTAGTTCAAAATTTCCTAAATACCATTATATTTTAACGTGTAAAGTAAATCAGGATTCTTTAGAAAATCTATTTTCACAGATTCGAACTAGAGGTGGTTTATACGATCATCCTAGTCCACTCGAAGTAATATATAGAGTAAGAATGATAATTTTAGGCAAATCACCAGGAATATTGCAAAATAAATTAAACACAGAAGATGAGATAGTTGAAAATTATTTAATAAATGAAATGTTTGAAGAGGCAGCAAAACTTACTGCAAGAAGTTTCAGATATGTCTAGTTCTAAAGAACAAGGAATATCTGAAAATTCATGCAATGTAAATGATGATGATTTATGTGAGATATCTCGGGAAAATGTAGAATTAAAAAATGATGGATTACAATATTTAGCAGTATGGATTGTAAGAAAATATAAAAAAAAAATATTTTAAATATTAAAAAAATTTTGTACCTGATTTAATTGTTTTTACATAACACTTAATTTGTATACGTTGATATCAATAATATGTTTCTAACATAAAAAATTGTTCTTTTTATAAAGTTATTTTTGTATATGTATGAGTAAATAGTATCGTTTTTGATACACGAATATTAAAAATTAAAAAATAGACCAATATAATTTTTAGTTTTAAAAAAGAAGTCGTTTGACGATATAAATTAAATTAATTCATTTATATATAAATCACCTACGTAGGATTTACCAAAATTAATCTTTTAAGAAACTATTGTTGTTATAATATCATAAAATAGATAAAATCGATTTCGTTTACAAATTAGAAAAACGCATTTTAATTTCAACTTTACGCGTAAAAATTACCAAGATTCGCTCAATATTCCGGATTTTTCTTATTTATAATCCATTTTTATTTACATTTAATAAAATATTAATCGTAATTAATGAAATATTAGCGTGTAATTAAAGCTACGAGCCTCTGATCGGTAATGTTTTTACCATAAGGACATAGTAAGATATTTCCTTTTCGACTAGGAATGACGTCAAATAAGCAACCAACGAGAAGCGTTTCTTCTCTACGAGCTAACCTAATATTCTAGGACCTTGGTGCAGAACCCGATTTAGATTACGGATTCCGCCCTGCCGATTCGTCACAGAGAACTCGAACAACCAAATATCATAACATAAAAAGGCGATTCCAGGCACTTTTACTTCCGTGATTACCGTCGGAAAAATTTTATACTTTTATAGTATCTGCGTGAGAATACACTCGAGGGAAAAATGTATAATATTGATATGATTTATATATTCCGATTTAAAGTGATACACGTCTAATAAAGATTTTATATTACACATAGAAAAACTGTAATGACACGTATAGGAGTTAAATGCTTTATACAAATAAAGCCAATATTTGCAAAAATTAGAAATAAGTTTTATATATTGACGAATATTTATTTGACCAACCGTTACCTAAATTGGTTTAAAATTTGCAGGAAATAAATGAAACTTATTTTGCACATTCCACAATTTACGTTTATTTCCATGTAAATGAGTCTGAAGTGAAAGCAGAAAGGGAAGCAACGTCAACTTCCTCGCAACTTTTCTGGCGACGTATGTGTCACGTGATACCAGTTCTAATGTGAATTATTTGTGAATTATTCAATGAACGGCTTTTTTAAACGTTTAAACACACTTCGTGAAAGTGGTATTTTTGATAATGAATAACGACCGAAAAATGCAGCCAGAATCTATTTATTATAAGCAGTGAAGAAAACAACTAATTATTATTGCCTCACCGTCTTTTAGTTTCTTATTATATATTTTGTCAACGTGGACATTATTTATTAATAGGAAAATTATGCTGGTTTTAAGATTTTACGCAAGAATTGAAAAAAGTCTGTTTTCTTTAAGAACTTTTTCTTTAATTCTTGCATAAAATCTTAAAACTAGTATAATTGTCCTATTAATAATTAATGTCCACGTTGACAAAATATATAATAAGTGAAGAAAATGTTCGTATGCGAAATAGTCTTACAGAAGCTTGTATATTTTATGTAAATGCTTTATTTTACATATAATATTTTTTAGTAAATATTCTTTTTTTCAAATAAAATGCGTTTGCAAATGAGTTTAGACCAGAACAGATTACGACTTTTACCGCTTACTGCGAGACGCCGCCGCTTCTGATGATCACGTGACCTACACTCCTAACTCACGAGAGTGATAAAAAAGACAATTTTATTATCTTTATCCCAGCGATATTTATAATTTGAAATAATCAAATGTTACAATAAACATTTAAAAACATCTCGAAATTCGATTAATTTAGTAATCAGATCTTTAAATCGGACACGTTTTAAATCTATCGTAGAATTAACTAGTTATAGATATTTTCATAACTAACTATGGCGCCAGCTTATTCCCGCGTAATTGGATGTACACTATGGGAGTGATCTATGTGCCGTAGAGTGACGTCATTACTATAACTAAGAAAACTTTTCAAAACACTAAAATATCGATATAAAAATTACTTTATTTGTAAAGAAAATCACAATTTATATTAAAAAATTACGACCTTAATCCTGACAATGAAAAAAACTGCGAAACCCACAAATTTTGTATATAAAATATTATAATATATAGGCCTACATGAACGAAATTTATGCTGTTATCCCTAAATTAATTTAAGAAACAATTATAGTACGATTCTAGGTAAAATTTTGAAACATACAACGATCTAATTTGTTTGTGATTCAATGAAAATTGTATTAATAGATCTAAGTCCTAATTCTCTTTCAGCCAACGAATTTGTCCCCTTACAAACCACGGGTCATTTCACAATTCGGGAGACTCTTCTTTTATTTGACCTGAGGTCAAACGGGTGGTCATCGAAGTTAACCCAATTTCCTATACAGCAGCGTTTCTCAACCTGGAAGTCGTAAAACAACAGTGAAATCATTTTATGAGAAAAAATTATTTATTATAAATTTATAAACATTTTACTTACAATAAGTACACACGTAAAGAAAAGAAATTAATGTGACGATTGCGTCTGTTTTTCATTTAAAATTTTCTCCATACGTGGATCTACATTAGAAACACACATTAATTAGAATCACAGCTCATTTCCTTTTTGTAGCACAAGTTGTGACTATAATGAACAAATTTATGTTTAGGTGAAATAAAATCTCTTTCACATTTTTCACAAGAATATGGAAATGACAGTATGCTTGTATGAGTCTTTAGCCGAGAATCTTGTGAGAAACTCGTAAAACAAGAGAGGCCGTACACTTGTAGTTTTAGAATGCACACGCG
Organism: Centruroides vittatus; assembly: GCF_030686945.1. Classification (NCBI taxonomy): domain Eukaryota; kingdom Metazoa; phylum Arthropoda; class Arachnida; order Scorpiones; family Buthidae; genus Centruroides; species Centruroides vittatus. The sequence goes on from NW_027121028.1 coordinate 442,782, forward strand.
TGTGACATTTGAGTGTGTTACATAATGAAAACGTCATTACACATTTCAAACAAGTGATTGGCACGATTGAAAAAGACAATCGATTTTTCATTCGATTGTACAAGGACTGAATCAATCGGATTAGCACCGTTTGTAAACAAGAGTTCCGTAATGATATACACCAGGAGTCCCCAATCTTTTTGTACCTAAGAGCACATTTTAGAATACCGGTCGGACTGCGGGCACCATTTATTTTTTCAAGGTGAATTTAGAATTGGATATAGTTAATATTACATACATATAATATACAAAAAACATTTAATTCCAAAAATGTAATTTAACATACACAAGAATATTAACAATAATTTTTATAGAACAAGTAATTACTAAACAATGCATACAAAATCTACAAAGTATAAAAATTCTTTATAAAAAAATATAAATCTCAAAGTTAATGTGATTTTTGGCATTGCATTTCATTGGCCATTGCTTCGTAATTAGAAGAGTATGATGTTATTCCTGCTCGTAAGCAATCGTCAAGGTGTTCATCTGGAAGTCGTGATCTGTACTTTGTTTTCGACAATGAACATTATAAAATCAACGATTCACACGAGTATGTGGAACCGAAAAATCATTTTATTTTATATGCTGCTTTTTTCAAGAATGGAAATTTGTTTCTTTCAACTATATTCCAGAACTTCTCATCCGATACAATGGATTTTAGGCTAATGTCGTTCTGAAGATCCAAAATTTCTATCTCTACCCCTCCAGCCTACCCCCTCTGGAGAGACCCGGGATCGAATCCGATCGGGTCGAAAAATCCCCAGGAATTTTTCGGGATGGTCCAAGCGGATATGTTAGGCTTCGTCCCTCATCACCTGGCCGCTTAATTGTATGGTGGCCGAACACATAATGGGCTTGCTTAAGAAGGCCTTAGTGCCTACGGGGGGGAAGTTTAAAAATGGAAAAGTTAAAATTGCTTAAAATATCTTTTAAAACAGAAAAACCTAAAACCAAATTGATGAAGGGTCATGATATATGCAAAATGCACATATTAGTTTAATAAAGAAATGTCAGTCAACTTTCAAATTAAATAACTGTGGTTTGAGAAGTTCTTTGGAATAGGAAAATTATTATTTTTGTTCTACTTTTATTATTTAAGGATTAACGTGTCTAGATTATAATAATAAGTATTAAAACTTTATCACGAATAAGGATATTTAAAAACATTACTTTTACAGACACTTTCAATTTTTACTTAGAAATAGATATATTCATTTATTATAAAGGAGACAAACAAAAATGTATTTGAAAAAAGCATAATTTGAAAAACATAAAACAAATATTAGTTTTATTTGGGTCTGTAATTAATCAAAAACGACGAAACACCATTTTAAAGTGATTTTTATTCAAATAATATATTTATAAATAATATGTAGCCAAAAATGTAGCCACGTCAAATTTATGTAACCCAAAAAGTAGCCAATGCGCCAAATGATATTTTTTACGCCAAACTAAAAAAGGGTAGCCAAATTTGGCGCAAAGTGGCCAAATATGGCAACGCCGGATGAGCTCCAGACAAATGTCGGCGTTGTCACGGCAACCATAGAAACGGACCGATTCATTTATTTTAGGCATGGGAAATTTGGCGAAGATTTGGCGCGAGGGGAAAAAGAGATCGGTCGCGTTTCACTTTGCGCTTTTATTACTATTCGGCTTGATTCAAACTATTCTTCTAGTAGGTCTAAATTATTTAAATTAATTAATTAAATTATAATTATTAAAGTTAATATGAGATGGAGCCTAACGTCTACCTCTAGTGCCAAATTGCTTTATAATTTATGTAATAGCCGTAAATAGCCCGATATGATTCGGCAGTTGTTGGTATTTGGATGTAAGTTATAACTTACATCTAAATACCAAGTTATTTTATTTGCAATGGCTCTTTTTAACTCTTTAATTAAGCACTAAAATTTTGTTTTTACCACGTATTTGTAGACTGAATAGCACCCTAAGGATATACTTTAGTGGGGACATATAGTCTAGTTTCTCCCCAGTTGTGGAACAGTTCATATATATTATCTATCTGTGAAGTTTTGTGATGTTTTGTTGCTATTGTTTTTGTGAATATTTTTAAAATTAACACGATTTCAAATGTTATCTTTGTATATAATGAGTAATGCTCATTCTTTGCTTTATATATAAAATAAATTAGGCCTATATATCAGTTACTCATCTTCTGGAAATAGATAAATAATTCTTTCGTTAAATACGATAAGTTTCAATAAAACGTTTCGTAAATCATTTTAAAATATCGTAAAAACAATAAAATATACTCGAATACGAATATAACATAATTAACTAAAGAATAACATTAATGCCCGATACATTCTAACCTACACGCCATCAATGCCGTAAGATATCGGGCTAGATAAAGGCTATAATATTATTTAATTACGAAATAATTTAATACTAGAGGTAGATGCTATTTCTTATTAACTTTAATAATTATAATTTCATTAATAAAAGTAACCAAAATGATTAATTTACCGTGTTTTTGTTATTTCTTACTCCTGTTTTTAGGTATTCGGTATTCGGCCGAATAGCGAAAAATAGGCCGAATAGGCCGAATACCGGGTAGTAACCGAATATTCGTTACATCACTAATTACTGTATGACTTTCTGCACTAACGCATATGTAACCAGATAAACAATTGAATAGTTTGATAGTAGACACGGATCACGAGCTCTTCACCAGCACGTGAAGTTTAAACACGAGAAGTGTATTAAATTAACCCGAACTTTTATTAAATTTTTTACACGTTATGTGTATATTCAAATTTATGAAATATTTTTATATTATTAGAGGAACTTTTTTTTTAAAAAAATCTAAAATGTTACAAGATTTTAATACATTCGAACGCGTGTAACGATAGTTACGATACACGCAACGACATTTACAATTTAAAATATTACACGCATATAATATTTTAATGAAGGCTTGTAAATTGTTACAATACTCAAATTTATTAAATGGTCTTCCTCTTTCTAAAATATTTTAAAATAAATTATTTTTTATAATAATAGAATTGTATACATACATTCATTTATGCGTGTGTATAATTTTAAAATAATTAATTATTTATAATTTTATATCATATGATGATGACTACTGTAAGTCTACACATATGAAAGAAATTTTATTCATTTTTCTTTCTCCGCCTGGTTCACTTCTTCGATCAATCATCAAACGTTTTAACATTTATAAATTTTAAAACGTTTTTTCTGATAAATATCGTAGTTGACTGCCTATGAGTTTTTTAACAACGATTTTTATTTCTTATTTTTTTACGATTGTCAGGATTTTTTGCATCACTAGGAAATATCACGAGCTTTTTCCTGTGGTATTTGCCAATATTATTCATTTACAGTACTGTACATTATTTTCTTCTGAACCTTTGTCTGTTTGCACTGGCAACGAGTATACTAAACAGAAAACTATTTTTTGATGCTCGGCATAAACAAAGTGCTGTTTTTTCTGATAAATGAATAAGTTGGGAATTTTCCTGAAGTAAATTTACGTCCTTATCACTATATTTTAATATTGATTTAGTTTAAGATCTTGTGATAAGGTATATTTCCAGTGAAATACATACACTTTGCGTAGGATTCTGTGTAAAAAAGCATTTTATCTTGTACAAAGCCTGTTAATTCCGTGTTTTTTTAGTTGTTGACGTTTCAGGAATGCAACAGCCGATGGCCGAGTTTGCGTAACGCCACGTAACAGTAACCAAATACTCAGAAATAGTCACTCTTGGTGAGTGGTAGAGTGGTAGAGAGTGGTACTCTCTACCACTCTACCACTCACCAACTGTCAACTATCTTATAACGAGAACTCAAACTTTTCCCGAGTTTCTGGCCATCGCTAGACATTCTTTTCTAGTATTATATAATAAACCTGTATGTCATTTCAGAAATAGGCCAATTAATTATATTTTGAAAATATATTACAAATATATATAAAAATCAAACGCCATTTTTACGTGAAAATATATATTTTATTTGACAGGATTATATAGTTGTAGTGACTTGCTTTGTTAAAAGTCATATACAAAGCTCAAACACAATAATACACGAAAATTACCACTTATCCATATACCGTATTTTACGGACTATAAGACGCACCTGCATTTTGGAGGCAATTTTTCGAAGAAAAAAGTGCGTCTTATAGTCCGTAAAATACGGTAATATTAATGCCTAACTGTAGCAGTAGACAAGTTAAGAAAATTACTAATAAAAACACCACATCAAGAAACACGAAAAACTCGATAATAAAACAAACATTTTTCGCTGGTAACGAGTTAATAGTACTTTCAATGTGTCAACTGTTTATCAGAAATATACCATTCTATTAAAATAAATACTTATGCAATAACATATAATTAATAACGCATTGCATTGTTGCCTGTTTTTGTACTTGATATGATTATTTATAATACAGATGTCGGTGAAAAATAATTGCAATTTTCAACCATTATCTTTAAAACAGTTTATCTCAGCTTACAATAAAGTATCTTGAGATAAAAACCATTAGATTAGATCCATACATTTTTGCCAACAAGAAACCATATAATTTTATATTATTGTTTTCGTCTACTAGTACGTATTTTCTATTATAATGACTTATTAGACTGGTTTTAAGGATTCTGAACACAGTTTCACAGATCAGAAATTTATTTTATTTGATATACCTGATTAGTGGGTGAACAATCCAACGCTTGGCGAATTCTGCTTCGCATTGATAGCAACTGGCTTGTGGAGGCCAAGCGTTCGCAGGGACGTCGCTTTTTGATCCTTCGATGTCGGCTCCTCCTATCATTGCGAAGCAGAATTCGCCAAGCGTTGGATTGTTCACCCACTAATCAGGTATATCAAATAAAATAAATTTCTGATCTGTGAAACTGTGTTCAGAATCCTTAAAACCAGTCTAATAAGTCATGATAATAGAAAATACGTACTAGTAGACGAAAATAATATTACAATAAATTAAGGACATTGAGGCGTATTAATTTAAGAAACCAGTTTATTTATTCCAGTAGCATGGAATTCGGAAGTCTCGGAACTAATAAATTTCTTAATTAAAGCTGTTTTGAACTGCTACTTGGTGGTTGAAAACCTTGTTCTGCAGGAAGTTGTCAACGTATTTGAACAAATGATAATAAGTTGAAGAGGTCTAATGAGTAAGATGAGTGCTGTACAGTTTCATAGCCTAGTTCATTTAATTTCTGCAGAGTCATTTGTGAAAAAAGTGGTCGGGCATTGTTATGGAGAGGAATTGCTCGTTTTTGATTGATCAAAGTCAAACGTAAACATTTCAGGTTTCGGTGCATGTTTTCGATTTGTTGACAATACTTCTCTGCTCTGATATTTTTGCCAGGATTCATGAAATTGTAATGGACAATTCCACTTGCCGACCACCAAAGTGACTATAATATTTTATTGGTTCAACTTTAATTCGGCGAAGTGCTTTAGTGGTTCGTCTCGGTTCAACCACTGTATGAAATTTCATCAGTTGTCACAGAGAATCCATTTCTCGTGAAATATTACAATGCAATCGGGAAAAGGGTCGATTTTGCTGACAAAAGAAGTATAGAATAGATTTTTAACGGCAAATTATTTTAATATTCGTTCAGCTCACGTGGCATCCATTAGTTGAGCCTTTTTGATTTTCCTATTTCAGGGGTGGCGAACGTAAGAGAAATCATCTGGCACGTGACGTATCATATGATTTCTGTCTTTTTCAATCATCCTTTCTGTTTATCACCTGAAAATCCTTTCATCAATCAGATTTTTTACATTTATTCGAATTAAAGCTTATTCGTTTAATTTCTTTAAATATCATTATTCGAAGTCTAAGATTTTGTCACGCATTAACATCTTTAAAGCTAAGTATGCTTACAATATGGCACGCGGACTCAAAAAGGTTCGCCATCCCTGTATGCAAATATCGAAATACTGTTGAATGGTTAACGTTCAGTTCTTTTGTAAACTGTAGCGACGTTTTCAGGGATTCTGCTTCAACAACGGCCCTCAATTTGTTGTCATCGATCGCCGTAAGACTTTCGTGACCTTCCTCATCTTCAACGTTTATCTCTCCGTTACGAAATATTTGGAACCAACGTTGAGCTGTACCGTACATTTCCTAACTATCCCGGGGTCAAATGCTCGGTTGATATGGTATAGTTTCTACTGTTTTACGTCCCGTTTTGAATTCATACAAGAAAATTGCTAGGATTTGCTTTTTTCCATGATTTTATTTTACAGTATAAAATGAACAAGATTAAACATGAATGCCAAACCATATAAAATCTAACTTCACTCCTACGACATCTAACATGATCCAGAAGTAGCAGTTTATGTTTATGCGCAATATACATTAGTGATAATAATTATACGTAAATATATATTAATTGTATTCCCTTGTTAAAACAAAAAAGTAAACCGTTAGCAAAATGATTGCTTTACACACAACATAAAAATTGCATTGTTTGTTAATCTCCAACAAAACAAATTATCCCTAATTATATTTTTATTCTATTGACCCGTAGAATTAAGACAAAGGTACAATAATATTAGTAACTATCGGAAATTTTCTAATTCTACATTAGTGAAATCTTAAGCTGTTTATTAAATCACAAAGCAGATGTTATGCTTTAAGCAACAAATATAAAACAACAACGTAAACCATTATTATTACATTCTGAATTTGAACAGCTTGCCCAGTATTACTTCTGCCAGAAAACACCCGAACGCTAGACTATTTCCAATGAATAGAATTGCGAATGCCCCATACATGTGTTCCATAGAAAGTGGCTTTGTAACTTCGTCAGAAATTATACGCTTGGAATCTGATATACGAGTAATTCCACTTTGGTACAGTCTTCGAACGCTAAAAACGGATAATTGAACATAAATAATTCGAAAAAGTTAAGAGAATAATGATTACGAAATTCTCCACTTACGTCCGATCCAATTTTTTCTTATGTGGGAATCCTTTTCTCATAGGAAATGCGTAATTTATTGTGAAAAGTACGTCTTCGGATGTTACGTACTTCGACTCGAATGCCTTGGAGAAAGGTACTTCGTAACGTTTCGATGCGATTATTGCAACTCGATCGTGTTTAAACATTTTTGTGTACAACTTTACATAATCTACTTCCACGTGATGAGCCGAGAGAAGTTTCGTAGTTTTAAATTTTTTCATAATATTGTTGACAACCGTAACGTTGGTTACAATTTCTGGATATTTCTTACCATATTTGGTACATTCCTCCAAGAAAAGTTCTGCGTGTTTGATTTTTGTTTCCTGTTGAACAATTTTAAAATATTAAAGTAATATATTTTATTTTCACGCGAATTGTAACAATTCCGTAGGAGTAGGATAAAAATAATATTCAAATAAAAGTAACGTTTAAGTAATATTAAAAGCCTGAAGATTATCTGACCTGTTTTACCCACGTTTAAAAAAGAATTATTTAAAATTGACTATAATTGTTTACCGGTTTTAGAAATTATTTAGTTAGAAAAAATCTTTAAAATTTCTTTCACTTTCGAATTTGGAAAAAGAGGAAAACACAACTTTCTTCTGTGTATCAAAATAACTGACTTCACTAAGGGAAATAATCTTATCTCAAAGTGTTATGATACATCCTGTGGGCGTGACTCGCCCCTCAGATCCCATCGCATGGGGTGTCATACTGACTATCGATTGGAGGAAATGCGGGGATAAAAAGGATAAACATTCCGTTTTTCCAGGCTCTCGCTGGTTCTCTAAAAGCTCTACCTTTCGAGTTTGTCTTGTGTCCTTCCTCAAAATTTCCAGTCCTCCCGAGGCTCCACTAATAAGTCAATGAGCATAGAATTATATTATAGAAGTATTATGCACAAATTTCTGTAAACTCTCTCTGTTAACCATTATACAGATAGACGTGTAATTACAGTCGACTCCGCATAAGTCGACACCCCAATGGAAAGCGGAAATGTGTCGAGTTATCCGATGTGACGACTAAAGCGAAGTTAGAAAAAAAACCACAAAACTAGAATTAGGAAAATACAGTAGTGGGTTATACAGTAGTATAGGCTTACAATACATTGTGTCCTCCGTTTACAATTACTCCGTAGATGAAAAACTGAAAAATTCGTTTAGTGTTGTTTGTTTCGAGCACTTAACTGTCTCGACTTTCTTTTTCAACGATCGTGAACGTCTCGATAACGTCATCTTCGCAATTGTCAATCGTTGGCAAGTAACGTCTAAAGATTCTTAATGCCTCTAGCGTGAGAAAATGCAAAATTGGATTCTGGTGTGACGTTGATGTAGATTGTATGTTTTCTTTTTGTTTATCTGTTATTATTTTATACATAAAAACACATAAAATGTTAAGGCATTTTATGTATTTTCAGTCTCCCTCCTGAAAAAAAAATGAGTTCGCACCACACGAGCGGAGTGAATTCATTTTTTCAAGAGGGGGTGACGACTTATCGGAGTGTGGGACGACAAAAGTATATCGACTTATCCAGCGGTGACGAGTTAAACGGTGTAGAGTAAACCGGAGTTTTTTTTTAACATTAATGCCTATGTAAGTCGGCCGGGACCGCAGAAAAGTGACTACTTAACCGATGGTATCGAGTTATTCGGGTGTCGACTTATGCGGACTCGACTGTATTTAGCTTTCATATATATATATATATATTCTTTGTATTTGAACTCCAATTTATTATTAATAAATAAATCGTTCTTTTTTGTTTTAATCTGGTTTTGAACTTGATTTATTTAATGTCGGTCGCTCTATCGCCGACTCATGACCCTTCCCATTCGAACATACAGTAGAGAGTCGTATCCGAACACCGGCTATCCGAACGCTTTCCAGTCGGACTGTGTCGTGCTGAATCGAAATTTTAGATACTAGATTTACTTCTAAAGTATAATTTTTATGTTTTTATATTTTTCAATATATTTATTTTGTTTGTACAAAATAAAAAAATAATTTTTAACGATACAATAGCCTCGATTATGATTATAAAAATTTTCATTAGGCTTAAAATCGACGAAAATTCGACACGAAGCGACACGCAATGGAGAAAAATTTCAACATCGGACAGGTTAATATATTTTTTCGAACATAATCGGTTATCCGAACAACCCGAGTCCCCAATTGATTCGGATAAACGGCTCTCTACTGTATATGTATAAATACGTTTAATCGCGAGTTAAGACGCGTAAAATCTTAACTGGTGTCAGGACTGACGTAAAAGCGGAAATTTAACGATTTCTTGATCATTCATTTTGCCATACCAGACTTTGTGAGCGAGTTTTCCGAACCTGATCTCGCATCGGGTGTTAGGAGGTGGGAAAAGATACTAGCGAGGTTAAGGCCGAAGTTTTTAAAGCAAAAACGTGTACGTAGGACGTTGAGCGCCGTTTTCCTGTAAGCCTAGAAGTTTGACAATGGCTTTGTGTCTTTTATAATAGCTGAAATTTATCTTTGTATACTAGTACATTTATCAATTAACAGGACTTATTATACTGGAATATTATGGATGCAGATACAAAGTCTTACTGATCAGAAATAATATTTTTTATTTAGTTAACAGGTTAACTAAATAAAAAATATTATTTCTGATCAGTAAGACTTTGTATCTGCATCCATAATATTCCAGTATAATAAGTCCTGTTAATTGATCTTATCTTAAATTTATCTTTGTATACTAGTACATTTGTACTAGTATACAAAGATAAATTTCAGCTTTGACAATGGCGTTTGGAAAGCCAGTGGAATCATGCTCGACATTCTAAACGCCATTGTCAAACTTCTAGGCTTACAGGAAAGCGGCGCCGAACGTCAGACGTACACGTTTTCGCATTTAAAACTTCGGCCTCAACCTCGCTAGTATCTCTACATCGCGAGTTCTCACAAATACAATACGAATAAGACGAAATTTCTAATACGCTTTATTATTACAGTATATTCCTTACCTGTAACATCCGTCGAATATCATATCCTTCCATTATATAACAAGTAAATTCTTTTCTTTTAATGGCTTCTGCCAATTCATCGAATGTTTTCGGTAAAGGTTCGTCCGCTTGCACGGCCAGAAAAGAAGTCAAAACTCCCGCATAACCCCACAACAATACGGCTATCATTAGCAACCAAATTCCAAATGTTATTCTAGACGACGAACGATTCAGATTTCTGGTATTCACTCCTATAGAAAAAAATTACTGTTTAAAATTAAATATTACCTGCGATAAAATTATATTATTTACAAGTTACCTTGAAACAATAATGTACGGAGCAGATACCAGTATATACTTGTAAGAGTCCAAGGACTTCCTTCCGTGTCTCGCAGGAATATTCGGAATATTAATCCGAAGAGAATAACACAGAATACGAAGGATAACCAAACCTTATTAGTTTGGTAACAAGGAAATGACATTATTGTATTTTAAATATCTGTTAGCATTTTAAAACAATTGAAGTAAAGTCGTTATAAAACTTGTACCTGTTTTGAAAATGAATTGAAAATTGCTTTCCAATCGAGTTTCTTCTTTCTTTGCTTTATCATGAAAGTAATTGATTCAATTGTATTGACTGAAAGGAAGTCCACATATTGAAATGCATCCAAAGTAACTGGTACTTGTGAATGCGAAATATCTGCTAGCTGAATAATATAAAAATACGAAAGATTACTCTTTATAATTAAGAACAGAAAAGGGAAGTAGCACATTATACACGCGATACGAATGAAATCTCGGAATAGGTTAACAAAGTATTTCAAATCGTATTACATCGAGTGTAAAAGTTCTATATTATTATTGTAAATTCATTTTGATAACTATTTTGAAGTACCTCATAAAAAAGCTTTTATTATTATTTTATGGCGATTTTATAAACCTATATTTAATAAAATGGCATTGCTAATCCATTTTTTAATGCTAATTTTCAATTTTGCATTGATTATAGATTGCCTGTCTGGTTAATGGCTGCACCTTCCTTTTACACAAAATTACTTCCGCTATATCTTATGTTTAACAAATTGCGTAATTTGCCTTTGACTGATGACTAATATAGTTAGAATTTGTCTGGGCTTTCCATCTTCGAGAGAATTAAATATTTCGATCGGGTAATATATTAGAAATACTTTAATGGTCTTATTTATCAAGATTGTCAGACAATCAAAATATACCTTAAGTTACTGAGAATATTTATTAAAGTTAAACTAACGCTTTTAGCTTTCAGCTATTCAATAGGCCATCTTCAGGTTAAACGAGATTAGAACACAAAAGTTTAAATACAAAAAATAACGGAAGATACATACATACATGCATACATACAAGACATCAGCCGTACACGAAGTGTTTAGCCGGTAAAAAAGAAAATGAGGGAAAAGGGAGGGGAAGAAGGAGGGAGAGAAGATAGACAGTAGAGAAAAGTAGAATCTCTCTGAACGGAATACATAATGCTATAGTACCCTGTATGTTTGATGTTGGTGTGCAGTTTTTAGGCTGCAAGGCCGTAGTTCCCCGAAGGGTGTAGAAAAAATTTGAATATAGGGAAAAACAATAATTGAGGTCTGCCACGAACAGCTAAGTGTAGAAGTTAGTGCCAAGTGGCTGTTAGTAGAAAGTCTTAATTTACTTAATAAAACTGAACGCAATTGCGAATCTTAATACTTTTTAGCAGCTAGACAGACAGCGCGAAAAGCAAACGAACACAATGACAAACTAGACGAGACGAACGGACCGACAGAGACAAACGAGCAAGACCCTAAATATATATATATATATATTTTTTTCGGATTAGAATTTATTCGGATATTACAACAAATTTTAAAAATTATTATTGCAAATTGATTTTATGACGATAACTTTGATAATTAAACAGAATATATTAAACTTAATTAAATTAATTTTATTCCAACAATAAGATTTGTGTAATTGTGAGGATGAATTGGCTATGATAGTTATATATTTGGATAGAAAAGAAAAAGAAATGCAATCAAGAAAGCACCGCAAGTGGGTATATCAAGCATGGACAAAAAAGATCAACAGAATGGGAGTTTCATACCCTTTATAAAAAATTGAGATGACGAATCTGTATTTTTTGAATATTTTCGAATGTCCAACATGCATTTTATATTTTATTAAACAAAACAGAGAAATATTCATTTTATACCCTCTTCTTCTTAGTCCTATGCCCTTCAAAGTGCGTAATGATATTACGAATTGACGGCTTTTATTGTATCTTTCCACTGTTCCCGGTGTTGGGCCATACGGCTGGCTTCATACATTGTATGTCCCGTAATCATCATTACTTGGTCTACCCAACTAATCCGATCTCTGCCTGTAGGGCGTTTGCCACCGATCGTCCCTTGTAGAATTTCTTTCTCAAATCCATTTTTGCGCATGGAAATATGTCCGAAGAAGCGAAGGTAAGATCGGTATATTTTAGTGGTGAGGAGTTTTGCGATTTTCAGTTGATTTAGGATGGAGCAATTTGTTCGGTGATTCAAGAGATTCTCGGCATTCTTCTATATGTCCGTGTTTCAAAGGAATCAAGTTTCTTCCGAGAAGTGGCATTTATAATCCAGGTTTCCGCGGCATAAGTGGAAATTGGAAAAATAAGCGTTCTTATGAGCTTTAGTTTATTAAAAATAGTGATTTCAGAATCTTTCCAAATTCTAAATAATTTAGAGGTTGCATTGCGAGCGAGGCAAATTCTGCGTTTAATTATTTGGAGCATTACTTTACTGGCATGGTCAATTAGGCCGATAGTTCTGTAGTTACTACAGTCTGTTGGTGCGCCTTTTTTATAAATTGGAATAAATATTGATTTACAGCATTCTTTTGGTCATCTCTCAGATTTCGAAATTAGGGAGCAGATTTTATGAAATATGTCAACACCCAGTTCTCCCATTGCTTTTAAAATTTTGGAGGTTATGTTGTCGGGTCCCGGCGCTTTGTGATTTTTTAATGTATTTATGGCTTTTTCTACCCCTGATTTAAGAATTGATGGTTCAACTTCCCCTGACCCCATTTTGAAGTTTATTATTACCATTTGTTTGTCCAGTGTCTTTATAAAGTTTCTCCAGACATCCGCAATCCCTTCCGCATCAGTTATGATTTCATTTTCATCATTTTTAATTATTTGTGTGCGTGGTTTGAACTCTCTTGCTAGACATCTAACTTTATCGAATAGTTCACGAGTCTGATTATTATTTGCACGGACCTCAATTTCATTGCATATACTGTCGATACAGTCATTTTTGTCTTTCTTACAGACCTTTTTTATTTTTTTGTCTAGTTCATTCTTCTTTCCACCTCATTTCATTTCATTCATTGTAGATTTATTAATGTAACAAGGTTACATGACCTGATGTCGCAAATGCACAATCAGGTATTATAATACAATACATTTGTTACTTGGTTTTACAGACATAAAATAACTGTACAGTATCGTTGTAAAATTGCAGGTATATGTTTTGATTTTACATGACAGTTCTTGATAATTAAGTACATTTATTGATTTACAAACAT